>NC_136502.1:6423902-6553902 GCF_053919585.1 Euprymna scolopes | reverse complement strand
ATATAGAAGATACGCACAAACACAAATACATATATATACATACATATACACACACACATATATATACACACATATAAATACATACATACACACACATATACATACATATACAAACACACACACATACACACGCACACACACACATATATATATACATGTGCACATATATATACACATATATATATATATATATAAATTAGCTAGGCAGGGAGAAATTGAAAAAATTAATTTTTTGTTTTTAATTTATTATTTATAGTTTTTTGAATTGTCGGGCGTTAAGTTGGAAGAAAGAAATGAGAAATAGAAGGGTAAATAGGTGAATTATACGTTATAGGTTTATTTAATAAAGTAAAAAAACTAAGGATATAAGTAAGTTAATTAAATAATAAAAATTAATATAATTATTAATAAATGTAGATAGTAAGTAGATAACAAAAACACACAAATACATACACATGAGTACACATGTAAAAAATACACACATCAATGGGGGAGAAGCATGTGCTTGAGTATATGTACAAACACAAATACGAAAAATATGTAAATAAGCTTCGTGTTAAAAAATATGATAATTATTATTGAAAGAATTAGTAAGAGGTAAATATAAGAGAAAAGCGTATTATATATGTTATATGTAGATGGTAAATTAAATAATTAATTAAAATAGAAGGTAAGTAAATGATTAGTTGTTAACAAGTAGATAATAGACCGAGAGGCAAGTCGAAGGATACCAATTGTGATAAGTACGTAATTGAAATAATAGAAATCGAGACCTGATTATGGAAATAGCCAATAAGAGACTATGGGGCGAGAACCTTTAAATAATGACATAAGGAGTGATTAAGGCAAAGGGGGGGGGGTACAAAAATGAGTTTGGTAAAGAGAGATGTAGCTAAAAAATGGTGGGATAAATAGGTGGGGGTTCTGTGGAGGGGTTCTTTTAAAATGAATGGGGGACTATATAGTTTAGGTTGTAAATAGGGTGTGTGTAATTCGTTAGTGTTAGATTTTAGGGGTGGGTTATAGTTATTATTAGAAGGGTGAGAAGTTGCTTAAGAGGTGGGATTTATAATGTTTACAATTAAGTGAGGTTTCAGTTTTTTTATTTAGAAGTTTATCTCTATCTCTAAAATTAGTAATCAGTAATTTTTCAGTTAGGCATAAATAACATGGGGAGTTTAGTGATTTACAGGTACTAGCTCTATTAAGAATTTCCCAGCTAATAATTGGGGTGAGGTTGTTTCGGGTAAGTAGTAGATAGTGGTTAGTTAATGAAGTACTATTTGGGTGGTTGGGGTTATTTAGGGAGCATTTATGCACTCTAAATCTGTCTTTGAACGTGGTGCTTGAAAGGCCAATGTAAAATTTTTTGTTTTGTGGGTCTTCAGCAGGGGCAATAGTTGCTTTGTAAACCACATTTGTTGAGAGACAATTTTGCTGGAGCGGGCATTGGGGTTTGTTAAGGCAGTTACAATTATTTTGACCATTGTTATTATAGTTGTGGTTATTTAGTATTTTATTGTTGTGTTTTTTAATTTTATTTTCTAGATTATTTGTGCAACTGTAGCTAAGCTTAATAGTGTTCTTATTAAAAATTTTTTGTAGAATATTACTAGGGGGGAAGTGGTGATTAAGAAGCATGAAGAATTTTTTACCTAATTTAGTTTTTATCATATTATTATAGGGAGGGTTAAACCAGAGGACTTTGCGGGATCTGTTATTCCTATTTGTATTGTTGGGTTTATTAGGGTCCAAGTATGTAATATTAGGGTTGGAATATCCAGATTCCTTTAAAGCATTTTCAAAGAAGGGTTTGTGTAGGTTAAAAATGCTGGAGTTAGATGAGTTTGTGCTAAGCCTTTTTTCTATTGTGTGTGTGTATATATATGTGCATATATGTATATATATATATATATATATATATTTTAAATATATATATATATATATATATATATATGACGAATACTAGGCAAAACAAAGCTGTGTATGAATGTGAAATAATGTAAGCCATTGTCTCTCAACATATGATCGATACAATATCATAATCGGAAATCTTTACTCAAGCAACAGATGTCAAAGCCGGTAACTCGAGCCAAGCAAATATAATGATCCATGTCTTTTGCAAAAAAAAACTTTTTTCATTTCCTACGTAATCAAATGATACAATAACTTTTGTTGCTTTATTTTTTCAAAAGGAAATGCATAGAGAAGAACATCTGCGTTCGTATTATTTGAATTCTTTAGACTACTGCTCTCATCTTCAGTGACATCTTCACAACATTTCAATCAATGTAACCTCCGACCTTCTTCAGGTGTGTCATCTCGAAGTTAGGAATGTTTCTGGCAAACTAGGGAATCTGCACGTGATTTCGAACGGCACTTTTTGTTTACTTCAGGAAGTAGCTTGCTCTCGTTCCGTCAGCCATGACTGGATAGAGGCCCTAAAGTAATTCGCAATTATATTTTTTGGTCGTCCACTCTGAGAATTAAACTTTCAACCTTCAGGAGAATACCATTTAACAATTGAAATTTTGTTTAAGCATTTTAACCACTGTGAGTTCGACACACGGAGAACGTTCGATGTTACATTGGAGTTGGAGTTTGTTTAATATTGCGGGACCTATTAGGTTGGAGAACCTTTTTTGGAGCCTGTCTATGAGTAAGAGACTAGTGGTAGACGCACCAGCCGAGATATGCATGGGCAAATGGTGACTTTGCAGGGATACAGGTGTGAGTGGATGTTTAGCACCTTGTTGCTGTTATTTTTAATTTTGTTGATATTGTTTAGTCAAGTTGTTATTATTATCATTATTATTATTTATTCACTAGGAGTTTTCACGCAGGTTTTGATTAGTGATTGCTCTGAAAATAACCGGTAGTTTTTCTTGGAGCCTGAGTGACAGCAAGTCTCCTCAGATTCCTCAGTACTTTCCACATTTTTGACAACCATTGCAAACCACGTTGAATTCCGCAACAGCCATTTGCAATTTATTTACCATTGGCAACCACCACTGATTTACACGGGGATTTGAGTAGGGATAAGACCCCTTCTCTCCCGTCTAAACGTCTCAGTACACTCTACATTTTCCAATAGTGGTCTACTAAGTGCTCCCTCTCTCTTTGATCTTTTCATCCTCCTTGATACCTCATGATTCTTTTGTGTGGTATGAGCCAAAGCTGATACCATCACATTATGTGTGTGTTTAAAATAGTTTTTTTTTAATGAAATTTCTTGCAGTTTCAGTTCTATTGGTTTCATGTAGTGGTTTTCTTTCTATGTTTTTATTGTATTTCTATTGTACTTTCTATGTAACTAGTTAACAGCCATAGCTCATCATCACCATCACCATCATCATCATTCATTCACTAGCAGTTCCCACAGAAGCCATCACCAGCGATCACTCCCTGATAATAACCTGTGGTGTTCTCTGGAGTCTGTGTAACAAAAAGTTTCCCCATATTCCCAGTGTTTTCTACCTCTTCATATACATTGCGGATGATTTCAAGTTATTGCAACAGCCGCTTCCCTTTGAACTCGCACTGGCAACGGCCATTTTTATTCCCTGAGGTTTGGATGGCAAAAAGCCTCCTTAAGGCTCTAGTGCTCTCTGCACTCATCCAATGGAAGCCTGATTAATACTCTTCCTCAATCTTTCTAGACCCTTTATGACTCTTTGATGTGGCACCATCCGATAAAGACGCCACCATTTTGTTTTTTTTTGGTTTTTTTTTTTTGGTTTTTTAGAGGTGAGGGCATATTTAACATTTTGCGGTTTTGGTTTTCTTGATTCCCTCTGGCCGTATTCTGTTTTTATTTCTATTGCAGAATTCAAGTTACTGGTTAATGTTCGTACTTATGTGGGTTGGTTTTCTTTTTCTTATATCTTCATTATTACTATTTTCATTATTATTATTTATTACTATTATTATTATTATTATCATTATTATTCTTTTCCTTCTTTTTCCTCTTTTTTTATTATTATTATTATTATTATTATTCTTTTTCTTTTCCTTCTTTTTCCTCTTCTTTTTATTATTATTATTATTATTATTATTATTATTATTATTATTATTATTATTATTATTATTCGACATGAACTCCATGCACTTAATAAAATCAACATTCAAAATTAGCTCTAGGGTAATTTTACTCATTGCCTGGTCTCTTTGGCAAAAAAAGTGTTTCATTCCGTTTTATGTGGAAGTTGGATGTGAGAGAGTGAATTATCGCAGCATCATTAGCATCATATCCAACTAATGTGCTTCACTGATTGTGCTTCAGGGCAACACCATGGATAAGGATTCTAATATGAAATCTGCAGCGTGATATACATTATATATATATATATATATATATATATATATATATAAAGATGTCATTTATTTTTTATGGAACAGTAATTTGTTACCCTAATGATAAGTAGGTAAAAGATTACTTTGTATATCTTCATTTTATTTTATTTTATTTTATTTATTGCTAATGAAAGAAGCCAAGTTAGAAACTAGTTCAATGGTTCGAGCAATGATCAGACGATTGCAAGGTGCGCTCTAACAGTTTTATGTGAACTTCAAAAGATAGCATAGTTCATTCTAGTCCAAGGGTCTCAAAAAAAAAAAAAAAATGATCATTACGTGATGAGAGCAGGTGCTACGGGTCAAAATCCAGCAAATTCACCGGGATATTACCAATGAGGACATCATTTAACTTCAGCGTGATTGTAAGGATGAGAGGGGTGGGGCATACATTCCAGGAGAAGAAGAATTACAGTTTCTTGCATGAAAATTACTTTCCATGATGACTGTTCTGCTTTAAGTTCACCCTCCAAGGCTTTTACTTCTCTTTGAGAAGGACTTAGTTTATTGCTAATCGCCTGAGGCGCCCCCACCCTGAGAATGCTGACAAGGCTGTTCAGACATTTTGTTTGTAGGCTAGAATGCTTACCTGAGTCTTGTGCCAAATCTTTTGTATCGGATGTAAATAAACATAACTATTCAACGGAACCCCTTTTTTTTAATCGACGGGGTAGCATACAGTTACAAATTATTCAGGACTAGAATGAGAACATCCTACTTTCGTCGATTCAATAAAGGGTTTTGTTCGAAATTCTGTCCAGATTCCTGAGTTTGACAGAAAGATTCCCATGTTCGACAAGATATGAAATTAAATGAAACTGCGGCACTATCTCTTAGACGAGTTTAACCGGCTTCCTCCAAAGGTGGAAGTTCCATAGGAGTATGAGATTCACAAGCAGTCCTCCGTTGCATGTTTATCTCCATAAGGAAAAATGACAACTTTAGGTTTTTGCAACTCTTGCAGGGAGGTGTTCACATCCTCCTACATACAGCGCCAGGTATTCCTAAATTGGTCACCCATCTGGTACTGACCAGGTTCAACGTTGCTTAACTTCAGAGATCTGGGAAGAATTGGTGTGTCCATGTGATTATGCTATTTGACAAGATACACCTGAAGAAGATCAGAGGTTACATTGACCGAAATGTTGTGAAAACGACGCTCAAGATGAGAACAGTAGTCTGAAAAATCCAAATAATACAAATAATCTATCCGCATCTAAAAAAATCAGAAACGTACCTAAGAGGTCCAGTCTTCCAGGTTTTACCTTCTCTTTGAGAAGGACTTAGTTTATTGCTAATTGCCTGAGGTATTCATACCACAAAATACCCACAAGGTTGCTCAAGCATATATCACAGGCTAATTTATCTCTCCTAGTGTGCTCACTTTTCGGAACCATGCCTGACCTGACCTCTGGAAAGGATGCCACTAAAATCTCGATTTGTTGCAAAATCCCACCCCTTCATTATGAAGGTTACTAGATGCCGGAAGATTTTTTTTACTCTGATAGATTTTCTTGGACCATTTGCCTTTTGAATTCCCTTCCTGTTTCCTTAACATAGAAAAGTTTAATGTTTGTTTGCATTACATTTAAATCTTTGTATGCTGGTACATTCGATGAAGCCAGAAGCAGGGAAGGAATTCCAAAGGTAAGATATTTGAAGAAAGAAGCTATTGAAGTAGAAAGCTTTCTGGCATATGGAGACCCCTACAGAGAGGGAATGAGGTTTTGTTGCTTGATCTGCTGAGCGGGAGTATTTTCATTTAGGAGGTACATGTATCAAAGTCCTCGAAGTATATTTCCTTAAAGTACTTGTAAAACAAGCATAGGAATGCAATACTGTGGTGATGTGATAGGGGCTGGAGCTTGACAGACAGTGTGTGACCTAATAAATTAGAAACTCTTCTTTTTAAGCCTATCTACAAGATAGAGAGCGTAGTGGCAACAATACTCAATGCATATGAATGGTGGCTTTCTAGAGATAGAGGAGGTTGGCACGTGTGAGGAAAGTTACTAATTCGGTATAGGGGCCACTAACATAATTTCTGAAATTTAGTTTGTAAAAAGAATACATTTTTGTTAAGTGCGTATGTAACCCCACAGCAAGAATTTACTTCAGAATGTGTGGGTTGGGACTACAAAAATGCATAATTTGCAACAAAAATGCTGCACAAACGGTTGGCAACAAAAATGCTGCACAAGCGGTTTGCACCAAAAATGCATCACAAACGGTTTGTACCAAAAATGCATCACAAACGGTTTGCACCAAAAATGCATCACAAACGGTTTGGAACAAAAATGTATCACAGTTTGCAACACAAATGCATCACAAACAGTTTGCAACAAAAATGTTTCATACACAGTTTATAACAAAAATGCATCACAAACAGTTTGCAACAAAAATGTATCATAAACAGTTTATAACAAAAATGCATCACAAACGGTTTGCAACAAAAATGCATCACAAACGGTTTGCAACAAAAATGCATCACAAACGGTTTGCAACAAAAATGCATCACAAACGGTTTGCACCAAAAATGCATCGCAAACGGTTTGCACCAAAAATGCGTCGCAAACGGTTTGGAACAAAAATGCGTCGCAAACGGTTTGGAACAAAAATGCATCACAAACGGTTTGCAACAAAAATGCATCACAAACGGTTTGCAACAAAAATGCATCACAAAAGTTTTGCAACAAAAATTTATCGCAAACATTTTTTTTACAAAAATGCATTACTAATTCTTTACTGCTATTTTACTAAAAATGAATCGCAAATGGGTATCTATAAAAATTCACTGCGGGCGATTTGCTATGAATATTTAGAACAGATGGTTCAATATGCAAATATCTGATAATGCAATTTTAAATGCATTTGGTAGAAGTTATTGCCGTCTTTCGATTTGACCATAAATCTCATTATTCAGCTTTATATCTATTTGTCCACTTATCTGCGAGAAGTTGGACACAGAATCGTAGCCAAATAAAGATTTTACTCTGAGATGGCTTTCATATCTGAACAATGATTCATCCATCCTGCTAATATTCACTCATGAATTCTGTGCTTATTTTCGGAATCCGACGCTGTACAAGTTGATGTGTAGATATTCTATTGGCCATTTGTGCTGGCCTGCGTCTTAGTAGACGACCGTTTGGGATTTTGTTCATTTCAATGTCAGAATTATGAGCCAACATAGCGAGTCTATTTTTACCAGATTTACAAGCCCTCAAGGGGTAAAAGCCATAAATTTATAAACGTATTTTATCACCAAGGCTACATAAATATCTTTGCTGGCTGCGGTGGGACTATTGCAAGTGGCGTTAATAGAAGCTTAATAGGGTTTCTTTTCTCATTCTTTTATTTATGGTGTTAGAAGATTTGATTTATTTGTGGCCCTATAACTTAGCCATTGACAAAATGGGAATATAATAGTTTTGTGATTAACATTATGCCTATTGTTGTAGCATTTGATACTTGGTTTAGTTTTTCCATAGAGTGGCTTAGAGGGAAAGTTGTAAAGAATAATGTATTTAATGTATATAATGACATGAGAAATAATGACGTTATTCTCGCTGATTGTTATTTGTAGGTAAATATATTTGGTTTATTGTATAAAATTCCTATTTAAATTAATGGCAAATGATTTCCTCTTAAAAATTTGTTTCTCTACGAAAAATGTGACAAAACTTGTTACTCTATACAAACTATGACAAAATAATGGTTCACTATTAAAAATGCCTGAGAAAAATGATTTCCATTAAAAATTTCTGCTCTATTAAAAATGCCTGGCAAATTATGCCCCTATAATTAATGCCTTATAAAAATGGTTTTCCTATTAAAACTACCTGACAAAAATAGTATCCCAACTAGTAATGGCTGACAAAAAATGATTCCCCTATTAAAAATTCATGACAAATAATGATTCCCTTATTAAAAATGCTTGACGAAACTGGTTTCCCTATTACAAATACCTGGCAAAAATGGTTTCCCTAGTAAAAATTCCTGACGAAAGATGGTTCCCTAGTAAAAGTTCCTGGCAAAAAAAAAGTTTTCCCCTATTAAAAATTAGTGACAAAAATTCTTCCCCTATTAATAATTCGTGATAAACATGGTTCTCCTATTATAGATCCCCAACAAAAATGGTTCCTCTATAAAAATTCCTGACAAAACTGGTTTTCCTATTAAAAATACCTGACAAAAATTGTTTCCCCGAAAAGAAATGATTTAAAAAAAAATTATTCCCCTATTAAAAATTCCTGACAAAAAATGGTTCCCCTATAAAATGTTGCAGACAAAAATTAAAAATTCCTGAAAACAATGGATCGCCTATTAAAAATTCATAGCAAAAACATGATTCCTTTATCATAAATGTTTGAAAAAATCGTCCTCCTATTAAAAATGCCTACAAAATGCTTCTGCTATTAAAAATTCCTGATAAAAACGGTTCCCTTATTAAAAATTCCTGATAAAAATGGTTTACTTATTAAAAATTTCTGATAAAAATCGATTCCCCTAGTATAAATTTCATGACAAAAAATTATCTCCCTATTAAAAATGCCTGAGAAAAATGGTTCCCGTATTAAAAATGCTTAAGAGAAATTGTTCACCTATTAAAATTTGGTGACAAAAAATGATTCCTTTGTTAAAAATTCGGGACAAAAATAGTCCCCCTATTAAAAATTCCTGAGAAGAATGGTTCTCCTATAAAAATGCCTAACAAAAATGGTTCACCTATTAAAAATTCGTGACGAAAACTGGTTCCTCTATTAAAAATTCGTGTCCAAAAATGGTTCCCTCTCTTAAAAATTCGTGGGGGAAAAATGGGTCCCATATAAAAACTGCCTGACTAAAAAGGGTTCATAATTTAAAATACCCGACAAAAATAGTTCCCCTATTAAAAATACCTGACAAAAATGGTTCCCTCTATTAAAAATTCGTGAGTAAAAATGAGTCCATTATTAAAAAATGCCGGAGTGAAATGGTTTCCCAATTAAAAATGCCTGAGTAAAATGGTTTCCCAATAAAAAATGTCTGACAAAAATGGCTACCCTATTAAAAATTCCTGACAAAAAAACTGGTTCCATCATTATAACTTACTAACTAAAATGGTTCCCCTATTAAAAATACCTGACAAAAATGATTCCCTATTAAAAATGCCTAAAAAACATTGTTCCCAATTTGAAAATTACTGACAAAAATGGTTCCATTATTAAAAATTCATGACAAAAAGTAGTCTCCTATGAAAAATGCCTGACAAAAATGGTTCACTTATTAAAAAAAAAATTATTAAAACATTTTGACAAAATTTGTTTCATTATTAAAAATTCTTGACAAAAAAATCTCTGGCAAATATGGTTTCCCTGTTAAAAATGCTTGACAAAAGTTGTTTCATTAAATGTGCGTGATAAACGATCTACATTAAAAAAAAAAAAAATTCCGACGAAAATGGTTTCCCTATTATAAATCTCTGACAAAAAATGGTTGCCCTATTATAAATTTGTGACAAAAAATTGTTCTCTTAAAAATGAGTACAAAAAATCGGTCCCCTATTAAAAAAATGCTGATATGGTTCCCTTATTAAAAATTCCTGACAAAAAATGGTCCCCTAGAAAAAAATGGTCCCCTATGAAAAACAGCTGACAAAAAATGGTCCCCTATGAAAAACGGCTGACAAAAAATGGTCCCCTATGAAAAACGGCTGACAAAAAATGGTCCCCTATGAAAAATGGCTGACAAAAATGGTTCATTTATTAAAAATTCCTGACAAAAAATGGTTCTATTAAAAATTCGTGACAAAAAATAGTTCCCATATTAAAAATACCTGACATAAATGGTTCGCTATTAAAAATGCGTTACAAAAAATGCTTACCTAATTCAAAATTAGAGAAAAATGGTTTCCCTATTAAAAAATATTCCTGACAAAAATAGTTCCCCTATTCAAAATTTCTGACAGAAATAGTTCCCCTATAAAAAAAATGCGTGACAAAAGTCGTTTTATTAAATATGCCTGACAAACAATCTACATTAAGAACATATTTGCAGACGATTTCACACGAAAAAGGCACTACTAATTATTTGCTTTTAAAATGCATTCGAAATGATTTCAGTCCAGAAAACAATTACAGTTTATTATTCTGTAAAATAAAAACGCAGAATATTTTAGTGTAGAATTTTCATTGTCGATTATTTTGGTGACGAAATGCATTGGTGATGAATTCTCTATAGCAACGCATCATCGCTGTTGATTCAGTTTCTCTGATAATGCATAAGCAGATAATTTGTAAGGTCGAATGTTATAAATAATCGCCACGTTCAGAAGAGGAGCGGTGAGAGGAGGGGGAGGCGTATGAGAGTTTCGTTGATAGAGCGAGGAAAAATTGATATCTCTTAACTTTGTTTCCTAATGAAGTTACTTTATCATCTTTCGACTTAAGTAAAGCTCGCTCGGTTTAGAAAGCGTCTTTCGAATCGAGATACACGCGAGTCAATCGGATTAAAAGGGAGAAAACTCGCTCGGATCGCTTAATGCAAGCCATACGAATTTGCCTCTCCATGCAGATATACGCAAGTCTTCAGTTCGTCGGTAGAAACGTAGATGGTTTCGTTTACATGTAACGGCTTATCTCCAATCAGGTTTAATACTTTAACAGATATGCCTGTTTAGCGAATAAGCCGCATTTCCACGGTTCCTCGCTTTTGTTCTTTAGTTTTATCTACATTCTTTCAATTCTTGTATCCGATGTTTTAGTTAATCTTGCTAATAAGGAAACATGGTACAAGAAGAATGCAGTATCGTCTATTGGTTGTATACTAGTTGATGTAACTATCTACGCTGGATACTAGTTTTCATTTGTCCCCCCCCCCCACAAGACTTAGGGTCAGTATTAAATCATTTTGTTTCACTCCATCTCAACATCTCGGCAACAAGTGACCTTTTTTTTCTCTAGTGTAAAGCCCGTTTTGAAGTAAAACAATTTTTGAAATAAAATTAAAACCAGTTTCTGCAAGTTAAACGTATACAGATCGATAGATAAATATTGTACTGTGTTTGGTATAAGTCATTTGTTTTTTGGGTTCTTTTCTGTTATTTTTTGCGATTTAGGGGTTAACTTCTCTGCATTTTTACTGAATGAATAAATACTCTATATATCTCTACTTATATAAAAGGCGCTATGTGTGAGTGCGCGAGAGAAAGTTTACTATAGACTTCAAAACAGATGGGCCGATTTTTCTTTAATTTCACACAAATTTATGTGTCTTTATGTGTTTGGGAGTGTTCTTAGATAGGGTTTATTTCAGTAGGCCTCTGATAAGTATCGAACAAATCCGATTAAAGAAGGAACAGTCTGATTTTGCCGAAAACATCACAAGTGCATTTAAAAAATTTTATCACCGCACAAATAGAAGGGCCCGCTCTATAAAATCAACAGTAGGTTATTGTATAAAGCGGGCACGAGCGAAATAAATGTTTGCGTTTAAAGCACAGTTGAACCATGGTACTTTACTTTTTCATTTTAAATGCTAATTCCAGCTATTAGATAAAAATATTTTTATAAAATCAACAGTAGGTTCTCTACAGTGCAATGTAGACTAATGTATTGCAGATTAAGTCACTGCGAGAGGCATGTGAAGCTTCCTTCCAGTGCATCGCAGTGGGTCTCTGACTAGAATTTTTTTTTTTTTTTTTACATAGTAGTCACCACTTATCAAAGCCCGGAAGCCACTCGGGGATAAGGGTTATTGCATGTACAGTAATCAATGGGATAGTATCGTAGTAATCGTTAGTATTGGAGATTTGATAAAATGTCTTACTTAAGAGGGCGGTTCATCAGGGATTTGTTTATGTTGGACTTGAAGACATCCAAGTTGTAGTCAGGTGGGAAACAGACAAACGGAAGAGAGTCCACAGGCGTGCACTTCTAAGAAAAAAGCTTTGTTCGTGGAATCTACGTTTTGATTTTGGCACAGATAAAGAGTGGGGAAAATTTTTGACAGTAGTTTCAGCTAGACGGGTGTTTATCATGAAAGATTGAGTAGGGGGTACCAGAGATTGGAGTTCAGACGAGCACTTGCCATGGAAGTAACGATAAAGCAAAGACAGGCTCGCAACGTCTCTTCTGTGGGAGAGTGGTTGAAGGGAAGTGAAAAGGGATTCCCCCACTAAGCCACGAAGTCTATTTTGTACTCTGTCAAGGCAGGATAGGCTGTTTTTAGCGGCTCCTGCCCAGATATGGCAGCAGCGCTCCATCCTCGGACGTACTTGGCTTTTATATAGATAGAGAATTGCATCAGCAGTGAGATATCTTCTGGAGCGGTAGAAGGATCCTACCATTTTTCCAGCGACCTGGTAATCAATCGATTTGATTGAAAAATGGTGATTTTACCGATTTCAATGAAAATATTGGAAGTTTGAAACATCCGCCCGCATATAGAGATGCGGGAGGTGGATACGGAAGGAAGGGTAAAATTTGCACTTCGGAAAAGTCGAAATATTTTGGGCATAATGTGATAAAAACTGACATATGAGATTCTTACTTTCATCCCTTTAAAAAATATGTAATAGACATGAACTTAATATTTGTTGCGTAAAATATGTTGTACTGTTAATTTTATAATAGTTATTAAAAAAATCATTACGTATGTCGTAAGTTCGTTCAATAAAACCATATTTTTCTTAGATCTTCCTGCTACATAAAAAGCCCATTGAAAATTGGTTAGCAAAAATGGTCCTAATAAAGTCCGACAATATTGATATTTAATATTGTTAGATAACAGGTCGCATTAAATTGTGCAAATGGATGGTAGCATTTAATGCTAGTAAGACTAAGCTGCTCTGGAACAAATACATCGAGGACATTGTGAAGGCTGCTGCAAGGAAGGTGGGTTCCCTCTACCGTGCTAGAAATCTACTCGTATCTGAGAGTATCCTGTACCTCTACAAGGCCACTATTCACCCATGCATGTTACCCTATCTAAGAACACTGCATTCGTATGAAAGTTCATAAAAATCGGTCCGGCCGTTTTCAAATCGATAGAGAACAAACTTACACACACGCACGCGCACACGCACGCACGCACGCACGCGCGCACGCACACACACAGAGAGTTTCTTTTATGTAACAATAGGAATAGAGATAAATAAATAAAAAACTTCTTATCGTAAGTTATTTTGTATCGTTATTAAATATGTAGTTTCTAGCAGATCTAAAGCGTAGACAAATATGTCAGCGCTAGTATTAGTATTATTCTCCTCCCTCAACAATTTGAATTGGCAATGTCTTCATTTCACCATGTGAGAATGTACAGTCATATCTCAACGTATCAAATATGATAAAACGTAGTAAGTGGTTGATAAGTTTTCTGCATGTATTTTTGCTTATTTGGATGCCTTGTCTTTCCGAACAACTAATTTAATTTCTTTGTGTTATTCACTTGAAAAAAAAACGACGCCCATCTCAAAGACTTATTTCCATAATCTCATTGGTGCTGTTTTATCCGACTTGTATTCCACCTTTCTGCCTCGCAGGTGGTTTGCGCTAACCTCCATCAAAAATTGGCACTGACTTAATTTTCACACACCTTCGTTTGATAGCAGATATTTTAACGATTTTTGAGTCGAGAGGCCGACAGCATCATATTTTATTGTCTTTGAGACAAGATGTCTACCGAATAATAATAAATAAAAATGTCTGACAACAAATGTACATATATTTATTCAAATTGCTTATCATCTGGTGAGCGTTCTGAATTTTTGAGATGATGATAGATTATTCATCTTATTTAGATTCTTTGCGCTACTACTCTCATCTTCAGCGTTATATGCGCAACGTTTCAGTCGATGTAACCTCCGATCTTCTTCAAGTGATATCTTGCTGAAATCCGAGAATATTTCTGTCAAATTTGGGAATCTTTCTGTTAAACTCGGGAATCTTTTGGACCATCTTGCATGAATCGAGTATCAGTTTTTGAGTGGCATAAGAGATTCAAGGAAGGCAGGGAGTCTGCGAGGGATAATGAGAGGTGTGGGATGAGCAAGGAAACCAGAACACCAGAGTTAATTTTCCAAATAAAGAATTTCATGGATAAGGATCGTCGTGAACTGAGAGAATACTTCTGTCAAATTTAGGAATCTTTCTGTTAAACTCGGGAATTTCGAACAGAACTCTTTATTTAATCCACGGGGGTAGCATGTTCTTGTTCCGTCAGCTATGACTGAATAGAAGTCCTAAGTAATTTGTAACTGTATTTTAAATGCCGTTCGCATTTAGGATTGAACTTTCAATTTCCAGATGAGTGTAACTTACTACTGAATTTTACCAAGTAATTTATCTGTTATGTCACGGGTCCTTGCGGATAAGGTACTCGATAAAATTCAGTGCTAAATGGCACTCTTTTGGAGGCTGAAGCTATGAATGCATGTTGTATTACTAGCTAGTATATAATCGTCTAACAAATATATAATAAGCATTAGTTTAATTATGTTATTTTAATGGAACAAAGACACTGAATCAATTGACTATTGCATTGAATTGTGGATGTTTGAACTGATCTTGTTCAATCGATGTCGACTTCGTAGTATGTATAAGAAATGTCTCAAAGGGGAAAGCCTGAAAACCTTAGAAAGCCCATCAGAGGTCATTAACGATTTTATTACAAGTTTAATCATTAGATGAAGATCAAGACAAGCACTAGTCAGGGCTCAGCGGCTCAAACCCCAGATCAAACGCAATTTTGGCTTAACGTATCACTGCGATCTCTGGCAGGGTCAACTTTTGAACTTTCTTTTGAGGATCAGTATTAGTGGTCATCGGGAAGAGGTTGGTCATGGAGAGGGGTGAGTGTGAATCGAATGTAATTGAGAAACGGTTTAATGGAAGAAAGAAAGAGGTGGATTAGAAAAGATGGCGAGATTGAGGAAAGGACGCAGGAGATAAAAGAGACAACAGATCAAAGAAATGAAGAGCGTGAGAATGCAGAGAAAGCGAGAGTTGCTTTCTGTCGGTTCCTTACAGTCTCAGTATATTCATAGAAGTTTCATGAAATAAAGGTTAAGAGAGAAGGAAAAGATCAGAAAGGTTGAGAGGAGAGAAAATTATATCAATAAAAAAGACAATGGAAATAATATAATAGAGCCGTGTAATGAATATGAGTACATCCGGGTTCCTTTTCACAATAGTATGATTAGTTGGTTAAGGCATATATGAGAGACGTGGAAACATACGATGCCTTCAATAAGTTTCCAGACTACTTTTGTACAGGCATTTAAAATTGTCGTAGATTCTTGAAAATTCAGTATCTTATTGGTATATATCTTATGAGATGACTGACCAATTTTTATGATTTCAGGTTCAAATGAACAGCTACAACAGGACTTAAAATACACTCTACTAAAGCTTGATTGTCACAGCTGATGAATTTCAAAAATATAATCTGGACGTGAGAACACTTCAGAAGAACGATATGCAATAAAATTCTGTTTTAAACTTGAAAAAATGCCACATAAACGTATGGAATGCTTCAGACTGCTTTTAGACCATCTTGTATGAATCGAGTATCAGTTTTTGAGAGGTATAAGAGATTCAAGGAAGGCAGGGAGTCTGCGAGGGGTGATGAGACGTGTGGGAGGAGCAAGGAAGTCAGAACACCAGAGTTGATTGGCCAAATAAAGAATTTCATGGATAAGGACCGTCGTGTGTCTACAGAGACAATAAGTGCACAGTTTGATGTCAGTGTGGGAACTGTACACACAATTCTTTGGAGGAACTGAATTGGACAATGCACCAGTCCCCAACTCCATCCTTGTTACAGACTATTTGACCAAGATGGGCATCAAGGCAGTTTCTTACCCTCCCTATTGTTCAGACCTTGCCCCCTGTAACTTTTGGTGATTGCCTAAGCTCAAGGAAAATCTTAGATGCCATCGTTATGAGATAATTGAGGAGATGAGAGAGGCTGTGACAAGGGTTATTGACATGCTCACTCAAGAGAATTTCCATGGGGCTTCCAGAAATTGCTGGAACAATACAACAAGTGCATTACAGCTGGAGGAGATTACTTCGAAGAGGACTAGATTTTCATGAGTGTACTATCAATAAAAGTATTCATGCGAGAAAAGTCTGGAAACTTATTGAAGGCACCTCATATGTCAAAAGACTCGCACTAAGCAATACCAGCTCTGACCATGAACATGTTCAGTAAAGTGACTTACAAGATTATTACTCAAACTAGCGGGGCCTGTGGAAATTCCACAGAATGAGAAATATATTTTCTTTTTATTTCCGTCATTAGAAATATCCTTATCTTGTGTTGTTATTGAGGCAGTGGTTGCATGTTCTTGCAGGATATTCAGTGCAGGATATCTCTTTAATTTGAACTTTATTTAGGCATGTGGTAGTTTAATGAGATTTGGAAAAGGATCTTCTTTATTTACTACTACTCACTAGGAGTTTTCACGCAGGTCATCATCAGATATTGCTCACTTACATAATCAATGGTGTTTCCTAGACTCTGCATGACAACAAGTCTCTCCAGATTTCCAGTACTGCCCACCTCTTTTGAGAACTTTTGCAAATAAATTTGCATCATTGCAATAGCCACTTTCTGTTGATTTCTCGCTGGCAACGACTATTGGTCATCCTTGGAATTTGGAGGGCAATAAGCCTTCGCAAGATCCCAGTCTTCTTTGGACTCATCTAGTGGAGGTCTGGGTAGTGTTTTCTCTCTTCAATCTTTCCATCTTCCTTAATTTTTTTCATCTATTTGGTATGTTGCCAGTTGATGCCAGCACTTTTTTGTAGAAGGGGGGGGTCGGAGGTTAACTTACATATTATTAATATTATTATTATTGTCATTATTATTATTTAATCATTAGAAGTAGTCACGCAGGCCATCGTCAAGGATTTCTATTTGAGAACAACTTGTAGTGTTCTCTGACATCTGAGTGACAAGTCTCCTCATATTTCTAGTACTCTCCACTTCTTATTCTTCTTCTTCTTCTTCTTCTTCTTCGTCTTCTTCTTCTTCTTCTTCTTATTAATGTTATTATTATTATTATTACCACGACCACCAGTATCATTTTGTTCTTGAGATACAGAGCTCAGCACCACCATTGGAGTTTGACATATTTTCTTAGTTGAACAGGTTAACTTTGTGGTTTTCCTTTTTGCAGAGATCATTCAAAGTGTGATAATGCTGAGTAAACATTGTGCAGGAAGCAATTCTCTTGAAGATGATCTAGATTTGGTGAAAGCAAGAGGAGGAAGGAAGGAGAAGTTTGGTTGGAATATTCTCTCAGGCGAATTCAAATTAGGATTCCTTTAAGAGAAGTGGGAAACCAATACTAGCTGGACTTCAGAAGTAATGGGGGGGGAGGGGTCGGGAATCTCCTTTGAGAATTCATCTGCTTTGTCATTTAAAAACAATTAGATCGACTATTAATTGTCTGGGAAGAAAAAGGAGAAGGTGATTTTGGGGGGGGGGGACAAGCATATAACTAGTTGCATGTACCCGGCATTGTCTGGGAGTCTGTTATTTTATTTAACTTTAATTTTCTTTGTAAATCGCATTAGTACATTTCAATCTAGCTTTCTTTTTAACTCTAAATACCTAAGCCTAACCCTAACCCTAACCCTAATGGAAGATGTGTCCTAGCGTTATCCAGGAACTTGAGGAAACCAATAACCACAACCCTCGTGGAAATATATATGGTGGACTCTCCATCGATTTCACCGTACGTGCGTCTCAAAAAACTAATTTCAGTTTTGGTGTTTCTGTCTTTTATGAGACTTGGACCCTGCCAATGACTTGCAGATGCGACCATAAGGCATGCACGAAAATTTATTCAATGAAATGTCATTTAGTCTGGCAGCCAATTCTTTCCTCTTGATTTTCTGAATTTTTGTACTCATCCTAATTCAAAGACTTTTAAGGCATTGTGACATGTCAGTCTCCATTGTTTCCTGTCAGAAGCAATTTGTTCAAAAGTTGACAGTGGGATGCTGGTTGTTGTCATATTGTGGCTTGAGCTTATCCTTGTACCTCAACAGTGGACGACCAACATGCCTTTTACCTGACTGAAGCTGACTGTACAAAAGTGTTTTAGACATTCTATCATTACTCATTCTGTGTCCAACACAATGTAACTGACACTGTACAAGAAAAGTTTTAATTCATCTGATATCACACTTTTCAAAAAGATCAGCATTGGTCACTTTGTCCTTCACGAATAATCCACATTTTGTGCAAAGACAATGTTTGTGAAATATGTCCAACTACATGATATGTGAGCGGTAAGGGGTCCAAGACTCAGCATCGTACAAAATAGTTGTCGGAACAACAGCCCTGAACATTCTGATTTTAGTTTCTAGCTTTATATCTCTGTCATTCCACAAAGGGTTACGAAGTTTACCAAAAGATGATGTTGTCTTTGTTATACGATTTACAATTTCATCGTCATTTGATCCGTTTGAGTTCACCGTGCAACCAAAGTATGTGGAACATTTGACATATTTCAAATTCTTCCCATCAACTGTAAATACAATAATCAGGAAAAAAATGAACTGGAAGATTTTTTTCACAACATTTGCTTTTGATGAGGAGGCAACTGATGAAGTGCATCAGTTTTAATATTTTTATCGTGAGTCCAAATGATTTGCTTCAGAAAACCTATTGACAAGTTCTTGCGCTTCAGCATACAATGTAGCAACTATTGAAGCATCATCAGCAAATAACAACAGATATCATTTGGGTTCTCAGCAATGTTTTGCCTTAAAGTGCGGATGGTTAAACAATCCACCACTGGTACGGAATTAGAAGTTCGCACAACCATGCAATTCACCACCATAGAAATCACTTTATACTTGCCGAAGCATCACCGAAAAATACAGTGCGAATAGAATTGGAGTGAGCACACACCCTTGTTTGTACCATTTGAAACAACAAAAGGCTCTAAAGCAGATCCATCTTAGATCACAGTACCTTTCATGCCGTCATCGAATGATACAATAACATTAAGCATTGCATCTGACATTCCAAGCTATTTCAGTACCTTCCAAAGTGCCTCTCTGAAAGCTTAGTAAGTTCGACAAAGATCATGTACAATTCAGTGTTTTCTCCCGTGCTTTTTTGGCAACTTGTCTAAGAGAAGAAATCATATCCACAGAGCCCCGACCAGAACTAAACCCGCACTGTGACTCAGGATAGATGTCAGCTACCAGATTCCTTATGATTCTATTGAGAATTAGACGCACCAGAATTTTTTCTGCGATATAAGGAAGAGAAATTCCATGTGAATCGTTGCAACAATGTTGATTTCCTTTTCTTTTTTTTTTTTTTTATTACATTTTCATCCCAAAAAAGGCGCATTGCCACTTTGGTGTAGAGGTCTACTATCAGGGGCAGCAACTACTGGGGCACTATGTTGGGATTTGGGCAGCAAGATGTTGGTTCACGTTGAACTTGAACTTCTGCATGTTCGTACAGTTAGGGAAGCAGGAACCTGGAATGGAATTCCAGAGTCTAGCGGTTCTAGGGATCTCTACTGTGTGGGGGTGGGATTTAGCTGGGGGTTTGTCGAGGGTGTCTGCGACGTGGGGGCACAAGTGTCTGCAGTTCGTCAGAGCACTCACCATTAAAATACTTGTAGAACAGGCAGAGGGATGCAACGTTTCGTCGATGGGACAGAGGCTGAAGCTTAGATGCCAGTTCAGGGCCTATCAGATTAGCGACTCTTTTTTTAACCTTGTCTAGGAGCGAGAGACTAGTAGCAGATGCACCAGCCCAAATGTGACAACAATACTCCATACATGGCCGAATGGTGACCTTATAGAGATACAGGATACTTTCAGGTGTCAGTAGTTTTCTAGCACGGTAGATAGAGCCTACCTTTTTCGCAGCGGCCCTGGCAATGTTTTCAATATAATTGTTCCAACTCATGTTTTCTGTGAACGTTAGGCCAAGCAGTTTGAAAGATGTACTCTCAGACAGGGAGTCACTGGCCATTGCTATTGGTGGCGGAAAAGGTTTCTTGTAATTATTGAAGGAAACCAGTTTAGTCCTTGCAGCATTGAATGTGACCATCCATTTATGTCCCCATTCCACTACAGATTGGAGGTCATCCTCTAGTGTTTTTTCCATTTCTTTAGATATGTGTTCATTTGTTTTCCTGTCATGCCTGTTATAGAGTGTGGTGTCATCAGCATATATACCCATCTCAGAGGCAATTTTGTCAGGGGAGGTCATTAATAAATATTAGAAACAATAGAGGTCCAAGGATAGACCCCTGAGGCACTCCCACATTTATATCACACTGTTTAGATGTACGACCGTCGAGGACAACCTGGATTTTTCTCTCATCTAAGAAGAATTTAATTATGTTAAGTATTCTACCAGTGATACCGTATGATCTAATTTTCCTGAGGAGACCCTTGTGCCATACCCTGTACAAAAGCCTTAGATATATCTAGAGCTACCGCTCTGCCCTCCCCCGCTTTGTCCAGTGAATGGTATATACGTTCAGAGATTACAGTGAGGATGTCTGCTATGGAACGGGCATGTCTAAATCCATATTGTTTGTCAGTCAGCAGTTTAGCATCTGTAAGGTGCTGGACTAGAGCATGGTTAATTGTGGTCTCAAATATTTTGGCAAAAAGTGGGAGGAGGCAATAATTTTTCTTAAAAAGGTGTTTTATATCCACATCCTTAAAATCTTGTGGAACCTGTCCATGAAACAAAATGATTTTAAAAAGCTGATGCAGCTTTTTGACAAGTTTTTGGCCTCCATACTAATAAATTTCTGGTGGTAAACCATCTTTCCAAAGGGGCCTTGCCTGAGGACAATTGCTTGATGCTGTTGACAGCTTCTTCCAAGGAACGTTCAAGTCGTAGTAGTTCTAGATTGATGCAAGTGCTGCCGTATAAACGGTAGAGGTTGAATTTAGCACTTGAAGTTTTGTCTTGAAGTCTTGAAATGGTCTTTCTCTCACAGCAGTATTTCACTCTTCTCAATTAAAAATGTTGTATCATTAGAAGCAAGCACTGGTGAAGTACCATTTTCTCTGGAATCATATACTTTACTCTGACCATCATAAAATGCTTTGCTATCATTTCCGTCTGCAGCTTCCTACAATTCTGATGTCCTGGCATCCTACCAGCCATTTTTCATTTGCCTTAATGCGGCCTGAACCGTAGCTTTACATTTATATATATATATATATATATATATAAATTTCACACACAAACACACACATATATATATATACATATATATATACATATATTTATATATATATATATATATATATATATATATATTTCACACACACACACACACACACACACACATATATATATATAATTATTCCAAGTTAATGTTTTCTCAGAGATAAAGCAACCAATGAATTTTTAACAAAGTTCATACAAGAGTGCTCAATACCGAAGTAGAGCAGGATATACTTTTTATTTGTTTTACATAATCATTTATAAGTCGCTACACATTCATGAGCATGTTTTAATCAGCCAATTACAAGTAACTTAAAACCTTTTCAGGTGATATTGATTATACAAAAGTAACGTTTGAAGTTTTTAGTTACTCATAACTGGTTGATCGAAACATGCCCATGAATGTGTAGCGACGTATTAGCAGTACGCCATTTAAGTAGGTTTGATTGAATATGTCAAGTTTCTATTTCTTATTTTCTTCGCTATTTTCCTGGTTTAGGCTAGTAGATTAAGTGTTATTGTTTTGGCCATTACTACAGCACTTTCGATCTTTTAAGCGTCATCAGAAGTACATATTTTTGAAAGAGATTTTGTTCATATATATATATAGAGAGAGAGGGAGAGAGCTAAAAGCTTGACGACGTTTCGCCTGTTTAGTGTGGGCTTTTTCAAGAGTAAAAATATAAAATACTACTCAAAGGCATTTTTATCTTATCCTTTACCTCCATTTTTATCTTATCCTTGGATTTTTTTAATCCC
Organism: Euprymna scolopes; assembly: GCF_053919585.1. NCBI lineage: Eukaryota > Metazoa > Mollusca > Cephalopoda > Sepiida > Sepiolidae > Euprymna > Euprymna scolopes. Next base: position 6,531,576 of record NC_136502.1, on the reverse strand, counting down.
ATTTTTAATCATATATATATATATATACATATATATATAGAGAGAGACTACTTCATTTAATCACATAAATTAATATACGAAAGTATAATTTTATACATAAACTAAGTATTTACTTCAACAGTGTTCAATACATAGGTAGAGCTAGGTAGTAAGTTAGAAAAATATATATGGCAATTAAGCTACACAGAATATTCCGTGTTTCATCCACACTAGTATTCGTCAGGCTTATGCGAAGATTTGTTGTAGTCTTGCGTTTTTATATATACATATTCTATTGAGTTTTTAGTTAGCCAATCAGCTAAAAAAACACACACACACATTTAACTACATATAGGTTTAAAATAGGTCAACTCACTACACTCCCTGCTAAAAAAGCATACACAAAGGAAGGGTTCAACATAAGGTCAACTGGACCTTTGTTCTGTAAGTGCCTGCCCATTGGCTGATTGGCTAACTAAAAATTCAATAGAATATGCATATATAAAAACGCAAGACTACAACAACTCTTCACATAAGCCTGACGAATCGGCCCTGTCGGTGGAGCATTAGAATACACCAACTGCCCCCCTGCAGAGGGTAAAAGTCCCTCAATGGGGGTCCTGGATGTGACCTTAAACTATATCCAATGGTGAGGCCCCAGCTTACGGGCTTTGGGGAGTGTGGAGCTACCCTTTAATTACCATTGCTCCCATGTCCACTCTGACCCGGAGTGGTAGTACCTGTTAGGGTCCCAACTATGGGTTAAATAGAAAATGACTTGAAAACAACAAATATATTCTATTAAAAATTTTTTCTTCAAAATCTGGATTCGGCATTAAATAACCCGAAAAGGGTTGATATGCTGTAAAACAAAAACAACCAACCAACCTGACGAATCCTAGTGTGGATGAAACACGGAATATTCTGTGTAGCTTAATTGCCATATATATTTTTCTAACTTACTATATATATATATATATATATATATATATATATATATATATATATTATAATATTGCCATATCACTGAAGTTAAGCAACAATGGGCCAGACCAGTACCAGATGGGTGACAATTTGGGAATACTAGGCGCTGTATGTGGTCTCAACATTGTTTTCAGTCGTCTTGAACTTACAATGTGCTTGTAACTAGTACTGTGCTGACTCACAACTCTTGTTACAAAAATTTCATGTGCATGCACCCTTCAATTAGTATCCATAGTCTGTCGAGACTAAACTGAGCCTTAATATCTATATATATATATATAGTAATTTATAAAATATATATGGCGATTAAGCTACACTGAATATTCCACGTTTCATCCACTCTAGGATTCTTCAGGCTTATCCTAGAGTGGATGAAACGCCGAATATTCAGTGTAGCTTAATCGCCGTATATATTTTATAAATTACTAACTAGCTCTACCTACGTATTGAGCACTTTTGAAGTAAATACTTAAAGTTTACGCATAAATTTATACTTTTGTATATTAATTTTATGTGAGTAAATGAAGTAATTATATATATATATATATATATATATATATATATATATATATATATATATCAGCGAGATAAGACACTGATAGAATTCAGATGAAAAATCCTGATAGATATTACTTGAAGTAATACTTTCAAGGAGATCCTAGCCAAAAAGTAAAAGCTCAATATTTAAGAGTAGAGCAATATAGAAGTTTCATAGTTAAATTTTAAATTCTGAAAAAACAACATATAGAGATATATATTCGATTTAAGAATTTATTGTTTGACAAAAGGAATATATAGAAGGGGTTCTTTTAATTTCCTTAATCCATCGAATATATGTCTCTATATGTTGTTTTTTCAGAATTTAAAATTTAACCACGAAACTTATGTATAGATAGATAGATGAAATAAATTAGGAGTATAAAATAGCAAGTAAGCTACACAGAATTTTCCGCGGTTTTGAAAAATGTTATTGATATTTGTATCTAAGATGGAAACATGGAAATTTCATGTAGCTTAATTGCCAGAGATATTTTCACAATATATATATATATATTATTTTTAAAATATAATTATCTACTGACACGTGTTTCGTCGTCTATGACTCATCAAAGTGGCTGAATCTAGCGAGATTTGAAATCTGAACCCCACGGTAATGAGCCGAAACCCCTAACCGCTGACCCATCTCACAGTACTATCTGGATATATCGCGATTTACTTAGATGTTGTTTGTTTTGGTTTTAGCGATATGTTTTGAATGAATTCAATATTTACGAAAGTGCATTTTTACCTAAATATATATATATACATATATATATATATATATATAGAAAGTTATGAAAATATATTTATGGCAATCAAGCTACAAAGAGACTTCTCCATTTCATCCCTATAAGTCATCGTCAGGCTAAAACTTTTAGCCTGATGATTTCTTATGGGAAGGAAATATGGAAGTCTCTGTCTAGCTTAATTGCCATAAATATATTTTTATAAAATAATAAGCAGAGAGCACATACAGCACTTGATGTTCCCAAATAGTCACCCATCTGGTACTGGCCAGGCTCATTGTTGCTTAACTTCAGTGATCTGACGAGAACCAATGTATCAGCATGATTATGCCTTATTTTATTTATTTATTTTTTTTACACGGTGGTCACCACTTATCAAGGCCCGGAAGCCACTCAGGGATAAGAGTTATTGCAAGTACAGTACGTTAGTGTGGAGATTTAATGAAGTGTTTACTTAAGGGGGTGGTTCATTAGGAATTTGTTTACGTTGGACTTGAAGACATCAAGGTTGTAGTCAGGTGGGAAGCAGGCAGACGGAACCGAGTTCCACAGGCGTACAGTTCAAGAAAATTTTTTACAGTGGATTCAGCTAGACAGGTGTTTTTCGTGAAATATATATATATATATATATATATATATATATATTTTTAAATATACATATGTATATATTATTATGAAATGTGAAATATATATTATTATTTTTATTATTCAAGTGGTCTGTTATATACGGCTTAATCACGTTGACACACTGGTTCCTGCTGGATCACCAAAGTTAAGCAACATTGAACCCGGCCAGTACTAAATGGGTGACCATTTGGAACTTTCAGATGCTGTGAGTTTTCTCCATATACAGCTTACTCACGTTGACACACCAGTTCCCATCAGATCACCAAAGTTAAGCAACGTTGAGCCTAGTCATTACTGAAATGGGTGACCAATTTGGGAATTCCAGGTGCTGTATGTAGGAGGAGGTCGACACTTCCCTGCAAGAGTTGCAAAAAACCTAACGATGTCATTTCCTCTAACGGGGATATACATGCGACTGGGGACCGCTTGTGAATTTCATATTAATGGAATCTCCTCCTCCAGAGGAAGCCAATTAAACTCAAATGGGGTTAGTGCCGTTTCACACACACACACACACACACACACACACACACAAGTGGTCTGGCGAAGGAAGAAAAACTGGAAAGGGGAGCGTCTGTGTATATATATATATATATATATATATATATATATATATATATATATGCACGTTTCATTAAATAGCACGGAACACTCTTGCTTGTTTTTCTTGTAATCCTCCTTTTCTCTTTGTCGAACCATTTTCCGAACGTTTTTTTTCGCGTGAAAAAAATAATTTCCCATAAGTGTGAACGTTTTCGACCTCTATTTGTCATTTTTTTTTTTTTAATTACATTTTCACCCCAAACAAGGCACATTGCCACTCAGGTGTAGGGGGCTACTATCAGGGTCAGCAACTACGGGGGCACTATGTAGGGATTTGGGCAGCAAGATGTCGGTTCACGTTGCACTTGAACTTCTGCATGTCAGTACAGTTAGGGAAGCATGATCCTGGAATGGAATTCCAGAGTCTAGCGGTTCTGGGGAAGAAACTACTGGAGTAGAAGGATCTTTTGCATCTAGGGATCTCTACTGTGTGGGGGTGGGATTTAGCTGCCTGTAGGGTTTGTCAAGGGTGTCTGCGACGTGGGGGCACAAGTGTCTGCAGTTCGTCAGAGCACTCACCATTAAAATACTTGTAGAACAAGCAGAGGAATGCAACGTTTCGTCGATGGGACAGAGGCTGAAGCTTAGATGCCAGTTCAGGGCCTATCAGATTGGCGACTCTTTTTTGAACCTTGTCTAGGAGCGAGAGACTAGTAGTAGACGCACCAGCCCAGATGTGACAGCAATACTCCATACATGGGCGAATGGTGGCCTTATAGAGATACAGGATACTTTCAGGTGTCAGTAGTTTTCTAGCACGGTAGAGAGAGCCTACCTTTTTTGCAGCGGCCCTAGCAATGTTTTCAATATAATTGTTCCAGCTCATGTTTCCTGTGAACGTTAGGCCAAGCAGTTTGAAAGATGTACTCTCAGACAGGGAGTCACTGGCCATTTCTATTGGTGGCAGAGAAGGTTTCTTGTAGTTATTGAAGGAAACCAGTTTGGTTTTGGCAGCAGTTTGGTTTTGGCAGCAGTTTGGTTTTGGCAGCATTGAATGTGACTATCCATTTATGTCCCCATTCCACTACAGATTGGAGGTCATCCTCTAGTGTTTTTGCCATTTCTTTAGATATGTGTTCATTTGTTTTCCTGTCATGCCTCAAGCGAGTAGTAAAAAAAGAAAAAATGAAATTGAAAAATGAAAATAGCGAGATGAAATGAAAAGACGATTAAAAGATGATTAAAATCGCTTAAAATCACTAAAATACTCAAAAGAACTTGAGCGTGCCCTCTGTTTTATTTTGAGTCTAGTTAATCATTGGTTTATTAATGTGGATTAACTATGCCTCAAAGATTGGGAGGCACCTCAAAGATTGCACCTCGCAATATGAGCCAGTTAAAATGACCGTGTTTTTTTTATTAATATGTCTCTAAATTCAGTTTTAGAGGTGCGGTGTTCTTACATGGTAAATGATGGGAAATGCTGGTTCGAGTCATGCCAATGTACGAATATATATAAATATAAATATATTTATATATATATATATATATATAAATGATCCTTATCTTGGGTTGAGTATATTGGGAAGTAATAAGCTAATGGGCATATTAAGCTATACTCTTTGTGTAAACAAATGGAGCTTAGGCGTTTGAACAATATTTGAACACATACCCATCTTAGCAGCAGCTGAATAATATAATGATTAGGAGCGCTGACTGCCGTCTAAGCGGTTGAGTTCTAAACCTGGCTTAAGAAAGTTGCTAGTCTAGCCACACTGATGAGTTGTGATACAGCGAAACAATTCTGTATGTGGATGACTATAAATGCTCTCTGTCTTGGGTTGAGCATATTGGGAAGTGATAAGGAAACTGCCACTAGCGTATTAAGCAGTGCTCTTCGTATAAACAAATAGAGCTTGGGCGTTTGAACAATGTTTGAATATTGTTAATTCACATGGATATAATAACATGTAAATATGCTTACTCGTGCCAAGCATTTATCATGTTTGTACACCTCATGTGTCTGCTTTTCTATGCATTATGCCTATCCTTGTATTCACGCCTTTCTTTTTCTTCTTCATCGTTATCCGTTTGCATTGCACTTAAGATTATGGCAGAATAACAGCTTAGCAAGTCCGTCAATCGGATCGAGAGTTAAGAGCTGAGACAGGAAAGTGATCGAATCATTGATAAATATTATTGGAACTTGTTTACAAGAATCCACACTTGCTAGACATAATCTTGCATCTAACAGAGTTCTCGGCCCTTTTCTTCTTTTCATGTTCTGTTTTCTAAAGATATAAACCTATTTACGAATGAATTATACAATAATAGCAATTCTAACTACTTGGAAGCTCTGATTGTTATCTCTTAGGTCGTATCAGTACAGTCGGGTTCACAAAGCTGCCAGTGAGCCAGCGATGCTTTGAATTGGTAGGGGGGAAAAACAATTTAACAACAAATTTAAATTCAACTTCTGTCTAAAGTTAGGCTTGTGTGTGTGTGTATATATATGTGTGTGTGTGTGTGTGAAAGTGTCTGCGTGTGTGTCTGTTTGTCTTTGTACATTTCCCTACGCAATAAATCTGTCAATTTTCAGTCTACAGACTCAGATGGTACTGAGATTTGGGAAAATCTTTGTAATCGGTTTTCAGCCAGAAATTTGGCTGTTAAGGGGTCAAAGTTCAACGATTTGATCTTTAAGAACTCTACCAAACTCCTCTGCCAATTTTGAGTATAAACACTTTAAATTTTAGATATAGGTTCCTTGGACATGGATCAAACTTAATAATTTGATTTGAGCCCAAAACAATAAATGTTAAGGGGTCATAATAGGGGTCAAAGTTTAAAAAAATTTAATCTCTGCGGTCTCTACCAAATTACTCAGACACTTTTTGGTCTAAACATTTGAAATTTTACATAAAGGATATTCATAGATAGGGCAAGCTTTTTAATTGGTTTGGGTCGAAAATTTGAGCTACCAATATATAAATGTATGTAAGTAGGTTTACATATCTACCTAAAACTTTCGACAGAGGCGACCGATTTTCATAAGATCAGTATAGTTTTGAAGCTCGGCCCTTCAGAAGACAAATACCGGAAAATTGGCTAAAAACATTAATTTCTTCACCCTCAACTGGGCGTTTTTCTACAGGGAGAGGTTGCTTTTTTCGCCGATATTTTCGAAAGTCATCCCCTCTTTTCGATTGTCTAGCCTTAATTTAAACCTACGTCACTTCTGGTTTGGTGGTGGTCGTAACAGCAAAAACGTGACGTTTTTTCACATTCTTTTCCTCCTTCGCAGTACAGGTTCGAGCCTGCCTTCCTACTACTACTTTTTTTTTTTTTTTTTTTGTTCAACACACACCTCCAAACACCTGGGCAACGCCGGGCTGAAATACTAGTATATATATATATAGAGAGAGAGAGAGGGAGAGAATAAATGACAAAAAGTTATATTCCAAAATTCATGATCTTGATCATCTTATAATTTATTCCTTTAATTCAGTTGACGTATACAAAAAATTGTTCGAAGGCTCCATAATAAGATTTCCACCTTAGAAATTGCTGAAGAATAACGCCATGATCACCGTACAATCAAAAAATATTATACTGACACTCAACTTTGCAACGGACGTTCTGACAAATGGAAAATTCATAAGAAATCATATCTGTCACGTTGAATTATGAGCAAGATCAAGAGAGAAGTTCACCATAACCCACTTGAAACTAGCAAACAAGTTTTTGAAAAACCTGGCGTTCCTGATGTGTGCAAATTTCCTAAGGACGATTGCAAAATTTGGAAGCTAGAGGTCCGCCCTCAATTGAAGGATATCCACAAGAAAAAGAGGATGGAGTGGGCAAGAGATCACATGAAGGTGAATTTTCAAACTGTTTTGTTTACCGATGAGTTTAGAGCGACCCTTGATGGACCCGATGGGTGGAAGGTCGTCGTCCCCAAAGGATCAGGTGTCAACAAGGAGGTAGTGGTGTGATGTTCTGGGCTGCAATCATTAGCAATGAACTAGCAGGATCATTCAGAGTCACAGATGGAGTGAAAATTACCGCCAAACTCTACATTGACTTCATTAAGGAACACTTGGAATCCTGGCACAAGAAGAATTTGGCATTCCGGAAAAAGATGGTGTTCGTGCATGATAATGCTGTTTCATTCTGCAAGGATAGCCACAGAATATTTGGTGAGAGTTTTTGCCAGATATGGGAAAATAATGCGATGGCCAGCCTGTTCTCCAAATTTAAATCCCATCAAAAATCTGTGAAGCATCTTGAAACAAAATATTTACTTCAGAGGAAGGCAGTACAACTCCAAGGATGACCTCTGGAATGCTATTTTGACTGCTGCCAAAGACATTTCATCAGATGAAATCGAAAGTTTTACATCTTCAATGCACCAAAGGCTTTTTGCACTTGTTAATAAAAATGGCAATTATATAAGATATTGATTGTACTATGAAACCATATTGAAGTTGTTTGTTCTTTATTATTGTTGTTCTCAATTTACAAATTCCTAGAATAATCAATGTTTCGATGATATTTTAGCAGTTCGCCATATTTTAGCATTGGTTTGCATATAAAGTTGGCACGCTGAAAAAAATGCAAATCACCAAAATGGCTGCCAATTGTTTATTACTGTGCAGATTAGCTTAAAATTTTAGATCTGCGCTTGTGTTAGTGTTGCCATATAACATGCTTAATTTCATCTATCGGAGTTAGAACAAAAATATCAATTTGCATATAATTCTGGTACGGGATATATATATATATATATATATATATATATATATATATATATCTTTCTTTTAGTGGGAGAGATAAAAGTGGTGCAAAAAATTCTGTTGGGTGAATTACTCTTATTATTAACTACCGGAAGAGCTCTTATTTGATGAGCATATTGCTAGTAATTGACAATGTTTATATAAGCGTTGAAATGTCACCGACGTCCAAATGGTTAGAATCGACAAATGTAAAGTAGATAGAGATTTGATCTCAGCTAGGCAGATTGAAAAGCTGCGACACAGCTACTCTGTCTGTCTGTGGATGACTATCTTCGGGTGTTAAGCATTAATAGGCTCCAAAATTTGGTACAGAGCATCCTTGGAATGCCCACTGTGGCATATGAAAGTGGTGGTGGGGGGGAGTATTACTATTATTACTCATGTTAAAGGCAAACACCAACAGCCCTAAAAACAATCGATTTCCACCAAACTTGACATGAAGCACTCTTGACATGCTGGATTATGCCACTACTACTACTACTACTACTACTACTACTACTACTATTTATAATAATGACAATAATAATAACAATCTATATATCCATAAAAGTAAGAATGTATGTGTGAGAGGACACTTCTCAACCTATATACTCAATGAATTTTTGATCTACAGACTTGAAATTTTCGCTCAAGTACCTTTTTTCTTTTTACTTACAAGAAGTGAACTGTTTAGAAAAAACATGCCCCAGTTTCTGTATGAATTAAAATATAATATTTATGCATATTTTATGACCGGTCAACGCCAGGCGGCCTGCTAGCATAGAAATAAAGAATGTTTCGGAATTTTTTAGATGAAGATTGATATAACTCATATTATTTGGATTATTCAGACTGCTATTCTCATCTGTCAAGCTGGCCTAATGGTTATCATACTTGACTCACTGTCTTTAGGTTTTGGTTTCGATCTCAGCTTGAGTATTATTTTTAAAAAATTTTTTACTTATAAAAAGTGAACTCTTTAGAAAAAACATGCCCCATATTTATGCGTATTTTACGACCGGTCAACGCCAGGCGGCCTGCTAGCATAGAAATAAAGAATGTTTCTGAATTTTTAGGATTTATATAACTCCTCATTTGGATTATTTGGACTACTATTCTCATCTACAGTGTTATTTCCCACATAACACTAAAGATGAGAACAGTAGTCCAGATAATCCAAATAATCTTCTTCTATATATATAAAAGCGAAAATGTGTGTATGTATGTATGTATGTATGTGTGTTTGTTTGTATGTATGTGTGTTTGTATGTCTCACAAAAACTTTCGACACGGGTCACAGATTTTCACCAGATCGGTATCATTTTAAACTTCCAACCTTCGCCCGACAAATATTGAAAAATTGACCAAAAACGTTAATTCCTTCATCCTGAAATCAGTAGTTTTCTACAGGGGGGGGTCAGCAAAAACCGTCCTCTCATGACGAGTTTGCTTCTACGCATGCGTCATACGACGTCGTAACCTAATTTACTTTAAATATTTGAAAAAGCGACACAATTTCGGCGACGTCGTCTTATCTTAGCTCAGTTGCTTAGAGCACGGCCTCATTATCTGAACGTTTTGGGTTCGAATCATGGTGTGAGATGTCCTCTTTTTTTTTTTTTTTTTTTTTTCGATTTTTTAAATTTTAATATGGAAGCAGGGTTATTTAAGCCATTTTTCACGTTGGTTTTTTTGTTTTTTTTTTTACTTCGCTTATTCTTAGGTTTTCATTAACACTCCCCCCACCCCAACCGAGACCACACACACCCAAAAACACCCGGGCAATGCCGGGTCCCCCCCCCCGCTAGTACGTAATAAAGAATGGTCAGCTTCAGAAGGTGCATATTAATTAAATTAAAACAGCCGATATAAAAAAAAGTGGTAGTCAATAAGAGGGGATGTGGAAGATTGACACCAAGAGGGAGTAGGAGGTGATCAACTATCAAAGAAGGAATTAATAGCGGTTTTGTCACAAGAGAATAGATAGGAGGAAGAGGGGGAAGGAAGATGATGAGGAAGAGATAAAAATAAGTTAAGACATAATGATGGCGACTCTCCAGTGCTTGTGATTTTGCCATTACAAAAGGAGTTAATAATTATACCTTTTCACCGGAACAAACGACGATCACCGTCGGCTTCGTGATCGATAAACGAAAGCAAACATAAAGTTCAGCAAAGGTCAATCTGTCCAGGTTCTCTGTGGGGGTCACTGAGTTATCCACCATCAAATAGAATCTGGCCTTTTTAAATCGGTCTGGCTCAAGCCGCGTCATGTCCTTTGTGCAATGACCACCATTTTGTGAAGATTCTGGAGATAATAAGCTGGTTGGCATGCAACGAAGATATGGTCAGTCAGTACTTATCAAACAATCCAACCAAAAGGTATGCATCCTAAATATAAACCCTACAGTTCAACACACTTAGAAGAATGCCTGGCAGGTTTTTTTTTCTTCATCATTGAATAATATCATTCCAGCTATTTTTTTTAATAAATTTGTTTTCTGTTTTTTGTTTGTTTGTTTGTTTGTTTTTTTGCTTGTTTTTTTTTTTCGTTCTGTCAGTCGTTCTTGGAGTCATTCCCTTGCTTGTCGCTTCTTTCCCCTTTGATTCGTTTCGTTCCTCCAGCTATTCTTCAATGATTTTTCTTCTTTCTTTTATTCGCTTGATTTCTTTGTTTTTTTTCTTTTCTTTTTCGTTTTTTCTCCGTATCTTTTTAAACATATTTTTCTCCCTTTAATTCATATTATCTTTCTTCATTTATTTTTCTTTTTCTTTCGTAAACTGTTCTTCAATAATTTCTTTCTTCCCATCATTCACGTAATCCTCTGTCTTATTCATTTTGATTTTTTTCCCTTTTATTTCTTTCCTTCATTTATTTCTCCTTTAATAATGAGTTTTTATTTCATTCATATAATATCCCTTAACCTATATTTTTTTTTTAGTTTTTTCTATCTCTTTTATCTTCAAAAATTCATTCTTTCACTCATTTTTTCCGTTCTTCTTTCTCCAATGTTTAACTTACTTTCATTTTTTTTTTCATTTTCTTCTTTTTTCTGCTTCTTTTGGTTCTGCCGTTATTTTTTTCATTCAATTGTCCTTTGTTTTTCTTCCTCTTCTTCAATATTTACATTCATAATATTTCCCTTTTATTTGAGTTTTTTCTTTCTTCTTCGAAAATACTTTCTTTTATTCACTTTACCTTTCTGCTTTGTTTTCTTCATTTGTCCATTTTTTTCTCCATTTTTTCTTTCAATTACTTCGTCGTAGTGTTTCACTGTCAACGCTTTTTTTTCATTCATATTGTTTTTCATTTATTTATTTCATTCATATTGTCTTTCATTTATTTATTTCATTCATATTGTCTTTCATTTATTTATTTCATTCATATTGTCTTTCATTTATTTATTTTATTCATATTGTTTTTCATTTATTAATTTCATTCATATTGTGTTTCATTTATTAATTTCATTCATATTGTCTTTCATTTATTAATTTCATTCATATTGTCTTTCATTTATTAATTTCATTCATATTGTCTTTCCTTTATTTATTTCATTCATATTGTCTTTCATTTATTAATTTCATTCATATTGTCTTTCATTTATTAATTTCATTCATTTTGTCTTTCATTTATTAATTTCATTCATATTGTGTTTCATTTATTAATTTCATTCATATTGTCTTTCATTTATTAATTTCATTCATATTGTCTTTCATTTATTAATTTCATTCATATTGTCTTTCATTTATTAATTTCATTCATATTGTCTTTCATTTATTAATTTCATTCATATTGTCTTTCATTTTTTTATTTCATTCATATTGTCTTTCATTTATTTATTTTATTCATATTGTTTTTCATTTATTAATTTCATTCATATTGTGTTTCATTTATTAATTTCATTCATATTGTCTTTCATTTATTAATTTCATTCATATTGTCTTTCATTTATTAATTTCATTCATATTGTCTTTCCTTTATTTATTTCATTCATATTGTCTTTCATTTATTAATTTCATTCATATTGTCTTTCATTTATTAATTTCATTCATTTTGTCTTTCATTTATTAATTTCATTCATATTGTGTTTCATTTATTAATTTCATTCATATTGTCTTTCATTTATTAATTTCATTCATATTGTCTTTCATTTATTAATTTCATTCATATTGTCTTTCATTTATTAATTTCATTCATATTGTCTTTCATTTTTTTATTTCATTCATATTGTCTTTAATTTATTTATTTCATTCATATTGTCTTTCATTTATTAATTTCATTCGTATTGTCTTTCATTTATTAATTTCATTCATATTGTCTTTAATTTATTTATTTCATTCATATTGTCTTTCATTTATTAATTTCATTCATATTGTCTTACATTTATTTCATTCATATTGTCTTTCATTTATTTATTCTGATTCTTTCTATCGCTTAATATTGTTTATTTTTTTCTTTCTTTCATTTATATTTTCTTTCATTTTCTTTTCTTTCATTTTTTATCTTTTATTTTTCGTTCATTGTTTTCTGTTTATTTTATTTTCATCTTTTTCATTCGTGTTTCAATATTTTTTGTTTTTTTTTCTTATATTTTTCTTTAATTTTTATTTCCTTTCACATTTTTTTTTTTTGTGTGTTTTCTTCTTGCATATTTTTTTTTCACATTTTCTTTTTTTGTGTGTTTTCTTCTTGCATATTTTTTTTTTCACATTTTCTTTTTTTGTGTGTTTTCTTCTTGCATATTTTTTTTTCATATTTTCTTTTTTTGTGTGTTTTCTTCTTGCATATTTTTTTTTTCACATTTTCTTTTTTTGTGTGTTTTCTTCTTGCATATTTTTTTTTTCACATTTTCTTTTTTTGTGTGTTTTCTTCTTGCATATTTTTTTTTCATATTTTCTTTTTTTGTGTGTTTTCTTCTTGCACATTTTCTTTTTTTGTGTGTTTTCTTCTTGCATATTTTTTTTTTCACATTTTCTTTTTTTGTGTGTTTTCTTCTTGCATATTTTTTTTTTCACATTTTCTTTTTTTGTGTGTTTTCTTCTTGCATATTTTTTTTTTCATATTTTCTTTTTTTGTGTGTTTTCTTCTTGCATATTTTTTTTTTCATATTTTCTTTTTTTGTGTGTTTTCTTCTTGCATTTTTCCTTTCACATTTTCTTTTTTTGTGTGTTTTCTTCTTGCATATTTTCTTTTTCACATTTTCTTTTTTTGTGTGTTTTCTTCTTGCATATTTTTTTTTTCACATTTTCTTTTTTTGTGTGTTTTCTTCTTGCATATTTTTTTTTTCATATTTTCTTTTTTTGTGTGTTTTCTTCTTGCATATTTTTTTTTTCACATTTTCTTTTTTTTTGTGTTTTCTTCTTGCATATTTTTTTTTTCACATTTTCTTTTTTTTTGTGTTTTCTTCTTGCATATTTTTTTTTTCACATTTTCTTTTTTTGTGTGTTTTCTTCTTGCATATTTTTTTTTTCACATTTTCTTTTTTTGTGTGTTTTCTTCTTGCATATTTTTTTTTTCACATTTTCTTTTTTTGTGTGTTTTCTTCTTGCATATTTTTTTTCATATTTTCTTTTTTCTTTTTACATGTATGTTTTCTTTCTTTCAATCTGTCTTTCTTTTCTTATTTCGTTTTTTCTTTCTTTTCATGTTTTCTTTCCATATTCCCACTCTGTTCATTTCCCAAATATTTCTTTAATAATTTAGTTTCATTCATTTTGTCCTACGCCTTTTTGACTTTTCTTTTTTTTTTCTAACTCTTCTTAGATAATCATTTTTTCTTTCTTTCGTCCGCGTTTCCTTTTTCTCTATTTCTTTCAATTCTTTCAATTTCTGCAAAATTTATTGTGAGGAAAGGTATTAACCCTACACTCTCTTTCCTTTTTTTTTAACCTTTTTTTTTTTTTACTAATTTTCTGCCTCTCCTTCCTTTTTGTTATCTGTTTCTTTTTTTAGGTAAATAGTGACTTGTCTTCAACTAATTGTATACGCTTAGACGTTAATAATATTCATTTAATGTTCTTCCTACTATAAGGAAAATAGTTTAAAAAAAATGAAAAATATCAACTAATAAAAGAATAGTAAATATTTATATATCAATATCGAAGTGCCTTTAACGTACTTACGTATGTCACGGTATCAGATTATAAATTATTCAATCAGGAGATGCTAAAAAGGAGATAGAATGTGATAACATACTACACACATTTAATCAGTATATAGATACAATACTTTAACGTTCGTATCACCTTTTTATCCTCATTTTAATAAAGACACAATGTAAAAAAAATCATGTAATAAAAAATGATGTTGCAAATATACTGTAATGAAAACAGGACGAAAGATTCCGTCTAGTAATCTTTTATTCAATTAAGAATCTTGCTACTCGTCTACTTGACAAGCGGAAATGTACAACTTTTATATTTTGGATTATCAAAGAGGAGATAATCCATATTCACAACATTATTATTCCTGATATTCATAAATGACCTCCCTGATAAAATTGTTTCCGAGATGGGTATATTTGCCGATGACACCACCCTCTATAACAGGCATGAGGGGAAAACAAATGAACACATATCTAAGGAAATGGTAGAAACACTAGAGGATGATCTCCAATCTGTAGTGGAATGGGGACAAAAATGGTTGGTCACATTCAATGTTGCCAAGACTAAACTTGTTTCCTTCAATAACTACAAGAAGCCTTTTCTACCACCAATAGCAATGGCCAAGAACACACTGCTTGCAAGTACTTCCTTTAAACTCCTCGGTTTACAGGGAATATTAACTGGAATATATACATTGAGAGCATTGCCAAGGCTGCTGCAAACAAGGTGGGCTCTCTCTACCGTGCTAGAAAATTATTTACACCTGAAAGTATCCTATACCTCTATAAGACCACCATTCGCCCATGTATGCAGTACTGTTGTCATGTTTTGGCTGGTGCATCTGCTGCTTGTCTCACTCCTGGGCAGGGTTCAAAAGAGAGTCGCTAACCTGATAGGTCCTGAACTGTCATCTAGGTTTCAGCCTCTGTCCCATTGACGAAATGATGCATCCCTCTGCCTGTTCTACAAATACTTTAATGGTGAATGCTCTGACGAACTGCAAGCACTTGTACCTCCTCGATGTGACTTCCCCCGAAAAACCCGACAAGCAACTAAGTCCCACCCCTTTACAGTAAAGATCCCTAGGTGTAAGAAAACTTTTTACCCCAATAGTTTCTTCCCCAGAACTTTTTTTTTTACACAGTGGTCACCGCTTATCAAGGCCCGGAAGCCACTCAGGGATAAGGGTTATTGCAAGTACATTACTTTTGTGTGGGGATTTGATGAAGTATTTACTTAAGGGGGCGGTTCATTAGGAATTTGTTAACCTTGGACTTGAACACATCCAAGTTGTAGTCAGGTGGGAAGCAAGCAGACAGAACAGAGTTCTACAGGCGTGCAGTTCTAAGAAAGAAGCTTTGTTCATAAAATCCACGTTTTGATTTAGGCACAGATAAAGAGTGGGGGAAATTTTTCACAGTGGATTCAGCTAGACGGGTGTTTTTCGTGAAAGATTGGCGAGGGGGGACAAGAGATTTGAGTTCAGACGAGCACCTGCCATAGAAATAACGATAAAACAAGGATAGGCTTGCAACGTCTCTTCTGTGAGAGAGAGGTTGCAGGGTAGAGAAAAGGGCATCCCCCACTAAGCCACGAAGTCTATTTTGTACTCTGTCAAGGCAGGATAGGCTGTTTTTAGCAGCTCCTGCCCAGATATGGCAGCAGTATTCCATCCTTGGACGTACTTGGCTTTTATATAGATAGAGAATTGCATCAGTAGTGAGATATCTTCTGGAGCGGTAGAAGGCTCCCACCATCTTTCCAGCGACCTTGGCAACAGACCTGATGTACATGTTCCATTTCAGCTCAGGAGTAAAGGTCAAACCCAGAAGCTTGTCAAAACACCGGGCCTCTCCCAGACAAGAGCCATCCATCCCAATTGTGCCAGATGGATGTAGATCAGGAAGAGAGTTGGGCCCAGGATTGACCCCTGAGGGACTCCAGCATTAATACTGCAGGCCTCTGATTTTTGTCCATCGACCACTACTCTTATGAGCCTATCGGATAGAAATGATTTAATGATTGAGAAAATATTTCCAGTTATACCGTAGCTGGAAATCTTGTGAAGTAGACCCTTATGCCATACCTTGTCGAAGGCCTTTGATATGTCAAGAGCAATTGCCCTAGAAAGGAAGCCTTTGTCAAGAGATTCACTAATCCTGTGAGATATAACCGTCAGTACATCTGCGGTAGATGTTGCAGAGCGGAAACCATATTGTGTGTCACTAAGAAGGTTGTTTCTGCTGAGGTGGTTGACTATTTCTCTATTTACTATGGATTCCAGCAACTTACTCATAACACACAGGAGACTTATTGGTCTGTACTGAGAGGGAGATGACTTATCACCTGAATTCTTAAATACAGGGCAAACTGATGAGGTCTTCCAGGGAGTTGGAAAGCACTTCTCCTTAAGGCAGCGCTTAAACAGTTTCGTAAGTATGGGAGCAAGTTCTGGTTGAAGCTTCGGAACTCCCTTCCAGGATTCTGCTTTCCCAACTGTACTGATATGCAGAAGTTCAAGTGTAATGTGAACAAACATCTTGCTACTCATCTCCCTTCATAATGTCCCCGAAAATTATGTCCCAGATAGTAGCCCCCCCCCCTACTTCAAAGTGGAACTGATCCTTGTTTGGGGTGAAAATTGAATTAAAAAATTTTTTTTTAAATATTCACAACATATACATTCTTGATATTCTGGTTAGGATGCAAGGGCAGTATCTCTTTTGTCTAAAGATGGTATAATGATATCGTGGGGTTTCCGTTTGGCCGTGCGTCTATACAGTGGAAATGACAAACTCCTATAAAGATATTGGAGATAAACCGTAATAATCAAGTATGTTCTGACACTACATTAACCAGGTTACTTAGAGAAATACTTTGACAGTTTTAACAAAAGGGCTACAATAATATCGCGGGGCAATAATACTTGGCCTTTTGGTCAAGATCAAAGTGTAGTATCTGTTCCGGCAGATACTGCACTTAAGATAATTTGTACCAGTCGGTGGAGGGGAAACCCTCTATACTGGGACAATTATTTTTGGTAACCAGAGTGACCCCTTTTAGGGGAGCTGGTTTTTACCTCACATTAAAAACGGCCTTGTGCCTAATTTGCTCAGTGGGGGAGCAAATAAATACCATCTGTTCTTCAGATGCTGCACTTCCATTTCTTGTTCTCTTTCGGTGGAGGATCACTCCTTCACGACTGAGACAATTTTTTATTTTTGTACCTTTTCTCCACGTTAAAAAACGACCCTGGTGTCTAACTCTGTCCCGTGGGGAGGCATAGTAAATAGATACAATAATATCGCGGGGCTTTCATTCACACCGAACGTCCACAGAATGCCCAACAGCAATATATTATATATAAAACATGCCGCTCTGGAATTTCTACAGGTCCCACTAGTTTTAAAAAAAAAAAAATTTTTTAATTACATTTTTTTGTTTAACTAAAAGAAATGTATATTTATATTCTTCTTTTAATTTCTGCCAGATTATTTGTGGGAAAGTTATGAACTTCTCTTTTTTTTATTTATATTTTTTATTAAAAGCAAAATATAAATTCAAACGATAATCTGTACTAAAAACTCGCAGGGCAGGGGCTAGCAGATGATTACTTCACATACGGGACACCGGTAGATACTTGGAGTCACCAGGAGATACTGTACATCGATTCCCCCCCCCTCCTCTCTCTCTCTCTCTCTCTCTCTCTCTTTTGCACACCGCCCCTCACTGGAAATGGCCTTTCCGTTGTTCATATCCAAACATTCTAATTCACATTTGTCATCAATTGAAATGAATGGCTCTCGTCTTCAGGAGGCCTCAAGTTTTGACATGCTTCTGGGCTTGACCATTACTCCTGATCTTAAATGGAACACGTATATCAAATCTGTTGCCAAGGCCGCTGGAAAAATGGTGGGATCTTTCTATCGATCCAGTAGATATCTCACTGCTGATGCTATTCTCTACCTATATAAGAGCCAGGTACGTCCAAGGATGGAATACTGTTGCCACATCTGGGCAGGAGCTGCTAGAAAGGACTTGTCCTGCCTTGATAGAGTTCAAAATAGACTTCGTAGCCTCGTAGGAGATGTCTTTTTCTCCTCCTTGCAACCTCTATCTCACAGAAGAGATGTTGCGAGTTTGTCTCTGATGTATCGTTATTTTCATGGAAAGTGTTCAACTGAGCTTCAATCTATGGTCCCCCCTCGCCAAACTTTCACAAGAAACACTCGTCTAGCTGTAAACACTATCAATAATTCCCCCACTCTTTATCTGTGCCTAAACCTAAACGTAGATTCCATGAACAAAGCTTCTTTCTAAGAACTGCACGCCTGTGGAATTGTCTTCCGTTTTCCTGCTTTCCGGCTGACTACAATATGGTTGTGTTCAAGTCTAAAGTAAATAAGTTCTTGATGAGCCGTTCCATATAAGTTATTAAATTTACCAAATTTTCATTACTAATGATTACTATATTGACCAACTTCTACTGTACACTCTTTAACCCTTATCCTTGAGTGGCCTCTGGGCCTTGATAATGTGGTGATGCCTTTGTAAAAAAAAAAAACCGCGTTAATTATTCTGGCATTATTTGGTGTTAACTCAACGTTTATTGTTCTAACAACCTATCATTGTTCCTCTTGAGCAAGATCCAGTAACTTGTCCTTTTAACCGTTGCTTCGATTTCTCTCTCGTCATTTTCAATCCTCTCATAATATTCTTTATCATTCGAAATCCATCCATCCTATTAACACTGATCCTCAAGTAGTTTTAGTCGTGTTTGTAATGGTTAATTCTCCAAAAATAAATAAAAAGAATAAAAAGCTTTTTCGTGATTTGTAAACTTCTCATGAAACCGATCCCCTACAATATGACTGTCTTCAATTCCTCCACATATGTAAGAAATATTTAGTTATTTTATTAATGGTTTGCACTCCTCACAAATATTGTTCATCTTTACTCGGATATTACACGCATCTCATTTACTCTTATTCTTGTCGCTCTCCACGGATGTTTTGTAACCCCTCATTGGATTGATTGATTGACGTCATGTTAGAGTTGATAAAGTGAATTGCCTACACGACCTTTTCGTTGTTCATATCTGTCCGGAAGAAAAGTCATAACTCAGAAATAAGTGAAAACGAAACTGGAAAGAAAACAAATACAACAAATAAAGAGTTGTTTTATACGCCGGTCCGACAGCATAATGGCCCTGGATATGACCTTAAACTATATTCGATGGTGAGGCTCCAGCTTGCGGCTTTGGGGAGTGTTGAGCCACCCTTTAATTGCCATTGCTCTCAGGTCCACTCTGACCTGGAGTGGTAGTACCTATTAGGGTCCCAACTATGGGTTAAATAGTAACCGACATATATATATATATATATATATATATATATATATATATATATATATATTGAAAAAAAAATTCTTCAAAATCACTGGATTCGGCATTAAATAATCTGAAAAGGGTTGATATGCCGTAAAGCAAAAATAATCCAACCGGCTGCATAATCGTTTGTTTTTTTTTACGTCAGTCCGACTGCATAATCGTTTTTTTTTTTTTTTACGTCAGTCCGACTGCATAATCGTTTTTTTACGTCAGTTCGACTGCATAATCGTTTTTTTTACGTCAGTTCGACTGCATAATCGTTTTTATACGTCAGTCCGACTGCATAATCGTTTTTATACGTCAGTCCGACTGCATAATCGTGCATAACACCGAGAAACGTAATCTTTCCGTCTTTATAGTAATTGGAAAAATTCATTGTTATCCGTAGTGTGAGCACCACAACTATAACCCATCCGTTTGCCGGTGGGGTGTTACTTGATTGTCGTGGGGACGTTTCCAGCTCCAAGAGTGTGAATAAACGATATTCAACCGTTAAACATCAATTATAACGCGATCGTTTGATCCGTCATGTGAACGTCATCAGCTTCACCGGTGTGAACAAGCGGTATTCAAAAACGATAGGACATACCTCAATGGCGTGGACTTCTTCTGCTTGGTTGTTGTCCAGTTCAGATCATCGTTTTTTGGAATCGTTCTGACTGTGATCCTGTTTGGTGCCGATTTCTGTCTGTGACGTCTGTTTGGTGTCAATTTCTGTCTGTGATGTCTGCTTGGTGATGACAAATGACACGCAACATATATTTGTAGAAAAAAAAAAGAACTTTACATTATTTTACAATATTATACATTAATAATAAAAAAAGGTATTAAATTATAAATGATTTCTTTCATCCTAACCTAGGCTACATTAGCTAAATCTTTGCACGGGTCTCCCAACGGAGACACCAAAATATGGGTGCTTACTGGATGCTTGTCAGTCGAGAAAGAGAAAAAGTTCTGTAAAAATGGGATTATGGGAAATCTATTGCCTGATCCTTACGCGACAGGCCCTATCACTCAGCAAAAAATATTTGTGTTTCTACGCTGAGAGTGGCACGTAACAAATGGTGCCACGCAAGCAAAACGAGTTGATTGCACTGACATGATTTATATTTCGTGTTAAAACATTGCATTTATTGTTTTATCCTCGTTTGTATTAAAATAAATCTTGCAAAAATATACAGAGAAAACAGATTTGCTTGCTGACTCGAATAATTTTATGTTTTTTTCATTTTCTGTCTTTTATCAGTTGTTGCCATTGTTCAAAACTAATGATAAATATTTCGATGTTTAACCGCTGATTTTACAGGAAGAAATTTTTTCTTATATTTTTTTTTTTTTTTTTTTGTTATTCGTCGATAAAAATGTTTGAACATCTTCAGTTTTTATTATTGAAATTGCTTTGAAACAATTGCTTGAATTATAATGATTTTTTTAAAGAAATTCGGAATATTTACTAAATTATCATATTTTGACCTATTGTATACACCACCGAGAGCTATTACTCAAACATTTCTGTGAATTCTAAGGAATATATATATATATATATATATATATATATATATATATATATAAAGTGAATTTGTGTGTGTGTCTGTGTGTGTACATTTCCCTACCAAACTACTCTGTTAATTTTCAGTCTACAGACTCGAGATTTGACATAAAAGGTATTGAGATTTAGGAAAATCTTTTTAATCGGTTTTCGGACAGAAGTTTGGCTTTCAAGGGGTCAAAGTTCAACGATTTGACTTTTGAAAACTCTGCAAAACTCCTTCGCCAATTTTGGATCTAAACACTTGAAATTTTAGACTTTTGAACATGGATCAAACTTTATAATTGTATTTGAGCCTAAAACCAATGTTAAGGGGTGAAAATTGGGGTCAAAGTTAAAAAAATTTGACCTCTGCTGTTTCTACCAAATTACTCAGCCAATTTTTTGTCTAAACATTTGAAATTTTAAATAAAGTGTATTCACACACAGGGCAAGCCTTTTACTCGGTTTTTGATCGCAAATTTGGCTGCAAAGAGGTCAAAGTTCAAAAGATTTGACCTTCGTCGTGTTTAGCAAGCTATTCAGCCAATTTGGGTCTAAAAACTTAAAATTTTACATAAAGAGTATTCAGACATGCAGCAAGCTTTTTAATCAGTTTTTGGCCGATAATCTGGCTGGTAAGAGGTCAAAGTTGAAAGAGTTGACCTTTGGAGACTCTACCAAACTCCGCCGCCAATTTTGGGTCTAAACATTTGAAATTTTGGATGTAGATTACATGGACATGAGTCTGACTTTTAATATATATATATATGCACATGAAGTTATGAACAGTATATAGGGCCCGAGCAAAGCCGGGTTGAACTGCTAGTATATATATATATATATATATATATATATATATATATATATATATATATATTGGATCAAATGTTTGTAACATGTCTTCTTCCTAAGATTAAGGGTGGTGGTGTTTAATCAACACTGCTGGGGAGTCATGATGTAATATACTGTTTTGTTTTTAAATCCCCGAAACAGTGTTTCATGGTAAACAACTGATGATCCATTGAAAAATAAATTATTGGTATTATGGTAAATTCGAGAGTGAGTTGATGCAGTGATTGCAGGTGAATAAATGACTTACTGACTGGATGGTTTTCTAACGAATGATAAAAAATATTTTTTTGTATAGTTTTAAAGGTTAAAAACTTCAAAGACTATCTATCTATCTATCTATCTATCTATCTATCTATATATATATATATATATATATATATATATATATATATATATATATATATATATATATATATATTGCAGTGTGGGGACGCCGCCTTGAAAATCGAATTCACTTACCAAAATCGTAGGGAGTTTTCTCCCTTGCTTCAAATGCCTGCATTACATTGCGTGAATGGGTAATATATATATATATATATATATATATATATATAATAGAAAAATCTTATTGAAAATTACTTCAAATTCACAAAAGAAAAAACATTAAAAACCTGTAAAGAAGGTATGCAGAATTTTTAATTATCTGACAAGGAGTACAGATAAACTTAAAAGACCTTATTCCGGAGTTTCAAAGCGGAAAGATGTTTGCAAAATATACAATAAATTTTGCTGGTTAATGCATTAAAAGAAACTACAAATATGAATTGAATCATATTTGTATAAAAAAAAAAGTTTTTACACATTTAGTGAAAGTTTATAGTTTTATAATGATTATGAAAAAAAACTAGAAAAAAGGGGGGGGGGGAAATGTGTGTGTGTGTGTGTGTGTGGCAAATGAAATCCGAAGAAATTAAAAAATATTTAAAAAAAAGGAAATAAAAAATAAATTTCGTTCAAAACGACGAACAAAAAACGCAGCATTGCGCAAATAATTATAGGAATGGTAATCGAAACTCGAACGATTGTTGTTGTTTCTTGATTGTTCCTATTTGCAATGCCCCCCCCCCACGGGACAGAGTTAGACACCATTTCACTGACAGAGAACAAGAAATCGAAGTGTAGTGTTGTTTCTTGTTTGTTGATAGTTCGTCGTTTCCGGTTAGTTTTTAGTAGATACAAGGCATAGCAAAGTAGAAAAAATCTTTACCCTGGAATATATGAGATAGCGGGTGAATGGCAGGCATCCGATAGGATGCCCCATCCCCAGCTTGAACAAAGTAAGAAAATTGAAAAGAAAATGGGAGAAAACACATACAGTGTACTCTTGGTTATAAAAAAATATTCTTTCTGTTTTACTTACGCTAGTTTCTCTCTCTCTCTCTCTCTCTCTCTCTCTCTCTCTCTCTCTCCTCCCATCTTTTTCTTTTCTGTCCCCCTCTCTCTCGTCTATTTTTCATCCTCTCTCTTCCCTTTCTTAAGCTCTCTATAACTGCAGCTGCTTCTCTCCCCCATTAAAGTTCCTCACCTTTCCATTCTTCCTCCTTCAAGCCCTGAGGAGCTTCCAGTCCTCAACCAAGCACTGACTTTCATCTTTCCCTTTCTCTCTCACGTCGCAAGCTCAGATAATTACACCGTTTCCTTTGATGGTGATAATCTACACCTCACAACTGATACGACGATGTTCACTGGGAATGATGCCGGGTGTGTTGGGTTTGTTTAGTGTACCGTCTGGTGAGGGAGGGATAAATGGGGAGCAATTCTTTCTTTCATGTTCTGGCCAGCCGACCTGAGTTTCAAAACAAATCGAAGGTTACTCCGTGCGACACAACACCAAGAACTTGGATACAAATTAATTTGGCAAGAGTTTTTAAAAAAAACAAACTTGCATCACATCCTTCCTCTCTCAACCTCCTCCTCCTCCTAAACAACATTTGTACAGATTTGCAAAAATGGTTACTGGTGACATCAACATATAATGTATTTTCTGCAACTTGCATTTTTTTTTGACTGCCAAAAATACCCTTCGAGGAGCGTTATTAACCTACTTTCTCCTTCCCTCGGTCGAAGGTGGATAAGTCTGACACAAGGTCTGTCAAAATTGGGACGCCAGCCCTAGTATCATACACCGAACCAAGATCCTATCATAGTACAGGGTGGAATGATAAAATTATCGCCCTTGAAAAGACATGATTCCATTTCCGTTTGATGAAAACCGGTTTTCGTTTTTTTTTTTTTTTTTTTTTTTGCAGGCCATCTACTAGTTGGCAGTTGTGTACAAATCCCACAAGCAATCGGAGCATTCTGCCATGTCTGTAAGCGACACAATGTTCAACGAGCGAGATCAGAGATGCGCCGCCGTACAACTCATGCTCTCTACCGATCCAAGTTATGCCAACAGGAACATTGCCAACACTCAAAATGCATCGCTGGATTGCCGGGAATAACAGGGTTGTGTCCAGAGTGATGAAAACAAAGTTTCCGGCGACGGCTGGTGTGGTTTCAAGTGAGGGCCACATCATGCCACCTCACAACTTCAAAGTCGGCTTAGAAGTCAACACTAAAGTGTATTTGGATGTGCTGAAGAGTGTCGTGATTCCCTGGTGCAATCAAGTTGCTACTAGAAAACCTTGGGTGTGGCACCAGGATTCAACGCTGGCCCACAAGCTCAAAGAGACCCAGGCTTGGCTTCAGAAGGAATGCTATGGCTTTGTACCCTTGTGTCAGTGACCCCTCTCTTATCCCGACCTGAACTGACTGGACTACTTCGTCTGGTCATATATCTAGAAAATCACCAACATGACTTCCTACAACACCAAAGCCAGTCTGATCGCCACCGTCTGCTGAGTATTTGCCGAGCTCATACCAGCGCTTGTAGAAAAGCATGCTCCCAGTTTTTTACCCTTATTGAGGCAGTGATTGAGGCTGAAGGCGGTTACATTGAATAGATATCAACTCTACTTCATAATCAAATACCTAAATTGATTTTTCAATAAAAGCTTTAAAGTAAAGCTGCAGTGTTGTTTAGGGTTATACTTTTATCGTTCCACCCTGTAAAAGCCTCTCTTAACACCCTTATCATTTGTTGTTAAAAAAAAACTCAAAGTATCATCCAACTACAATCTACAAGAAATGCTCAGCTGAGCTAGCTCCCATACTTTTCAAGCTCTACAATAAATGCCTTGCTGAATCTTGCTTCCCTAAAAAGCTGGAAGATAGATGGTAATAGTCTACAAGAGTTCTGATGAAAGGACTGACCCCCTCAATTATCGCCCTATCAGTCTCCTCCGCTTCTTTGCTAAAATGTTTGAGACCTTAATCAATCAAGCACTAGTTCACCATACCGGAAAAGCTAATCTTCTCACTGAAAAACAGTATGAATTTAGACAATGTCGTTCTACTGCTGATATTTTAAGTCCTCTCTGAACGCATATACCATGTACTGGAAAAGGCAGGTGAATATATATATATATATATATATATATATATATATATATATATATATATATATATATATATATATATATATATATATATATATATATTCATATCCAAGGCCTTTGATAAAATCTAGCATGAATGGCTGCTAATGGAAATTAAATCGTAACTGGACGAACATTAAATATAATTAGATTCTTTCTTAGGCAATAGGACCATCCTGATTGTCATTGATAGGCGTACATCCAAACAACATAAAATTTATGCGGGAGTGTCTCAGGAGTCGATCCTTGGATCACTACTACTCCTGATATTCATTAATGACTTCCTTGATAATATTTTTTTTTTTTTTTTTGCTTTTCCGCTAACGTTTCGCTAACTTGTTTGTTTGATGAAGATCTGCTGCACGTCGAAATTTCTAAAAGTTCTTTTCTCACACCACTAGCGAGGGGTACCCGGCGTTGCCCGGGTGTTTGGAGGTGTGTGGGTGGGGTTAAAAAAAAGGTAAGTATGAGGATCGAACCCGTACCGTTCAGGGAAAGTTGTAAATTAAAGTGTGAAAAAAAAAAAAAAAGTGTGACGTTAACAATTGCCCCACCGTGACATGCTAACGGAAACACGTTTGAATTTATTTAATTACTTGGATTTAGCAGGTGCGCGTTTTAATGAGTTAATGAGGTCAAGTTTGACTGCGGGATTTCATTTACTGCTGAACGCTGTTTCCCCCCCCCCCAAGATGTTATAGGAAAAAGACTAACCCACATGCGGCGAGCGACAAATGTTGAATATTTATCTTCCCGAAATCGAGCAAATTAAATAGACAGGCGAGCTTCGTTGTTAACTGTGAGATATTATGATTTATATGTAATATAAAAAGTTTTAAAAAGTTGTGAAGCGAGCGACCGCTTCTCTGAAAGAAGCCTTTTATAGACACACAGAAAAAGCGAACACACATACATACATTTTCGCTTTTATATTTATAGATTACAAGGATAATGACACATTATTATAATGATATTCGAAAACGAAGTTACATCAAAGAGAGAGCATTCTCATATTTTTGTCCAGTTTTGTCAAAGTAGCGTTTTTAAAGTAAACTTTCGCGATTTCAGCCTTTTTATTTACAGCAGTCTGACCTTAAAATATTTTATTTGGCTCTTTTAAAAGGGGTACCAGATGGACCTTTTTAAGGATAAATTTTATGAATGTAACCTTTTTTGAAGCACTTCAGTCTTCAAAAATTGTGTTAGATCATTGTCAAAGTTTACACAATTGACCTTTTGAAGGCCAAATTTAGTAAATTTGGTCTTTTTTTTTCTTTTGAGAAGTTTGACCGTCAAAAATTGTATCTGGCCTTTTTTCAAACGATTATCAAATTGACCTTTTTAAAGCCAAATTTCGTTAATTTTGCCTCTTTTAAAGCAGTTTGGCTTTCAAAAACTGTATTTAACCTTTATCGAAGAGTAACATATGGACTAAAGAAAAGAACAAGCAGAACATTACATGAATTTGACACTCGTTTTCATGGGCGGTATTTTCTTAAGGGGACACCCCGCTATACAGGGTAGAACGATAAAACTGTCGCCCTTGAAAAGACATGATTCCATTTTCGTTTGATAAAAACCGGTTTTCTTTTTTTGTTGCAGACCATCTACTAGTTGGTCAGTTGTGCATAAAACCTAGGAACGATAGAAACCTATCACGTCTGAAAGTGACAATGATTAACGAGCGAGATAGGAGATGCGCCACTCTACAACTCATGCTCTCTACCGATCCAAGTTATGACAACAGGACCATTGCAAGCACTCTGAAAATCCGGACGTTTCAACGTTTGAAGGCACAACTCAACTAAGTTTCCGGCCATGGTTATGGTCTTTGAGGTGGTTTCAAGTGAGGGCCACATTATGCCACCTCACATCTTCGAAGTTGGCTTGAAAGTCAATACCAAAATGTACCTGGACGTGCTGAAGAGTGTTTGATCTCCTGGTGCCACAGAACTCAACGTCCGTCCACAAGTTTAAAGAGATCCAGGCTTTGTTTCAGAAGGAGTGTTACGAATTTGTACTCTTGTCTCACTGCCCCCCCCCCTCCCCGACCTGAACTGGCTATACTACTTCGTTTGGTCATACATTGAGAAAATCACCAACCTGACCTCCCACAACACCAAATCCAGCCTAATCGCCACCATCTGACGAATATTCGCAGAGATGCTGCCGGCGCTTGTGAAAAAGGCATGCTCCCAGTTTCGGACCCGTATACAGGCGGTGATTGAAGCTGAAGGCGGCTTCATTGAATAGAAGTTAGATGTACAGCGTATTTAAGTTATTTGAACTGATTTTTTTCACTACAAGTTTTAAAATAAAGCTGTAGTGTTTTTTTTTTTGGTTTTTTTTTGGTTTTTTTTACGGCAACAAATTTATCGTTCCACCCTGTGTAAATGTGTAAATGCTGGAACATTATGAACAACACAACAAGCAAATTTAGTGCGATTATTTTAAGTAGTTTTAGAGCCTAGATATGAGCAACAAACAGACTCTGTTGCTCAATTATAATAACGATTTACACTTGCTTGTCTTTGAATCTTAATTGCAATCTGAGAATAACTTTCAAACATTATTTCTCTTCATGGAAATCCAAATGATTTTCAGTTTGATTCGTCTAAATGGGATTTTTAATTTTATTCTAATTACAATTTATTTCCATTATTGTTATTGAAATTAAATTATCACTTTTTTTATCGTTTGACTTGTGTCCTGCGTTTGTTACTCTAAAATGTAATTGGTTACACAGTTCAACACTTTTTAAGCGTCCGTGCATCATCAAACGAATCTCTGTCAGTCGGTCTGAAATAGCATTTTATTAATCTCCCTGCTGGTCTATGATGCTGAAGTTTAAAAATATATTTTATTGGTTTGTCCGTCTGTCACACTTAAGTTTAAAAAGAACTATTTAAAAGCACAGATTGAATGGGCGTATCTTATTGTAAACGAGTCCGGGTATTTTTATAAGAGGCTTTGTTCACAAGTCAGTCTGTCGTGCTTGTTTGAAATAGCGTTTTAGTTGGTAAAGCTGAAATGGTATTTTCGGACGTGAACATAGATAAGTGTCGATACATTTATCCGTTCATTTGGTCTGTCAAGTTTGAAATAGTTTTTACATTGATTCAGATGTGTCCGCAGGTATGTCCTCTTTTCTCTCCCTTTCCCTCCTTACCGTTCGGCCCCTTCTATCTCTCCCTCTCTCTCTCTCTCTCTCTCTCTTTCTCTCTCTCTCTCATATATATATAAAAGCATACACTAAGATATTATGGTTGTTTACAACTATTTCAAAAAAGCGTTTACTTTAATTCATGCAACAAATCATATATATATATATATATATATATATATATATATATATATATATATATAATCAGAAGTAATAGCAACAATCAATCACTTAATTATTATATCAATCAGTGAATCTATTATGCCCTTAACTCATCAGAAGAAATAGCAACAATCAATCCGTCCAAATGAAATAAAGTGTGATTTGAAATGATTAAAATCCGAAAATTGGAAGAGAAGCTGCATATACCTTTTTTATTTTTCCATTACGCCATTTTGAATAATAGATTCACTGATTGATATAATTAAGTGATTGATTTTGCGCTACGAAACAGATACTGTCAAGAATTGTATAAGTCAACTAGATTAAAAGAATAAATTATAAGATGGTCAACATCATGAAGTTTGGAATATAACTTTTTGTTATTTATTCTCTATATTGCTCTGTAATTACATTGAGCTTCTTAAATAAGGATTGGTATATATTATAAGAAAATATATTTCTACAGAAATATATACATACACACATACACACACACACACACATATATATATATATATATATATATATATAACGAACTTCCGTCGTTCGAACACTCTGGATTGTCTCATATCTGCGCCAGAATTGAGCGTTTATTAGTTATTAATTTCCTTCATTCTCGTGGCAATTGTTTGGTGGCCTGGAGGTAGACGCTGAGCAAATGGAATCAAAGTTGACTTCATGGCTAGGTTCGAATCTCCCAACCAGCAGAAATTGCCATCCTACACTGATGATTGCTTAAGCCTGAAATGCTAGTGTCTGTAGGTATAAAAGAATAATTATTATTTATATATATATATATATATATATGTGTGTGTGTGTGTGTACATTTATGATATTTATGATTTAAAAAAATATTTTTGTTTCGGTGAGAATCAGCAGTTATAACTTTTAGGCTTTATTGTATGACAAAATGAACGCTGCTTTGGAACAGTTGTACACAACCATAATATATTGGGGTACGCTTTTATTTTATATAGAACTTGAGTTGAAAAATGTTTTGAATCGCCAATATATATATATATATATATATATATATATATATATATATATATATATATAAGTTGAACGTGTGTGTGTGTGTGTGTGCCTGGTCACGAATATGCTCCTATATGGTTGACTATTATATAAAACTGATCACATATAATGATAGAAGATGTATCGAAACACAGGAATGGGTATGTTTGATCTGGTATAATGATGATTCATTAAGATTGTGGGGTTTGCGTACGCGCCTGGTCCACAAAGTATGGAAATAAAAAAATTAAAAATTAAAAAAAAAAAAACGTTTACAAGTGTTTTTGATATAGATGTACATAATAATACTTTGATAAGTACGTTTTAACTTAAATAGGGATGGTATAATAAAATTGTGGGATCTGCGTTCGCGCCTGGCCTCCATAGAATAGAAATAGGCACAAACTTTGATAAAGACTTTTCATATCTATCTGCGTAAGTATACTTTGATAATTATGTTTCAGTTTGAAGAAATATGGTATAATAAAATTATGGAGTGTTCGTTCGTGCCTGACCTCCATAGAATGGAAATATGTCACAAAGTTTAACAAGGTTTTTTTTTAAATATAGATCGACAGAATATTGTGATAAGTGTTTCAGTGTGAACAGGTATGGGTAATAAATTATGGGGTTTATCTATTTTATTTTTAATTTCATCATATTTTGCTTTGGTTTTGATACCCCCGAATTCGAAGCTATCTCTTTACAACCCTTCCTTTTCATAACCTATCCTACTTTCATAAATCAGAGTCCATTTTCTGTAGGCTGTTTTTGAATCCAGTCAACGACGGGTACTTTTGCTAGTATATATATATATAAAAAGAGATTTAGAAGGCTATCGCAGTGCTAGATATGGAATGTAGTTTATAACTAAAAATATTGTAGCATTAAGAATTGATTATATAATGTTAAATTGAATTTTTAAAAAATTTAATGCTGCTATATTTTAAGTTATAAATTTATTATATTTTTTACTAAAATATCTTGTCCTTTTCTTTTCCAGTTTTAAAAATTAGTCCTTTACTTTTCCATGCTTAAGCTTAACCATATTACTTTCATGCTCGCATTTTTCTATTGTAATCCATGATTTTTCCAGGCTTCCAGTAAATTCACTTATTCTTTGTTTAATTGCAGTCTTATCTTTTGCACCCATAAACATAACATACACATATGTAATAACAATGTACGACACTCGTCTGCTTTCAATAACATCTCAATTATCTCCCTTTCGTTCTTTCATTCTCTCTGTTTCACTTATTATTTCTCTTTTTGCGAGAGTGGTGAATTGGTAGCAATACTAGTCGCTGAAGCGATGTGGTTGCTATGGAAAGCACTCATAAAAAATGTCGCTCATCTCCTTACGAATTTTTACGATGTTGAACACCAGTAATATCATCATAACTGTTGTTTTACTGAACGAAAATTGAAAAAAAACAATTTTTTTTCACAATATAACTAAGAAGTTGATCTATAAACTGTAATAATTGTTTCAAATTTGGTCGAAAAATGAGTGAGCGGTGAAGCTTTTAAGCAGTTCTAAAGGACTAAAATTGTCATTTAACCATATGTTCAAAGCACTACTGTGTTTGAATGGTATATATATATATATATATATATATATATATATATATATATATATATATATATATTAGTGTGTGTGTGTGAGAGAGAGAGAGAGATAGACTTGTATGTAATATACTCAGTTCGTGTAATCCAGTAAATTTTCATATACCAATAAGTTTTAAGCCAAAAAGAGACGATTTAAAAAATAAACTACAAAATTATCATATTTCATAATTGAGCATTGTCGACCGGGTATGGAAACAATTGTAACGTAAAAGGAAATACACTTTTTGTTACCATCAACACCTTTTTTGAAGTCTTGATTTTGCATATATATATATATATATATATATATATATATATATATATATATAATCGATAGTCGTATTATTTGGATTCTTCGGATTACTTTTCTGACCATGTTATTTTCACAGCGTTTCGGTCGATGTAACTTCCGGCCATAAATGTTTCACGTGTTGATGATTGCGTGTGTGAAGGTGTATGCACATGAAATACATTTTAAAACTGAGTCCATGAACGGGGCAAACAACGAATATTTTTCTGGAGGACATACCTTTTTCACTTGTTCGCTTTGAGTCTGAAGGGTCTTTAAATGCTAGAATAAAATATTTCTCTAAATGAATTCGTAACGACATTTTATACTTCACATGAACTTTATTTCCATGAACGTTCCGATTTTCGGGATTGGCCCGCTTTTCTCTGTTATTTTTTTTTTTTACATGTCTATTCCCTGTCCACCCGGATACTTCTTGTGAACCTCAAGAGATTTACTCCCGTCAGTCTTGACACAAGTTCTGTCTCCGACTATCTGCCTGGTCTGTCTTTCTCCGATTAACTGACTACGTGTATATATAAAACGCGCCCTTCGTTTCGTTTTCTGACGTCAGCTCTGTCAGCCATTAATTTTTTGGTAAAACTATAAGATGTATTTGTCTATTTAAATCCTATTTTAATCAAACATTTCATTATTAAATCATTGTTATTGAAATATTTTCTTATAAAACATTTTATTGTTTTACATATTTATCTGGCTTGATTATTTATTACTCTAAACTCTAATCCTGTTTCAAAACATTCTTCTGATATTGAAATACTCTGTTCTTCCCATATCATTATCACCAATGCGATTGCTCATCATTCACACTTCTACCTTGGACATCCGACGTTGGGCATATTACGTATAACTTTAAAACAGCATTTCTTTTGGTTTGTAATGCTTAAGTTTTAAACAGCATTTTTGTTGGTCTGGCATGCTTAAGTTCAAAATATAATTTTCGTTGGTCTGTCATGCTTGTTTGAAACAGCGTTTCTGTTAGTCTGTAATGATTAAGTTAAGATGTATCTACACGTATAAGATACTGTCCATCTATTAGTCTGTCAGTCTTGTATAAGTCTGAGATCGGGTTCTCGCCAACCTGCCATTCTTAATTTTGAAATGTTTGTCTGTAATCTTTAGAATGTATATTCTTACCAGTAAGGAATACATCCTCGACAATCAGTCTGACACTGGCTGCGTTGCTTTCATACTGAGGTATCGTCCTGTTCAGTTAAAGAAAATCCACTCGCCCAGGCTTTATCTTCTCTTTTCGAAATGGGGTTATTTTATTGGGATGTCTTACTGAGAACTCTCTACGGGGCTTCTTGGGCATCGTTTTTAGGCCAGCGACCGCTACTCCTCGTGCGCTGGCTTTTCAAAAACCACATTTGACTTTATGTCTGACCTCCTTGAAAAAAAGTGAATAAAATGCTCAAGTTTAAAATATCGGTTCTTGTCCGGAATTGACCCTATATTACACACAAAAAATTCAGAAAAAAATATCATATTCCAAAAATCACGTAAATTGATGCGATAGTTTTCTTTTTAAATAAGAAAATCGAATTTTATGAGTAATCAAAGAACGGGTATCTTGTTCGCATTTTAAAAACAATCTAAAAAAAAAAGAAAGAAAGATAATTCAACAATAATTCAAACTTGCGAAATGTATGTTGTAATGCCTACAAATTCTCATTAATCGCTGAAAAATGATTTTCTTTATAAAAAATAAAACTATTCAATCAATTGACGTAACTTTTGGAATATGATATTTTCGTTTCGTCACGGGTACGTACATTGTATAAAGTGTACTTTACTTAAAAAAAATTTTTTTTTAATACAGGGGAAATTCTGGACAATAACGAAATTCTCATTTTCATCGTTGAGCGCACAGATAGAACGAACGTATCTTAGAAATATTTGTTCTTGTTATGATGTGGAATGGACGCATCTTACACATCTTCGCTCTTGTTTTTCGAAAAAAGAATTTCAGTGAAAACTGATCGCTTCCATCTTATTTTTATTGTGGTACATTAGTTTTGCAGTTTTGCGTCTTTTTAAAAGTAAATGAAAAAAAAAAACACGGAAATAAATTTAGATTTAATATTGTAACATTACTGCACACTTGAGTTTTCCCTGCTAACCAAATTTAAATGCGTTCTTGCGTATTAACTGTCCCTTTCCGCATGAAAGAAGAAAAATGATGGCTTGTAAGAAATTAATATTTATAAAGGATTTTTCTCCCGATCTTCATGTGTCTCTGCGTGCGTGCGTGCGTACATTGTTCTGTCGTTTTGCATATCTTCTAATTATCGATTTTATTATCAACGTGTCAGGATACCCATCCCAGGAAGGGTTCAAAATACTGAGGTACCCTTAAAACTTGTCCTAAGTGTTGTATATCGTTGCTGTGGCGACAAACGCTTATGTATAAAAATCTTATGATAAGAAGTTGACAGAAGTTGATCTCTATAATTCGCTAGCCAGTAACTTCTATTCGAGCTCAATTTTGGGTTAGTTAGTATAACATTTTTGGACACTTGCGCATTTACAACTGCAACGACATCCCTGAAAAAAATTGTATCTGAGAATCACCACCAATAGACATGAAGGAAAAATGAATGTACACATATTCAAAGCAATGGTTGAAACCCTATAAAAAAACGGGATATGGTATTAAAAATTAGTAACAAAATACAGTACAAAAATTGGGTCACCATTTACTAAGGCTAAAAGCCACTTAAGGATAAGGGTTAAACAGCCAACAAATACAAGAGGCGTTTCCACAAGTTATGTCTTCTATTTTTCTTCCGCCCGAATTGATCAGAGAGGGTTACAAATTGCATTATTATGATGACTGAACATTATTATGCATTACTTATCTGAAAGTTTCATTTTTCTGTTGTGGATATTTATGGTGCAAGACTCTAAGAAAGCAACCCCTGTCATGAACGTGTGTCAGAAGCAGAGATGCGTCCTTGAAAAAGTGCATTGAAAATAGTTGTAACTATGTAGAAAAAGTTTGGGTCACAAAACTTTAACTTCTAATGAAATTTTCCACTTAATCTAATTTTATGTGGATAATACCGTTTTTACACACCCACATTGAACCTTGCTGCACGAGGACAAACAGACAGACAGACAAAACATCGTATAAATATGGGAAAAGTCACTAAATCACGAGTTAAAATCTATTGAGAAATACACATTTTGCATTGAGAAAAACATACTTTAAAAATGTAAACATTAAGGAAAGAATAACAAGTTATCCAAAATGACCGTCCATTTCCGCCATATTAGATAACTTTACCAAATGTTTACATATTTAAAGTGTATATTTCTCAATACAAAATGTGTATTTCTTAATAGATTTTAACTCGAAAAGATTCCGCATATTTAACAAAAACAAAAATTGTAATATTTTTTTATTGGAAATTTTTAAGACGAGTAATTTGTACATTTATTTATTTATTTGTGGACTGTTATCCCCATCTTCATAGTTGTTGTTTCATCACGTTTTGGCCAACCCATCCTCTGGCCTTCTTCAGGTGATTAACCGCAATCAGATAGGAATGCTTTGGGGCCCGTGGCGCAGTAGATAGAGGTGTTGAATCTCTATGGTTCTAGGTGAGCATTTTCTGAAGATAACGGTTTCATTCCTATCCAAAGCAAGCCAGAGAATTAGTTGGCCTGGCCAAAATGTGGTGAGACAACAACAACTATGGAAGGCAGTAATTACTGGAGATACAGTTACAATATTCAGCATTCCTATCTGTTGCAGTTATTCACCTGAAGAAGGTTGGAGGATGAGTTGGCTGAAATGTGGTAAAACAACAACAATTATAAAGATGAGCATAACAGTCTTTTTTTTCTTTTTTTTTTTTAATTACATTTTCACCCCAAACAAGGCACATTGCCACTTTGGTGTAGGGGGCTACTATCAGGGAAACAACTACTGGGGTACTATGTAGGGATTTGGGCAGCAAGATGTCGGTTCACGTTGCACTTGAACTTCTGCACGTCAGTACGGTTGGGGAAGCAGGGACCTGGAATAGAATTCCAAAGTCTAGCGGTTCTGGGGAAGAAACTACTGGAGTAGAAAGATCTTTTACATCTAGGGATCTCTAGTGTGGGGGTGGGATTTAGCTGCCTGTCGGGTTTGTCGAGGGTGTTTACGTCGTGGGGGCACAAGTGTCTGCAGTTCGTCAGAGCATTCACCATTAAAATACTTGTAGAACAGGCAGAGGGATGCAACATTTCGTCGATGGGACAGAGGCTGAAACTTAGATGCCAGTTTAGGGCCTATCAGGGCTTTTGAACCTTGTCTAGGAGTGAGAGATTAGTAGCAGATGCACCAGCCCAAATATGACAGCAATACTCCATACATGGGCGAATGGTGGCCTTATAGAGGTACAGGATACTTTCGGGTGTTAGTAGTTTTCTAGCATGGTAGAGAGAGCCTACCTTCTTCGCATTTCAGAGGCAATTTTATCGGGGAGATAATTTATGAATATTAAGAACATTAGAGGTCAAAGGATAGACCCATGGGGCACTCCCGCATTTATATCATATTGTTTAGATGTACGGCTGTCGAGGACAACCTGGATTTTTCTCTTATCTAAGAAGGATTTAATTATGTTAAGTATTCTACCAGTGATACCGTATGATCTAATTTTCCTGAGGAGACCCTCAGGCCATACCTTGTCAAAAGCCTTAGATATATCTAGAGCTACTGCTCTGCCCTCCCCTGCTTTGTCCAGTGAATGGTATATACGTTCAGAGATTACAGTTAGGATGTCTGCTTTGGAACGGGCTTGTCTAAATCCATATTGTTTGTCAGTCAGAAGTTTAGCATCTGTAAGGTGATGGACTAGAGCATGGTTAATTAAGGTCTCAAATATTTTGGCAAAAAGTGGGAGAAGGATAATGGGGCGATAATCTAATGGGTCAGTTCTTCCGCCAGAATTCTTGAATACTGGTATCACAGAGGCAGTTTTCCAACAGCCCGGAAAGCAAGATTCATTAAGGCATTTGTTGTAGAGTTTGAAGAGAACTGGAGCTACTTCGGCTGAGCACTTTTTTAATAGCCTAGCTGGGATCGGGTCCACATGCTTTTGAAGTGTCAAGGTTTTTTATGATAGCATGCACCTGAGCAGAGGTGATTTTCAGATCCTCTCGCGTGACGTCTGTCCGCATAGGAAAGTCAGGTAGGGGGTGGTTGAGAGGGTCCAGTGTGGAGTTTGAGGCAAACCGACTGGCAAGCATGTTAGCCTTCTCAGTTGCTGAGCAAACAACCTCGTGATTGTTAAAAAAAAAAAAAAAAAAAAAAGAAATGAATAAATTAACACGTTCTCAAAAAGTTCAGGTAAAGGCTGGGAGGGTGGACCTCCTAGAACTGCACAGAATCATCATTACACTAAAATCAACGGGGAACAGGTCATGACAGGATTGGGCTAATCTAAAATAGCCCGCAAATGAATAAATACAAAATTTGTAATTGCTACACATTTTTTTCCTCGCAATAAACTCGGGTTGTGATTTAGTGATTATGCCTAAGTACATCTGTTTTTATTTAATATTTAATACTTTTTAAATATTTTCTATTTCAACATTTTATTTGTTTTCGTAATTTTTTACTGACATTGACTCAAAGAAATATTAATTCGCCACCAAGAAACCAGCGTCATCAAAATGATTGCTGTTGGTTGAGAAAAATGGCCGATGCAAATGATAATAATTTGAAAGCTAGTTATAACAAATGAAGGTCCTCGAAGTGAATTTAGCATTTGGATTATTGGAAGCCATGTTGTGTATGATTGATGACCAAGTTTCTAAATGATTTGGGACGGAGGCGGGTAGGAGGATGAAGAAGGGGGAGAAGTTTGAGTGAGTAGAATATAAATAATGAGAGGTGGAGGAGGTAGAGGAATTAAAAAAAAAGTGAAGGTAGGAGAAGTGGGAGTGAATAGGATAGAGATGAAGAGAGGGGGCGGATAGAGGAAAGATTGTGATGTTGGAGGTTGAGTTGGGGTGGGGGATGGTTGATGCAAATAAACGGGAGAAAAATATAAAGAAATTAATTTCATATAATAGGACAGAGAGAGAGAGTGAAGGGAGTGGGTGGAGAAATGGAGAAATTAATAGACTTGCAAAGTGGAAGAGGGGAGTGAAAAGGAGGAGGTAGAAATAATGGGAAAGGAGATGGGAGAAAAGATGATGATGATGAGGAGGAGGAGGCGGAGAGCGTAAAAAATGTGAAGAGGAAAAGAAAGAAGGGAGAGAAACAAGTGTTGAGATAGAAAAAAGATTACGACGAAAGAATAATAGAAAGTAATTAATTATTCCAAAACTAGTGTACAAAATTACACCAAATTTAGTATGAGAAGCCAGATGTATCATTCCTTTTTTATTTTACAGGGGAGTTACTTCTTATCAAGGTCCGAAGGCATCTCTAAGAGTTAATAAGTGTGCGGTGGTAGTTGGGACAACAACGTAGGAATCATTAGTGGTGGAAATTTGGTATGATTATTTAGGAGCCGACTCGATTAAGAACTTGTTTACATTGGACTTGAAGACAATATATAGTAGTCAGTTGGAAACCAGGCCAGCGGAACAGAGTCCCACAGGCAGGCAGTTATAGGAAAGTGTTTTTTTTTCATGAAATTTGCATTTAGATTTAGGCACAGATAGAGTGGGGGAACTTGTTGATAGTATTTGTAGCTAGGCGAGTGTTTTGTGAACGTTTGATGTATGGAGACCATAGATTGGAGCTCAGACGAGCACTTGCCATAAAAATAACAATAGAGCAGAGATATACTTGCAACGTCTTTTGTAGGAAAGGGGATGCAGGTAGAAGAAAAGGGCATCACAAACAGTTCCAAGGAGATGTTGGTTTGGTACACCTAAAACATATATATGATTTTCAGAATGTGAGAGATTATAAAATGATTTCAACAGCAGAACAACGTCGCAGCCCACAAAAACCATGACAGTCAACGAACTGGAAGTCCAAGACTCGAGTTTCGCCCACATTTGGCCTCATCAGTTAGACACATCCGAACTCAGGATTCGAAACCCGAGATTCTTCCATGTGAGCCAAGCACTCTGCCAACTGAGCAAACACAAGAAATTCTATTAACTAACACAGATCAAGCAAACCGCGCTGAAATCCGACTGTGAAATGGACCTACTTCGTTTCAACAATGGACGCGGTCATCCAACCAGCTAGTAACCCCAAGCCGATGTCTCACAAGTAGGAGTTTCAACTCGAAAGGACGATGCCATCCAGCAATGCTAACCAAGCGAGCAATTAGTGATAGAATTTTTCAGAATGTGAGAGATTAAATAATTTTAACAGCCAAACAATTTTGCAGTTCACAAGAACCATGACAGTCAACGGAAATCCAAGACTCAAGTTTCGCCCTCATTTGGGGTCATCTATATATATAAAAGCGAAAATGTATGTATGTGTGTTCGCTTTTTCTTCACAACTTTTTAAAACTTTTTATATCACATATAAATCGTAATATCTCACAGTTAACAACGAAGCTCGCCTGTCTATTTAATTTGCTCGATTTCGGGAAGATAAATATTCAACATTTGTCGCTCGCCGCATGTGGGTTAGTCTTTTTCCTATAACATCTTGGGGGCGAGGAAAAAAGCGTTCAGCAGTAAATACTATCCCGCAGTCAAACTTGACCTCATTAACTCATTAAAACGCGCACCTGCTAAATCCAAGTAATTAAATAAATTCACACCTGTTTCCATTAGCATCTCGCGGTGGGGCAATTGTTAATGTCGTACTTTTTTTTTTTTTCACACTTTAATTTACAACTTTGCCTCAACCGTTCGGGTTCGATCCTCATACTTACTTTTTTTTAACCCCCCCCCCCACCCCCACCCATGGAGTTTCCACACACACCTCCAAACACCCGGGCAACGCCAGGTACCCCTCGCTAGTATATATATAAAAGTGACTTTGTCAGTGTATGTCTGTGTGGAATAGTCTCTATCAAACTATTTTATCAATTTTTGGTCTACAGATTTAAAACTTGATATATAGGTGATTTGAACTTGTGGAACAAATTCGATTTGGTTTGTAACTGGTAAAAATAGCTGCTAAGGAGTTAAAATTGCAAACAACTTGGAACTTATCAGGTATAAGTAAACTTAAAGTACACTTCTACATATGTGCAAATATACATTTATGTGTTAAACTATGTTAAATTTTAAAGTTTTGATATCCATCTCTCCTTAGCTCTTATGCTAATGAATACCATTGGAGAGCTGAATGTTGTGGTTTCGATTCTTGCTAATGGCAAAACATTTTTTTTTAAATCATTACTATATATTGGGTACAATATAATAATCAATAGCTCTATAATAATAAATACGAAATCTGTATAAATTAAAATATCATATTAAGAATATTTATGACCGGACAACGCCAGGATGCCTGCTAGTAATAGTTATTTCCCTAATAATTATCCACATATGCCAAAACATTATATGGGAGTTGAACAAACTAATTAAAACACCTTGTAAATATTAATAGGTGTTTTAGTAATTTTTTTATTAAGAAAATCAAAGTTTACGATTTTCTTTTTTTTTTCTTTTTTTTTTTTTACAAAGGAGTCACCACTTATCAAGGCCCGAGGGGCACGCGAGGATAAGGGTTAATGAGTGTACAATGGTCAAGGGGAACATGTCAGTCATCGATAGTAGTGAAAATTTGATAAATTGGATTACTTAAGGGGATGGCTCATCAAGAATTTGTTCGCATTGGACTTGAAGACAACCATATCGTCGTCAGCTGGGAAAGTAGTGATTAATGATTAAAAAGTTTAAATTATTCTTAATAGAAGCAAGATCTCTGTAGTCGAGTTGAATTGTCGCCCTTGAATTTTTGGCAAAATATAAAACAATATGTCCGCTCCTGACGACCTTATGGCTTCCTAATATAATTTGATTTTCTCAGTTAAAAAAAAATCACTTGATGAATTTACGTGTTTTTTGGAATATGACATCTTCATTCCGTGATGAGTACATATGTCAAAGATATTTTTGTATTTTTTTTTTAATCAAATATGATTCTAAATAAGCACTCAATACTCAGAACATAAAAAATAGTTCAACTGAATTATCGAGATATGACCTGTGTTGGAAAGCGAGGGAGGATGTTTTGTACCAGCGCATTTTTTTTCTCACAAGGTCTCTTTAGACCAACCTGTGACCACGCAAGAAAGGCTCGTACCTCGTTGAAAACATGAAATCAACATTTGGATAATTTTTCGATTTCTACAGGTTTTATATACTTATTAATTCGATTTTTATAGGTTTCAAACACTTATTAATTCGATTTTTATAGGTTTCAAACACTTATTAATTGATACAAAATTCCTAACGCGCTTCCATTATGGCCAATCCTTATATAATGTACTGCTATCGTTTTTTTTTTAATTTTAAAACTTCGGGCCGGGATCAAATTGTAGTATCTATTCTGCAGATGCTGCACAAGATAATTTGTACCAGTCAATGGAGGGGGAAACCCTCTATACTGGGACAATTATTATTTTTGGTAACCAGAGTGCCCCCTTTTTGCCTACTTTTAGGGGAGTTGGTTTTTACCCCACATTAAAAACGGCCTTGTGCCTAATTTGCTTTGGTGGGGAAGCAAATAAATACATTAAAACTTTAAAAAAAAAAAAAATTTTTCAGTGTCCACATTTTTGCTCACATTGTCCCGGCCTTCTAAAATGTAGAAATCGCTTAATAAACTATGCATAATGCTTCCAACAAACTATAAGATTCTCTTAAACATCGAAATTTGATTTTTTTAAATATTTTTTTGTAATGAAGCAATTTCAAGTTGAATGTTGCAATTACTTGCCTCAATGTCTAATTCTCTATAAAAGGAAATATTTATTACACGTATCCTCTGATATCACAAACACTCTAATCTCCTCTTCCGATGTGACCAAACAAACAAAGTCTTCTGTTTTGCACACATCTCTCTTATCCCTGTCTAGATTCACTGGTGCTTAACTTTATTAATCGAATGTAATCTGGTGTGTTAATGTGATTGCGTTGTATGCAGCATCACATTGCACACAAATGTCTGAAGTTTCAGGGTAAAAATTGGTAATGCTCTGCTGATTAGTAATGGCAAACGATTCGTGATCTTAATCCATCCGGTGCTAATTCTTGAAATCACATCAGTATCGGCGCCTCC
This sequence comes from Euprymna scolopes, assembly GCF_053919585.1. NCBI lineage: Eukaryota > Metazoa > Mollusca > Cephalopoda > Sepiida > Sepiolidae > Euprymna > Euprymna scolopes. The sequence goes on along the minus strand of NC_136502.1, from coordinate 6,489,556 downwards.
CTGTTCTCCAATCATATCACTAAGCTAACAAAGCTTCCGGACAACCTTAATAGCTTTTACATCTAAATATATGAAGTGCCTTCAATAACTTTTTAGACTTTTTTCCGTATGGAAACTTTTATTGATAATACATACATAAAACTCTAGTCCCCTTCGAAGTAATCTCCTCCGTCAAACATTTTAATTTCATTTGAGCCGAAAACAATAAATGTTAACGGGTCAAAATTGGGGTCAAAGTTTTAAAAAAATTGACGTCTGCAGTCTCTACCAAATTTCTCTATGGTAGTTAAGGAAGCCTATTATATAGAAAGGCGTTACCGTACATATTCACACTTTTTAATATATACACATGCACATAAAGTTATGAACAGTACATAGGGCCCAAATAAAGCCGGGCGGAACTGCTAGTATATATATCTATAAAAGTGAACATGTCTGTGTGTTTGTCTGTGTGTCTGTGTACATTTCCCTACGCAATAACTCTGTCAATTTTTAGTCTACAAACTCGATATTTGATATTCAGGGTACTGAGATTTGGGGAAATCTATGTGATCGGTTTTAGGCCAGAAATTTGGCTGTTAAGGGGTCAGAGTTCAACGATTTGACCTTTGAGAACTCTACCAAACTCCTCCGACAATTTGGGTTCTAAACACTTAAAATTTTAGATATAGGTTCCATGGACATGGATCTAACTTAATAACTTGATTTGAGTCCAAAACAATAAGCTTTTTTTATCGGTTTATGGTCGAAGATTTTGCTGCCATGGTGTCAAAATTCAAAAGATTTAACCTTTACAGTCTCTAGCAGACTATACAGCCAATTTTTGGTCTAAACATTTGAAATTTTACATAAAGGGTGTTCTAACATGCACCAAGCTTTGTAATCAGTTTTTGGGCGAAAATTTGGCTGCCAAGAAGTCAAAGTTGAAAGAGTTAACCTTTGTAGACTCTACCAAACTCCTCCGCCAATTTTGGGTCTAAACATTTGAAATTTTAGATGTAGGTTACCTGGACAGGAGTCAAACTTTATAATATACATATGCACATAAAGTTATGAACAGTACATAGGGCCCGAGCAAAGCCGGTTGAACTGCTAGTAAACTTTAAAATAATCAAGATGAAAGAAAAAAGATAGAAATAAAATATAAATAAAACAAAATAAAAACAAAGAAACAAAACAAATGCAAAGACAAAAAAGAGAAAACAAGAAAATAAATATCTATCTAGTATTATATAAAAGGAGCTTTGTGTGTGTGAGAAAGAGATATAGAGAGAGAGTTTCCTATGGACTTGGAAACGACTAACCTGATTTTTAAAAAAATTTCACATAAAGGTATTTGATGTGTCTGGGAATGTTCTTATTTAGGTTTTACATTGAAAAACATCTGATAAGTATTGAAAATCTATAATTGAAAAAGTCTAATTAAAGAAAGAGCAGTCAGATTTTGATAAAAGTTAACACTTTCATACAGCCTAACATCATAAGTGCATATCATCATGCAAGCAGAAAGGTCCAGCCCATAAAATCAACTAGATTTTTTTACATGAATGTTTCTGTTTGGATCACAATTAAACCATGATACTTGACTTTTGCATTTTAAACTGTAATTGAAGCCATTATATAAAAATAATCATATAAAATAAACAGTAGATTCTCCACAGTGCAATGTACACTACTATATTGTGATCTAAGTCACTACAGGAAGGATGGTGAAGCTTCCTCTCAGCACACCATGGTGGGTCCCCAACTAGAGCAGGCAATCAATTGATTTTATTAAAAAATCAATCGATTTTATTAAAAACTGAGCGATTTCACCAATTTTAATGATAATCAAAGTATGGGACGGTAGAAATTTGTTGCTCCTCAGTCAATCGGATCTCCCTGCTAGTATATATATATAACGACCGATTAAAGACCAATTAACATAATGGATTTAAAAAAAAAAAAAAGAAAAAGGGCTAGCTAACCGGGTTTCGTTCTTCACTCAACGAAGCTAAATAATTAAAAAAAAAAGTATATTGTCATGAATATAGCGGGGGGGGGGAGTATAATTAAATAAATGGGAAAAGAATCACCTAGAAATCACATTAAGTACTAAAAGATTTTCTTTCTGTTTTCAAAGAGAAGGTCTTAAAGACTTAATAAAAATGGTTTCTAGGATCTTTAAATGGAAAGGCGAGTGTGACCTGCTTAAGATCGGAAACATGTCAACACTATAGTCTGTGGCTCAAGTATAGTTATTTATAAGGTGCTCATAGATAGCAGACCCATATGTATTATTCAGGACGTCAGAAGGTGAAAAATTTGCATAGCAAAAATAACATTTTAAACGAAAATCTAATCTTTACAATGTCCGCCCAATGTAGTGCATTGGGCGGATATCGCAAAGATTGAATTTTTATTTAAAACAACACGAACCATCAAAGATTCGTTATGCAAATTTTTTACCTTCTGACGTTCTGAATAATACACATAGGTCTGCTATCTATGAGCACCTTATAAATAACTGTACTTGTGCCACAAACTATAGAAATAATATGCCCATCTTAGCATGTTGACTAAAATATCTCTCTCTCTCTCTCTCTCTCTCTCTATATATATATATATATATATATATATATATATATATATATATATAAAGTGAATGTGTCTGTGTGCGTGTGTACATTTCCCTATGCAGTAACTCTGTCAATCTGTAAACTCTAAATTTGGTATACAGGGTACTGAGATTTGGTAAAATCTTTGTGATCGGGTTTTGGCCAGAAATTTGGCTGTTAAGGGGTCAAAGTTCAACGATTTGACCTTTGAGGACTCTACCAAACTCTTCCGATAATTTTGGGTCTAAACACTTGAAATTTTAGATATAGGTTCCTTGGACATGAATCTAACTTAATAACTTGATTTGAGCCCAAAAAGTAAATGTTAAGAGGTTATAATAGGGGTCAAAGTTAAAAAAATTGACCTTTTTTTTTTTTGCTCAACATACACCTCCAAACACCCGGGCAACGCCGGGCTGAAATGCTAGTATATTCTAAAGTTCATAATGTCCAATTATCTTATCCTACTAGTTATCCACTCCCAATAAACCTGTAAGATCTGACCTAATAGAAATAAAAGCAGACCAGTGCACTTTTGGTTACGTTAATAACAGTGCATTAAATGTTAAACCTCAGTTCTATAATTTTCATGGTTTTTCTTGACTAAGTTGCTTTTCCCCGTTCTTTAATTAACAGGTGTGTGTGCGTCAGTCCACCATTTCGTCTAGTGAATCCGAAGATAAAAGGCAGACCCTAATGTCTGCAGACTACTACAGCGGGAGATCAACGATATCTTCTCGCGCAGACAGCGGGCGTGGATGGAGTGAAGGAGAGGTACCAGGTATGTAGTTGGGTGGAGAAAGAGACGTTGACCAGTGGGTGACCAGGGATAAGGCACATAAAAAGTAAAAACCAGACAGAAATTTTTAAAAAATAAATAAACAATAAAATAAATAAATCGATGAATTAGAAAAGAAAAAAAAAATTTTTAAATAAAAATCTTTAATATTGAAACTTAAAAAAAAATGTTTTTTAAATAAAAATCTTTATTATTGAAACTTTAAAAAAATGTTTTTTTTTAAATAAAAATCTTTAATATTGAAAGTTAAAAAAAAAAATGAGAAAACATATCAAGCTTATTTAATTGCAATTCATTATTGAGATGAGTATTATTTATTAATTTATTTACTGCGGACTATTATTCTCATCTTTATTAGTTGTTGTTTCACAACATTTCGGCCAACTATTCCTCTGGCCTTCGTCAGGTGGTAACCGTGAAAGGACAGGAACTCTGAATCTCCTAAGTGCATTCTCAGCAATTACTGCCATCCATAGTTGTCGTCGTCTCACCACGTTTTTGGCCAAGTAAGCCTCTGGCTAGCTTTTTGGGTACAATTGAAAATACTATCTTCAGACAATTCTCACCTGGAACCACCTGACGAAGGCCAGAGGAAGAGTTGGCCGAAACGTCGTGAAACAACAAATAACTAAGAAAAATAAGGATAATAGTCCACAATAAATAAATTAATGTCAAGCTTATTTCAAGTTTTTTTTTGTTTTTTTTTTAAGTTGAACAGAAAAATAAAAAATAAAATATATGTAGCCTGAGAGTTCATTAGAATTTAAATACAAAAAGCAGTTTTTCTTTCTTTCTTTTTTTTTTTTTGTTATATTGGTGATTACCAAGCAAGGCGACCTGACTCTGTGAGATAAAATAATTTTTTTTTTTTTTTTTTTTTTTTTTAGGAACGTTTTTTGTGCGTCCTCTTTTTAGAGGTTCCAATTTGGGTAGAAATATTTTTGGGAAATAGCCGATTTTAGGGAGACATTTTTAGTGAAAACTGTTTTTAGGTGATATGGCCCACGAAAGTGGATATATTCGTTTGAAGTAACTGAGTGAGCTTTGCTACAGATGAAATACAAACTTTTTTCTCTTGCAGACAAAAAAAAAGAAAAAGGGCTAGCTAACCGGGTTTCCTTCTTCACTCAACAAAGAATTTTTTTTTAAGAATACTTTTTGTGGGCCCCTTTTTTAGCAGTCCTAATTTTGGTGGAAATATTTTTGGGAAGAGACGATTTTAGGGTGAAATTTTTAGTGCAAACGTTTTTAGGGCATATAGCCCATGAAAAGGATATATTCGTTTGAAGTAACTGAGTGGACTTTGCTACACATTCAAGTAATAATTTAGTAAATCGTCTTACTAAACGAGTATTTGTGGTCAGAGCTGGGATTCCTTAGTGTGAGGCTTATGGCGTACCTTTCGAGATCTGTCCCAGGCAGCTCCACTAATTGGTATCTGTCTTAACCAGCCAATCATATCCTTGTAATCAGGAAGAACCCGGATGTACTCTTATTCATTACATGAGATTAAAAGTTTAAAACTGAAATTTTATTTTATTTTGATATTTTTGTTTTCAAATTTCATATAATAAAAAATTTCGAATTCCATATAATAAAAAATTTCGAATTTCATATAATAAAAAATTTCGAATTTCATATAATAAAAAATTTCGAATCTCATATAATAAAAAATTTCGAATTTCATATAATAAAAAATTTCGAATTCCATATAATAAAAAATTTCGAATTCCATATAATAAAAAATTTCAAATTTCATTATTAAAAAAAATTTCGAATTTCATATAATAAAAAATTTCGAATTCCATATAATTATAAATTTCGAATTTCATATAATAAAAAATTTCGAATTTCATAAAAAAAAAACAATTCATGGGAATAAAACATTGTTCAAAATTTGCTCAAATCAAATTGTAAGGTATAGCGTACCACTTTAAGAAAACAGTTGAAATTGTAATATACGTTACTGAATTGTTCTCATTCTGTCAGCCACGACCAAGTAGAAGTGTTAATTATGCTATTATTTTATAACTTTTTGGGATGACCATTGACAGTTCATATTATTCAAACTATTATTCTCATCTTGATTGTCATTTTCACGTTTCAGCCGATATAACCTTCGACCTTCTTCAGGTACATCTTTTTGAACTCAGAAACTTATGAGGAATTTCAAACTGAAGCTTTTATTAATAGGGAGAAATTGTTCCTGTTCTGTCAGCCATGACCAAGTAGAAGTGTTCATTATATTATTCTGAATTACTATTGCTTATAGCAAGGATTGAACCTTCAACCTATAGAAGATTGTCATCTAACACTGATTGTTAATTAACGCCTTTATCCATGGTAGCGCAGGTTCTATTCTTTCACTTTTAAAAATTATTTCTTTCATAATATCCTGTGCATCTTTTCGTTTTGGTGTCGGACTATAGAAAATAGATTTTCCTGGGAGGATGACATATGAGTTGTTTAGGGAGCGGCTGTGACGTGCAGAGAACTTTTCAGGGCAGGTGCTCAAGTGGAAAAGTGCCAAAAATATAGTAATGTTGGGGCACAGGCCTACAATACATTCCTCTGTAAAGGGCACTTTTAAAACAGGAGTAAAAGGGGAAAAAGGGGGAGGGGCATGGTGGTGAAAGATTGCAGTCTAAAAGCCAAACTAAATGAAATTGCAAGATTTGTTACTTCTAGAAAGCACCTCTCTCCTTTCCCCTTTTACTCCTATTTTAAAAGTGCCCTTTACAGAGGAATGTATTGTTTAATTTCAATTTCTTTCTGCGAGGCACTACTGTGGCAAGTGTACTTAGATTACATTGTAGAAAAGAATTGGTTTGTACATGGCATAGCGGAGATTACCATAATTGATAGAGAGAAACATGTCTGAGCTCCAATCCCTGGTCCCTCCTCACCAATCTTTCACGGAAAACACCCGTCTAGCTGAAACCACTGTGAAAAATTTTCCCCACTCTTTATCTGTGTCAAAACCAAAACGTAGATTCCATGAACAAAACTTCTTTCTTAGAAGTGCATGTCTGTGGAACTCTCTTCCGTTTGCCTGTTTCCCACCTGACTACAACTTGGATGTCTTCAAGTCCAACATAAACAAATTCCTGATGAACTGCCCCCTTAAGTAAGACACTTTATCAAATTTCAACACTAACGTACTGTACACGCAATAACCCTTATCCCCGAGTGGCTTCCGGGTCTTGATAAGTGGTGACCACCTTGTAAAAAAAAAAAATTGGTTTGTACATGGCATAGCGGAGATTACCATAATTGATAGAGAGAAACATGTAATAGGCAGTACGATAATGCGCAACATCCTGAATCACTTTTCTTATCTATGCAATTAGGGGGTACGTCGTAAAGTACAGCCCTTCTTACACGTGCATGGTATACTTTGTTACTGAAAGAAACAAGCTCAAAATATCCTTCAGTAATGTTTTTTAACTTGCACATAAAGTACGACCTGTTCTACCCTCTGAAGAAAGTTGGAGTTTACATCAACCGAAACACTGTAAAAATAACACTCAAGATGAGAGCAGTAGTCCGAATAATCCAAATAATACGAACATTGTTTTTTGTTAATTTATAAATTAGTGTGCACCATCCCTAGGTCGGAGATCATCATCATATCAGGTTTGATCATGATCTGTACAATGGTGTGAGCTGTAAGAGAGTATATATACATGGGCTATGCCTTTAACCTTAACCTTGTAAAATGGTGTGCACCATCCCAACCAGTCTGATCCTGCAGCAGGACAGGGTCAAGACAACTGGAGGCCAGGTGAGATGCAGAAGCTACTGGAAGTTTCAACATTCTCCTGCATACAGTGCATGGTATTTTCAAATGGTCACCCATCTTATACTGGCCAGCTCCAACATTGTTTAATTTGTGCATAAAGTACAAACCATTTTACTTTTTTTTTCTTTTTTTTTTTTTTTTTCTCAGTAAGTTTTAAGAAATCAAGAGAGCTAACTGCTCCTGGAGCTAACACTTAATTTCATTACGATTTGAATTTATATCTGAAGGCTCTTTTAAGAATAAATGTTGTTCCCTATATGGCTGCTATCTGTATTTCGTCTTTCAGGGATTGTTTCCGAGAATACAAATAATATAAATAATCCTCATCTCTAAAATTCAGAAAAATAAAATTTTTATTTTTGTCTCGGCATACTCAGGTTCTGTTCACAAACTTGAGCAATAATTTAAATCAGGTCTCATACGAGATCTTGCAGTGCAAAATCATAAAAATGCTATTGAGGCTAAGGTGCCCGAATTAAGATCAATATAACTGCCTATTGTATTATGCTTAATGAAACTGTGGTAACCAAGAAAAAGATTGGCCGAAGAAGACTTGGAATGACTTTATCAAGGATGATCTTAACCCTTCAAAACCAATGTAAATAAAAAATGTCTCTTTGTATGAACATGGCCAATGTAAAACTTATATTTAATGTGCAAAAGACGTGGTAAATTAAAAAAGATTATTTATCAAGAAAAATAAAACCCTACAAGTAAAACTTGCAATTCTAAACCATATAACTAACCCTGACGCTCACCAAAAATCTATCACAAAAAAAAAAAATGCAAAAATAATTCTTAATATCTCTGCAGATTGATTTTAATCCCCGAATTTTTTTTTTTAATGTGCATTGTAATGACTTCCATGATTTTAAATTTATAGTTTTTAAAATATTTTTTGTGATTTTTAAATTATTTTGATTACCTTCATTTTATATTTATATTTTTTTAAAATATTTTTTGTGATTTTTAAAATTATTTTGATTACCTTAATTTTATATTTATAGTTTTTAAAAATATTTTTTGTGATTTTTAAATTATTTTGATTACCTTGATTTTAAATTTATAGTTTTTAAAAATATTTTTTGTGATTTTTAAAATATTTTGATTACCTTGATTTTATATTTATAGTTTTTAAAAATATTTTTTGTGATTTTTTAAATTATTTTGATTACCTTGATTTTAAATTTATAGTTTTTAAAAATATTTTTTGTGATTTTTAAATTATTTTGATTACCTTGATTTTAAATTTATAGTTTTTAAAAATATTTTTTGTGATTTTTAAATTATTTTGATTACCTTGATTTTAAATTTATAGTTTTTAAAAATATTTTTTGTGATTTTTTCAATTATTTTGATTACCTTAATTTTAAATTTATAGTTTTTAAAAATATTTTTTGTGATTTTAAAAATTATTTTGATTACCTTAATTTTAAATTTATAGTTTTTAAAAATATTTTTTGTGATTTTTAAATTATTTTGATTACCTTGATTTTAAATTTATAGTTTTTAAAAATATTTTTTGTGATTTTTTCAATTATTTTGATTACCTTAATTTTAAATTTATAGTTTTTAAAAATATTTTTTGTGATTTTTTAAATTATTTTGATTACCTTGATTTTAAATTTATAGTTTTTTTTAAATATTTTTTGTGATTTTTTAAATTATTTTGATTACCTTGATTTTAAATTTATAGTTTTTAAAATATTTTTTGCGATTTTTTAAATTAATTTAATTTCCTTGATTTTAAATTTATAGTTTTTAAAATATTTTTTGCGATTTTTAAAATTATTTTGATTACCTTGATTTTAAATTTATAGTTTTTAAAATATTTTTTGTGATTTTTTTAAAATTATTTCGATTACCTTGATTTTAAATTTATAGTTTTTTAAAATATTTTTTGTCATTTTTTAAATTATTTTGATTACCTTGATTTTAAATTTATAGTTTTGTAAAATATTTTTTGTGATTTTTTAAATTAATTTAATTTCCTTGATTTTAAATTTATAGTTTTTAAAATATGTTTTGTCATTTTTTAAAATTATTTTGATTCCCTTGATTTTAAATTTATAGTTCTTTAAAAATATTTTTTGTGATTTTTTAAATTATTTGGATTTTGTATTTTTAAATCATTTTTGGTAAGTTTTAATTAATTATTTCATTCTCTATTTTTTGGTGCAACTTTCCCTAGAGTGCAGTATATTTTTTGGAGTGATTTACTCCTCGTAATTTTCTTGAGTCGTTTTCTAACCCTTATCTTCAAGCAGCTTTGGGCCTTGATGAGTGGTGACGCTAGAATATAAACAGTTCTTATAAGTAATAAAACTTTATTCATGATATTTATCATTTCCAATCCTCTCATAATATTCCTCATCATCCAATGGAACTTCCATTAGCAGTTTGTTACCTATTACTATCCTTCTGTGGAACACAATACCACGGGACTGCTTCTAAACTGACTATAACATGGTCGTTTTCAAAGCTAATGTAAACAAAGTCTTGTTGAGCTGTCCTTTTAAATAATCAAATTTAGGCCAGTTTCTTTTCTTCTCTTTTGCGCGTTTTCACCCCAAACAAGGCACATTGACATTTTGATATAGAGGGTTACTATCTGGGACATAACTTGCAAAGGTACTATGCAGGGAGTTGAGTAGGAAGATGTCTTTTAACATTACACTTTCACTTCTGCATGTCAGTACAGTCAGGGAAACAAGAACCAAAAAGGGAATTCCAAAGTCTGATAGTTCTAGGGAAGAAACTTATAGAGTAGAAAGCTTTCTTACATCTGGAGATCTCTACTGTGTAGGGGTGGGATTTTTCTGCTTGTTGGGTTTGTCAGGGGTATTTACGTTGATGGGGTACAAGAGCATTTACTATTAGAATGCGTGTAAAACAAGCAGAGGGGTGCAACGTTTTGTCGATAGGACAGCGATTGGAGCCTAGCTGACAGTGTGGGACCTATTAGGTTGGTGACTTTCTTTTGAACCCTGTCTAAGAGTGAGGGACTAGTAGCTAATGCACGAGCCCAACAACCATCAATACTAAACATATCACCGTCCACCTGGCAAAGTCATTAACTCTTTATCCTCGAGTGGCCTTTGGGCCTTCATCAGTGGTGACGCTTTGGTTTAAAATAAAATACATCAAATAAGATTAATGATATTCATCACGCATAGTAGATATCACATTTTTTTTTTTTTTTTTGGCCTTGTTGGCTCGGTGTTTCCACTTCGGTGTGGCGTGGGTTGAATTTGAAATGGAGCCAATCCTGAAACTATAGATGGCACTCTTGGCACCATCGCTTAATATACTTCTTGAATGAAGGATTCTGGGAAGATATCCAGGAAGAATTTTTATTTGTGTAAAGAAAAGTGCCAGTGTAACAAGAAGTTTATCGTTGCAGATGTTCCCATAAGCAATAATTATTCTTTGAGGTCTTCCTTGTCTCAAATTTTTGACAGTCTTAGTTTAATTTAGCGTCACACAAGAAATTTCGGATTTTTATTAAAAGGATTCAGCCATAAAAAAAGTTTTAGTGTGTATCCTATAATCTTTAACGAGTTTATTTACTTTAGGCGTGTTTACTGCATATCAACCCTTTTTTTGTTTTATAAAAAAAAATGAAAAGAAAGTGTAAAAAAAAGTTGGGATTTAATTTGATTTAACGAAACAAGGTTCCTTGAATTTCAAGTTCTTCTTAAGACACTTTAAGCTTTAATTTTTGGACAGTTTCTAGAATCACGATCATAAAATGAATTTTTAATCAAAAAAGCAGGCCAGAGGCTTAGTTGACCAAAAGTGGCGAGACAACAACAACTATGGAAGGCAGTAATTACTGAGGATAAAGTTAAGAGACTCAGCATTCGTATCTCATTGCGGTTAGCCACCTGAAGAAGGCCAGAGGATGTTGGCCGAAACATTGTAAAACAACAACTAGAAGATAAGGATAACAGTCCGCAAATAAATAAATAAATAAATAAAAAATAGATAAATAAATAAATAAATAAAAAATAAATAAATAATTAAAAAATAAATAAAAAATAAATAAATAATTAAAAAATAAACAAAAAATAAATAAATAATAAATAAATAAAAAATAAACAAAAAATAAATTAATAAAAAATAAATAAAAAAATAAACAAAAAATAAATAAATAAAAATTAAATAAAAATAAACATAAAATAAATAAATAATAAATAAATAAACAAAAAACAATAAATAAATTACTCATCTTTTTTTTTTTTTCTTTTTTTTTTTTAATTACATTTTCACTCCAAACAAGGCAAATTGCAACTTTGGTGTAGGGGGCTACTATCAGGGGCAAAAACTACTGGAGTACTATGTAGGGATTTGGGCAGCAAGATGTCGGTTCACGTTACACTTGAACTTCTGCACGTCAGTACTGTTGGGGAAGCAGGGACCTGGAACGGAATTCCAAAGTCTAGCGGTTCTGGGGAAGAAACTATTAGAGTAGAAAGATCTTTTACATCTAGGGATTTCTACAGTGTGGGGGTGGGATTTAGCTGCCTGTCGGGTTTGTCGAGGGTGCTCACATCGTGGGGGCACAAGTGCTTGCAGTTCGTCAGAGCATTCATCACTAAAATACTTGTAGAACAGGCAGAGGGATGCAACGTTTCGTCGATGGGACAGAGGCTGAAGCTTAGATGCCAGTTCAGGGCCTATATCAGGTTTGCGACTATCTTTTAAACCTTGTCAAGGAGCGAGAGACTATTAGCAGATGCACCAGCTCAAATGTGACAGCAATACTCCATAGATGGGCGAATGGTGGCCTTATAGAGGTACAGGATACTTTCGGGTGTTAGTAGTTGTCAAAGGGATTCCAATAAAAACATTCTTTTTTTCTCTTCTGAAACCAAAATGGCGTACAACTCCAAAAAGATTCCCTTATTCATCTCCCACTACTAAAATTTTTCTTCACTCTGTCGGTAGGACCACAGATTCGCCGACTACAACTTATGCAGAGAGGTACCCAACGATGAAAACAGGGCCACCTGTAAGCCAAGAGTGGTGACCCATAGTGCCGTGGGATGGGATCCTGGTGCTACTGGGTCATTCTTTCACTGCACCCAGACGGCGGATCAGAGAGGCCTGATTCAATCGACTGGTCATGTCAGGTTATATCTATAAGTTAATCCTCAACTGTATTATTTCTTCAAAAAATCAAAACCTTACTTTTTTCTTTTCTCTCTTTCCCGAATAGATAGTAGAAGTCGGTGACTAAGGATCGTGATAAACAAAGATTATCAATGCTAGTGATAATTTTCTTAAAGAATAATATTATTAAAACAATAATGATTTTTTGGGAGTAATCTTGTGTTGGAGTGGTGTTTGCTGAGAGTAAACGTGAAAAGATTAATTACATTTATTGCGATGATATATTTTATTCAATCTTTTGGCCATTTGGAGTGTTTGCTCCTTATATTTTTCTTCTTTTACACATTCGGGATTAGCGGATTAAATTAACGAACAGATTTGCAGACAAACAGATATATTATTTAAACAAAAGGTTACGATAATTTTTATAAGTTGTTTGCACTTCAAGTACCAAATAAAAAGTGGAAAATATGATAAATTGCTGATTAGAAATGAAGAAAAAAAAACGTTCTTTAAAAAGAAAAGTCTTGAAAGAAAATTCCTTAAAAATATATGCCCACACATATATACACGCACACACAAACATATACGCACGCACGCACACACACACACACACACACACACACACACACACACACACACATACTCTTCACCTGTTTAAAAAAAAGGCGAGAAATAAAACTGGAACAAATATGTCAGCCGCTCATTAAATATTGCTTCACGCTCATAACGTTTTTTAGCTGTTCTTGTTATTCATTATTTCAACAATTTTATAGTGCAATCGTTTCTTTTTTGTTATGTTTGCGTGCACGAGAAGCAACGATAACCTCTGCCTACGTCAGCGATCATTCAGTGCGCTCCGATTCGCTGACAACATTGTTATTTTCTTCCTATCTCATTAATTATTGCATATGACAACAGCGCACGAGAATAGTTATATTCTTACCAATTTAACCGTTCCATTTAAAATAGCTATGACATTTCGAAGGTGTACTAGATCTCTCTTCCTCTTATATATATATATATATATATATATATATATATATATATATATATATATATATATATATATATATAAACTACTTCATTTACTCGCATAAAATTAATATACGAAAGTATACATTTATGCGTAAGCTTTTTGAGTATTTACTTCAAAAGTGCTCGAGTATTTACTTCAGAAGTGTAGCTACGTATTGACGTAGGTAGAACTAGTTAGTAATTTATAAAATATATATGGCAATTAAGCTACACTGAATATTCCGTGTTTCATCCACCCTAGGATTCTTTAGGCTTATGCGCAAATTTTGTGATTGTCTGTCGTTTTTATATACACACCTTCTATTGAGATTTTAGTTAGCCAATCAGCTTTCTAGTATCCAAATGGAGCACACACACAAAGAAACAGGTCACCCAGAGGTCAAATGCGCCTTTGTCCTGTAAGTGCATGTTCATTGGCTGATAGGAAGGGGCGCGGTGGATACTAAAAAGCTGATTGGCTAACTAAAATCTCAATAGAAGGTGCGTATATAAAAATGAGACAACCACAAAATTCGCGCATAAGCCTGAAGAAACCTAGAGTGGATGAAACACAGAATATTCAGTGTAGCTTAATCGCCATATATATTTTATAAATTATATATATATATATATATATATATATATATAAAATAAAAATTACAATTAAATTTACCAAAATGATCCAAGATGGTAAAACTAAAGTATATTATAAATATTAAAGAATTAATATTTAGAAAGCAATCTCAACCAGATGTAAAAGCTCGATAAAACCAAATAAGAGATAGAGCTTATAATAAGAGCAAATAGTTAATAAAACATGTTAAAAAAACACTTTGAAAAAGAGTAAAAAACATATTTAATTTGAAAAGGAAACACTAAATAATTGGATAGTCCTTAATCCGCGGAGTTTCGAAGAAATACTTCCTTTTCATCAGAGGGTAGGAATTTGCTTTGTGAAATTACCTTTTCCTTCACCCTATACCCTCTGCTTCACTTTTTGTTATCAAGTAAGGTCTTTGACTTACTTGTAGTTTCATCAAATACTTTTGCAAGCAATATATATATATATACTAGCAGAGTGACGCAACGTTGCCCGGAACTGAATGATGATCAACGCATGTTTCACACTCACATATCTTCATTGTCATCAAAATTGGTTGATTTTTTTTATCTGATCGATTTTATTTTTTTTAATTTTTATCAGATAGATTTAAAAAAAAAATTTTTTATCAGATCGATTGATTGATTGCTTGCTCTAGTTAGGGAACCCATCACGGTGTACTGGGAAGAGGTTTTACAATACATGGTAGTCTACATTGCACTGTAGAGAACCTAGTGTTGGTTTTATACAATTATTTTAAAGGTTGAATTAAAATTTAAAATAAAACGTCAAGTATCATCGTTTAATTGTGCTCCAAACAAAAACATTTATTTCGAACATGCCCCTATCATATTAAAGAACCTACTGTTGATTTTATAAGCCTGTGTAGTAATAAAATTTTTATATTGCTTGTATGGTAATAAGATTTCTTATATACACTTGTGACGTTAGGCTGTGTAAGGTGTTAACTTTGATCAAAATCGCCTGTTCCTTTTTTCATCAGATTATTTCGATTATCAATACTTATCGAAAACATTCTTACACAAAACCTATTTAAAAACACTGCCAGGCACATGAAGTACCTTCGTCTGAAATTTCATAAAAATCAGCCCAGCTGTTTAGGAGTTCGTAGGAAACGAACTTACAGACACAGACACACGTCCAGACAAAGTTCCCCTTGATCCTTTTATGTAGAGAATGATATATATATATATATATATATATATATATATATATATATATATATATATATATTTCACATTCTTTTGCTTTCTCTTTTCCTTTTCTTTCTTCCCTTCCTCTTCTTCTCTCCCCCTTTTTTCTCTGTTCTCTTCTTTTGTTTTTCGATATGTAATCACATAATCATCCTTTTTTAAAATTTAAATATTTAAGTAATTTGCTTTTCTTTGTCTTCATCTGAGGACTAACTCTTTTAAAAGACGGAACCTTCCTGATTACATCATTGGTTATTTATGACTGAATACCCGAAACAGTGTCATAATCTTTGTAAAAATGTTTATTTGAATATAAAAAAAAGTTATTTTACTCTATTTACTATTGAGCACTATTATATAAACCATGATTAAATTTATTGGTTTTTATCTTTGAACATCCTTTAACTTGAAAAATCAATGTGTGTGTGTTAGTTAGGTGCAGGGATACCATCACAAAGACTCACCCTGCAATTAATCTCATTGTGGTTCTAAATACACCACCTTCTTTTCAGTTGAACTTCTGGGTATTGTAATATTATATAATCAGTTTCTTAATTATTTGTTTGTGTATTTCTTTTTTATTTATTTAATTTTTCGTTAACTCTTTTTATCATTAGGCTGTGACCGTCTAGTGTCCTAGTACCTATCTTAATAGCTGTGCTCCTCTATTCTCTGATTGTGGGTGCATGTGTGTCAGAACATAGAATAATACACGTGATGACATAGCTGTCTTCTGCTGAGCCTCTAGAAGATTCACCAACGTCTTGGTGGAGCTGGTTCTGTTACAAAAAGATTCACCAACGTCTTGGTGGAGCTGGTTCTGTTACAAAAAGATTCACCAACGTCTTGGTGGAGCTGGTTCTCTTACAGAAAGACACATGCAAGACAGGAACGCAAGAGGAATGGTTGTTTTTATTTATGTTTCCCTTAGTCAATCCCAGGCGTTTTGTCGCAGCAGACAGGAGTGAATGACGATCTTGACTTGTGGTTCCGTTTGGAAACCGTCGCCCCCTTGTGAGGAGCCTGGTTACCCCATATTATCTCTTCCGCGTCTAAGAATGAACACAGATCCGTTCTCTGTTTGCAAACCTTCCAGTGCAACTTGATCGGTCACAGAGTTTGATTCCTGGCACAGCATGACCACCTTTCTGCACCTGCAATGCTTTCTCAACTATATTGTTTCCCACGATTCAATCTATTGTTTACTCTGTTAGACAGATAAATTGATAACTGAATCAATGCTTTCTATGCGGCGTTGTCTGGCGATTACAATCTGATGTTAAGACATCCAGTGGTGAGGCCTTCTGAATGATGGGCTTGCACAATTTCTGAATTTGTATACGCATATACTTCTGCGTTCACTGCACAAGTCGTGATCGTCACAATCATTACACCGGTTCAAACTTGGTGCTGCAGCAAGGAATTTTCATTCCAAAAAAACTACTAGTCCAACCTGACTCAACAGACTCTCCTTGCTCCCAAATGATAATTAAAAGTAAACCACATTTGAAAAGCCAGGTCATTTCTCTTGCTTGGCTCTTCATGGTTTGTCTTTGCCAGCATTCGAATCCTCCCAAACAGGGAAGATAGACTCTCGCTCTCTCTCTTTGCTGCATATGGAACAGGATCCTGGTAGTCTCTGATATTGTGACTCTGCTACTATATTGGCGATTGGCCTCGGCTTCCAACTTAGCCCAAGTAGGGCTTAGGCATAAAGAAATGAACACATGTCAACAAAAATGATGCAGACCACCTTCCACAATTTCTTCGATTAGATAGCAAATGGTTCATGTTTGAAATTTAATCGTTGTAAATTCTGAACTTTTATCATTTTATTTACTAATAAATGTAATCAGTATTATTCTTTGTGATTCATAATTTATGCTCAATCATTTTATTTAAAATACTGTGCAACATACTATATGTGTGTCTGCATATATATATATATATATAATAATTATTATTTCCTATAATAATTATTAAATTATTAAATACGTACACACACTAGTATTTCATCCTTTCAGGAATCTTCAGTGCAGAGTGTCATGATTAACATCAGTCGATAGATTCGAACCCGGCGATAGAAGCCATCTTTGGCTTCGTTAGCAAGGACCATATCCATTCGGCTACCATTAATCGTGAGAAATGCTGTTGAATTTTAAACATTTATTTCATTAAATGTTTTTAACGTCAGTCAGAGTGATCTAATCATTAAAAACTCTGGCCTTGATGGAGAGGAGATTAAAACTTGCTGCTACGGTTTCAAATGATCTGAAATAACAGCAAGAGGAGACTTGATTCCAAATATGTCTCATCTTTTTTAAAAACAGGGTACGATTCTGAATATCTCCGTAATCAAATAATCCTTATACACTGTGAAATTTAATTTATGTATGAAAACCAAAGAGGGGAGATATAACACATGAGAAATATTTGGAATCAAGTCTCCCCTTGCTGTTATTTCATATCATTTGAAACCATAGCACCAAGTTTTAGTCTCCCTCCATTAAGGCCAGAGGTTTTAGGGAAATATCAGATATTTTGTAATTTATATGCAAAATAAGGAAAACAAATGACTATGATTGAAACATTTTATGGCTGTAAAAAAGTGCCAAAAATAGGCTCTGGATAATGGATGATCCCCTTTATGTGCGACCTTAAGGGCAAATGTCACATAGCCCACTACACATTTCAGGTCATTACTTTTCCAACGAGCCTTCATTTGTTAAATTCTGATCAATAATCGCTAGGATTTAGAACTTATAAAATTGCCAAAAAAGGTGGTATATATATATATATATATATATACATATTCATCCACATACAGTACTGTTTCGCTGTTTCACAGCTCATCAGTGCGGCTAGACAAGCAACTACCTCAAGCTAGGATCGAAACCTGATCGCCCAAACAACAGTCAGAACTTCTAACCATTGCGCTATATATATTGGAATGTATATTTGGTAAAAAAAAAGAAAAAACCCAGGGGAAAAAAGTGCTCAATACGTTACTAGAACTAAATATGTTTTTCTATTTCAACCTAAAGCAAAATTCCTAAGGTTGAAATAATAAAAACATATAGATATATATGGATATATATATATATATGGATATATCTACACTGATAGCCAAACTGAATACTGAAATGCTCAGATCTTTGGTTCTATGGGACGAAACTACATAAAAATTTGCAGACTTTTTGAAGATTCTAATCTTATATATGGTTAAAATTTTATGACAATTAGTAAAAAATCCCTATATTTTCAAACCAATTAAATATTCCCAAATTTGCCTACATTTGTATATATAGTGTCCTGCAGAGCAGCTTCAGATATGCTGCTTTGGTTGTCTCCACTGTGGCCTTGCCAGGCCATTAATATATAAAAGTTGGTGTGAGAGAAACCCAGCAGAGTGCTCAATTTTTAAGAAAAATCCAAAAATATGAGCACAATGTTTATTTATCTATAAATGTTTTACAAAACATCAGAACAATGGCAGTGTCGTCGGTAACGCCAGTTTCGAATCCAAACAAAGGGAACCTATAATTGTTCTCCTTTGTTGGACTCTCATCAGATTAGATTTAAAACTGATGGTACTGATGCTGCCCAGATCTTCTATAATACACATACATACATATATATATTTATATATATATACACACACACACACACACGTGTGTATATATCTTGTTCGATATACCGCATGCGTTTGAATCCGAGGACCAAAATTCATTTTCATTTTTTTCTTTTTGTTGCGTAATCCCTATTCATTGTTCCCAAAGGGCATTCATAACTATATATATATAATTAGCATTCATAACTATATATATATATATATATATATATATATATATATATATGTATAGTTATGAATGGCATATATATATATATATATATATATATATATATAGTTATGAAGGGGCATTCATAACTATATATATATATATATATATATATATATATGTATAGTTATGAATGCCCCTTCGTTGGGAACGATGAAGGGGAATTATGCAACAAAAAGAAAAAGAAGGAAAATAAATTTTGGTCCTCGGATTCAAACACATGTGGTATATCAAACAAGAGGGGAGGGAAACACCCTTCTCAGACCAGTGAAATAAAATAAAATAGGCACAAAACACAGTGAGAGAGAACGGAGGCAAACAAGGTCTTAAATTTGAATCAGCTTTATTACAAAAAAAATAATAGGCTAAGGGACGGGGGGCCCGAAGAAGATTAAATCAAACAGCGAAAGAAAAACACATCATGAGAATGGGGGGGGGGCTCTTACACTAGTGTCCAAAAATGCCGATGGAAAATACATCAATGAAAAACAACAAAAATGGCAAAATAAACGAATCGGCGATACGTCGCACGAAAGAGACATATATAGAGAGAGGACTTACAGTTCATATTATTTTCTATATGAGGTTTCTTTATTTTTTTCTTCATTTTGGACGAGTGGTTCCACAACGCATATCCAAAACTCAAATGTTAATCTATAAAGTTCGTAAGTCATTCCTTTTTGTTTCAGATTATTCTGTTCAAATTCTTAGTCCATTGTAAATCAGGTTCCTGTTTAGTTTAAAATCGATGAGTGTCCACACCCGTCCAGGATTACGCCCATTATCAATGATAACCCAAAGCAGGGTTTCACCGTCCGTTCACCATGACTATAAAAAAAAATGTTCTTTTGTTCCGAAATGGTTCTGTCCTGTTTATTTATTTTTTTACTTCTTTCTTCTTATCAAAGTTCTTACTTATATGGGCTTATATGGGTGTGTGTTTGCTCTTATTTCTTGCCTTTGAAAGGTCTTGACGTGTACGTGCAAATACATAATCGTACATACCTGCTTGCCTTGTCCAGCAGATATCTTCTTTTTGCTGGGCTGCCATCTCGTGGGGAGTGGTACTTACTGCTGCAGATGCATCGATAACACAAGATGGATTTGAAGCTTCAATTCTTTTATTAAAAGGAAAGCCTATATCTGTACCCTGGTTGCCGCGGAGAGACCCAAGATTTCCCGTCTGCATCATCTGCAGTCCAAAACCAACTCTCAGCCCATGTGTCCGTCAACCGGAAGCCTACAACCACAATTCCTGTTGCCCCTAATTTCCGGTGCATCTAACCTAGGTCATTAAAGGCGACTGAGTTTGATGGGTGTCAATTCTAACCTTCTCTGACCCTGCTAAATCGATGATGGGAAACCCAAAATGCTTATATAACTTCTATTTCTAAAAACTACCTATATAGCATTTAAGCTGGGATTCCCAATACTACACTTTGTTTTCCTTCTTCCTCCTCTCTCTCTCTCTCTTTCTTTTCTCTGTTTTCATCCCTATTTTGCGTGTCTCTCCTTTTCCCTTTGTTCACTTTTTGACGCTAAGAAACCCGGAACCAAAAGGGGTCAGAAAGTGAGTTGACCAGACGCCCTGTCAACTCGCTCTTATCCTCGAAGTGGAGATGCTGAAGGTCTTTCTCACCTCTCTCCTCCTCTCTCTTTTTCCTACACTCTCTCTTTCTCTCATTGTAGGTTTGGCCTCTCTCTCTCTGTTTATTTTTGCCTCAGCGACAATCAAACAACAAAAAAAAAAAAAAATAGAAACCATACATTCTTTGTTGGCCTGAAATTAAAATTTTCTTTAAAACACATAATCCGTTTTAATGATTATGTGACAATATAAATATATATGTATATATATATATATATATATATATATATATATATATATATATATATATATATATATGGATCAATTATGTTTTAAAGATCCCACGAAATAAACAAAACAGAAGGGGTTACTTTTGGATCAACATTGGTTGACTTTCAACAAACATGGCATTTGCGAACCAAACTCAGATTTATTATCTGTTTATTTACAGATGGTATGTGTGTTGACACCAAGGCACCTCTTTTGTTTTGCTTTTTTTGTGGGGGTGCTTAAAACATAATCGATCCTATAGATATCAAATAATTTTTAACTCTACAATATTTACAATCAACCACATGAAACTATTTTTTTAATAAACACACATTTTTTTTGTCTTACTGCTTCAAGCGATGAGGTGAGTATGGTCCTTGTAAATGTGTCTCCTCCTTTTCAACTTTGTGAATGAAAAGTAGTTGTGGATCTGAATGTCGTGTCTTTACGATAACTGAACAGTGTTATGATCTCGTCCCTATTTGATCGTGTGTCGTACGATGGCTTTTCTTTCTTCTTCCATTGTAGTTCTCGTTCTGTAATCTTATTATTTGTATATATATATCTATATATTTTTTTTAATCTCTCCTTTCTTCTTTATTATTATTAAACCTTTTTCTTCCACTTTCATTCTGGATCAATTATAATTACAGCACCTCCACTTTATGCCGGCAGATGAAAAAAAAAACAGTTTTTACATGACATCATATGAGGTGCTCCGTGCCAGACAGGCGAAGATGACAAAAATAGCTAAAGCACATTTTGCTAGTGAACACGTGTTTGTTTCACTATCCTATTTCAAGGGGCAACTATGTCAGAGTGGCGAAGCGATATCACTTAATCGACCAGCTCAAAAAATAGACCATGGATGGGAGAATGAAGTACCATAGAAAATGGATATTAATGGCTTTGCCTCTCTGGCTCGGAGTGCCTGATATATGACGCTACGCAAACAGCATGTACTGCTCCTAATGTACCTATTTACAATGCCTCCCCACAGGACAGAGTTAGACACCAAGGTCGTTTTTTAACATGGAGAAAAGGTACAAAAATAAAAATTGTCTCAGTCGTGAAGGATTGCTCCTCCACCGAAAGAGAACAAGAAATGGAAGTGCTGCATCTGAAGAACAGATACTACACTTTGATCTTGGCTAGGTATTTATTTGCTCCCCCACTGAGCAAATTAGGCACAAGGCCGATTTTTAAAGTGAGGAGTGAAGGGGAAATGGGGACCAACTCCCCAGGGAGTAGGGGAGCTGGATAGTGACAATTGGTATGAAGGGTTGCCCCTACATTGACCAAGGTCTTATATGTGGGGTTGCCTCCACATATGGTCTTTGCTTGCAGTATCTGCCGGAATAGATACTACACTTTGATCTTGGCCAAAAGGCCAAGTACTGCTCCTAATATAAATGGTTATTTTTTTTACCACTAAGATAGATAGATCTAAAAATTCACAAGAAAAAATATAATGTGTGCAGGGAAAACGAATGTATACATATCTAAGGTAAAGGCTGAAACCTTAGAGAAAGACCACCTGATGAGGTTATAAATGGATGGTAACATTTAATGCTGCTAAGACTAAGCTTCTTTCCTTTAACAATTACGAAACTCCTTCTCAACCACCAATTACCAGGACTAATAATATGCTCCCTGAGAGCTCTTTATTCAAACTCCTCAGTTTAATATTTACAGGCAGCATGAGTTGGAACAAATACATGGAAGACATTGTCAAGGCTGCTGCAAAGAAAGTTGTCTCTCTCTACTGTGTTAGAAAATCACTCACAAATGAGAGTATCTTGTATCCTTGTCTAAATCTAACCAAAAATTCCATTGGCAAAGTTTCTTTCCTAGAACTGTCCGCCTGTGGAACCCAATACTGCAGGGCTGCTTCCCAGTTGACTATAACGTAGTCGTTTTCAAATCTTATGTAAATAATTTCTTGTTGAGCCGTCCTCTTAAATAACCCTAACCCTACTCCGGTTCCACCATTACTCATCATAGAGGTGTCTTGCAGTCTATCAAGCATTCATGTATTCGCCTATGCATGGAGTATTGTTACCACGTCTGGGCTGGTTCATCTGCTACTAGTCTCTCACTCTTAGACAGGCGTCAAAACAGTGTTTCCAACCTAATAGGTCTCGCACTATCAACCAAGCTCTAACCCCTGTCCCATCACTGCAGTGTTACATCCTTTTACAAGTACTTTAATAGAATGTACTCTGACGAACTTGTAGCATTTATTCCCCCTCAACATTATCTTCGACTAACCTGAAAAGCTATCTCACCCCTTCACTGCAGAGGTCCCTTGATGCTGGAAAACTTAATAGTGTCTTTCATCGAACTATTAGACTTTGGAATTTCCTCCTGGTCTCCTGCTTCCCTGACTGTATTTTCTCCATCTCTTCTGAGCACTAACCCAGTCCAATATCTAAACCAGCGGTGATAATGATGACATATACGCTTTCTCGCAATATCATATCCTAATATTTTTCACTTTGTTTCTTACTGCTATGTTTTCTTTGTTTCCTTTTATTTGACACGTATATCGATGTCTGTCTTAACACCATCAGCAATTATTTAAATGTACATTTCATCTTTTACACCTGTACACCCTTTATCGCTCTAATCTTACTATTAAAAGACTGGGTTAGTGCTCAGGAGTGATGCAGAACATATTCTATTTTGAGTCATCCATAACTTTCATGCAGAAATGCTTGCTAAATTAATATCTTCTTTTTGTGTCGATTTTTATATCTTTTCATTGTTTGTAATTGTGTTTTTTTTTTGTTTTTTTTTATATCTTTCGGTTTTCTATTCTATACCTCTCTTAATTGTTTATCTTTTTTTTTTAACATTTTTCTTTTACAAGGGAGTCACCACTTATCAAGGCCTGAAAGCCACTCGAGGATAAGGGTTAATGAATGCACTGTGGTCACCGGGACAGTAGCGTAGTAATCATTCGTAGTGGAAATTGGGTATGATTTAATTATCTAAAGGAACGGCTCAACAAGAATTTCTTTACATTGGACTTGAAGACGACCATATTGTAGTCAGTTGGAAAGCAGGCCAGAAAAACAGTGTTCCACTGGCAGGCAGTTCTAGTAAATGAAAGCTTTTTTTCATGGAATCTGCATTTAAGACTTAGGCACAAATAGAGAGTGGGGGAAATTTTGGATAGCGGTTGTAACTAGACGAGTGTTGTTTTTTTTTTGTGTGAAAGTTTGGAAAGGGGGACCATAGATTGAAGCTAAGACGATCACTTTTTTTTTTCTTTTTTAAATTTTTATTCAATTTTCAATCCAAACAAGGCACATTGCCACTTTGATGTAGGGGGCTACTATCAGGAACATAAGCAACAAGGGTACTGTGTAGGGAGTTGAGCAGCAAGATGTCTGTTCACATTACACTTGAACTTCTGCATGTCAGTACAGTTGGAGAAGTAGGGACCCGGAAGGGAATTCCAAAGTCTAACAGTTCTGGGGAAGAAACTACTGGAGTAGAAGGCTCTCTTACATCTAGAGATCTCTACTGTGAAGGGGTGGGATTTAGCTGCTTGTCGGGGGTATTTACGTCAAGGGGATACAAGTGATTGCAGTTCGTGCCATAAAAATAATGATAAAGCAGAGACAGGCTCGCAATGTCTGTTCTGTGGGTTAGAGGTTGCAGGGGAAAGAAAAAGCACCAGCAACAAGGTTTCGAAACTGGCTTTGAATTCTGTTAAGACAGGTTAGGATGCTCTTAACAGCTCCTGCTCAGCTGTGGTAAGAGTACTCCAGTTTAGGATGTATCTGGTTCTTCTATAGGTAGGGGATTGTGTCAGGAGTGAGATACCTTCATACATTTGTCCATCTTATATACTGGAAAAAGTGTATTGCTGGCTATTTGATGCTTTTTTTTCCTCCCTTTTCTTTTCAGAATTATACAGACAGAGTAATAACTATTGATAAGCGTTTTCTTACAACACTGAGTGAATTTCACAATCAAAATAGAACCTTGGGTTAATTTCCAGCAGTTTTGTAACTTTTGCTTCCCTTATTTTGTCCTTTAGTTTTCACATAACATGAGAGATGTTTCCGACATAGAGAAAGAATTTGGCGCTTCTACACTATTGGGACGAAATTTCGAAAATCGTAAAACTGAATTTCACATGAAAACAATGGTATCTACGTATTCCTTATATATTTAAGATGATTATATCCAAAAATTACGAAAATCGATACGGTGGAAAATTATTTATTAAAGAAAATATAAAATAGAATTTGATGAAAACGATTGTAAGACTCAGGCGAATTCAAAAGGGAGGTAATTTTCCGTTTTGATTTAAACAAGATGGCGGAAATTTTTCACCTGCTAACATGATTAAAGTTGTTTTGTTTAATAATTCCATAATATTCGGGTAATTTCGACTGCATAATTTGGAAGCTACCATTGTGACTTATTAGAATTGTCCAAAAAATCAGTTGAAATCATTGTTTTTTATCTGAAAACTCCATTTTTTAAAAATACAAAATCTCATCCCAATTCTGTAGAAGCGCCAAGAATTTCTGTTATCTCGTTGAAATCTATCCATCTAGCACTTATTACCTAACCTTTTTACATTTTTTAATCTCCTTAAATCAAATGGCTTCATGCCTTGCCTGGAACGATGTCCATAAAAAAATATCTTAATTCAACAAAATGAATGAAATCTAGATTATACCGACACTGTTGTCTCTAATTTACTGAAAGGACTGAGCTAAAATATGTTGTCAAAATCTACTTTTGAAGTCTATATTGGGCTACATGGTATTGCAAGTGGTTTTTATTCCCATAATGCATAGCCACTGATCACGTGACAATGATGAGGTTAACCATTGGTTGATTTAGTTATATAAACATGGATGTACAGAAACATGACTCAGAAGTTCATTTCTTCTTTTGATCAGACCAAAGGACAGCTCTCTGGAAATTATCACTCCTCAATGATAAAAAAAAGAAATAAAAACACTATATTAATTTGTGCTTCTAAATGTTCAACCTTGACATAAACTAATAAACAATGCAATGAATTGTAGTTTATTGTGTCCACTTGTTTTTATTTCCCTCAATGCCTGTGTTAATTGGTAGTGGCCTAGAGGTAAAATTCTAGCTTACGAAATTAAAGGATGACTTTGTGGCTGGGTTCAAATCTCCCAATGGGCAGTAATTATCATTTCCTACATTGGCCTCTATTTCATAGTAATCCCTTACGTCTCGCTAAGAATACGTCGGGGGGGGGGATAAATGTAAATTAAAGAAATAGAATGATTGAATTAAAGAAGAAAACAAAAGCGAATGGAGACAGAAAATTAGGGTTTTCTTGATTATAGTAGTAAAATCTGACAGTCGAAAAATTGACTTTTTATTAAAAAACAATAATTACTTCTATAAATTTCAATTAAAAGCAATGGTGTCTACCTAATTGTCATGTTGTAATTAGTTAAATATTTTTACATTATTACATAAAAGGAGTATTTCTATAATTCAACAAAATAACGATTTCGCCATATTTGTGACGTAAACACAAGGGAAATAACTCATTTCGCCCGAATTGGAAAGTTTTCAGATATTAATTGCCTCCCCTGCTACTATGCCCGCTGCTCAGTTTATTAATATAATCAAAAACTGCAAATATCTCGAAAACTGTTTCCTTTAAAAATTAATTTTCTACCTCATCGTTTTTCGTGATTTTTGGTTACTTTATTAACTGCGACTTGACAATTAAGAAGATATCATTGGTTTGACTTGAAATTTAATATTTCGCGATTATAATGACAAGAACTGAAAATTATCTTTACACATATTTGCTAGTCCCACCACACACACTCACATACTCACACGCACGCACACACGCGCGTGCGCACACCAATAAGATTCTACTTTTATTTTTAGTAATTACATGCAAACAGTCTGAAAAATTTGTCTGTATAAATGAATAAAATAAACAAAACAATTATTTTAGTATTTAGAGCAAGGGATCAAAAACAGGGTTAACTTAAAAAGGTTTACCAGGACTTGAGAATCGCCGGTGTGAACCATGATCAGGTAGATGAAGGAAATGGATGCAATATGAAGAGTGGGGAATCAGATTAGCGTATAAATTTAACGTAAAATAACTACACACTTCCTGACCAGATAGCGCATTTAAGAAGATATAACCAAGTTTTGTTTTTATTTAAATGTTGGAGATTTTCTTTCTTTTTTGTTTGGAAATCAGTTGTAAGTGGGTATGTTAAAAAAGGAGGGGATTTTATATTTTTCTGTGTTGCCACCCGGACTTAGGGCTAGTGATAAGGTTAAGGAAAGACATGTAATTTTTTTTAATTATTAAGTTTTTCAGTCTGTTTACAGGTAATCTTCAATGCATATAGGTTCAGTATTGCTATTACACACAAAAAAAAATATATCTACCTTAAAAAAAAGTCTGCTAATACAATGTGCCCATAAAGTCACTTTACAATTTAAATTTTCACAAAATGTTGTGCCTTCTCTTGGGGCGTAGGCATTTTCTGGGGATTCACTTAGCAGCTATCTTTCCATTTATAAAATAGTGTGAATATAAAATCCTATTATTAATAAAACCTTCAATAAAAAAAAAAAAAAAAAAAAAAATCTGGCCAAAATATCTCATCAACTGTCTTGATATATATGGGAAACAGAAAAAGAAAAAAACCTATAACCTAAGAAAAATATCAACGTTTCGTCCTTATTTTCGGTGGACTTCTTCTTATAGATGAAAAAATGATTGAGGAAAATTATGTTAAAACCATGATGAGTCAAAAGATTTTCGTGCTACCTTTCTTTAAAGGTGATCATTTATAATGTGTGGAAAAGGTATGTTTTTATATAGCTACACATTATTTATGTACAGGAGAAAAGCGACTGAAAAGGTTTTAATTTACAAATCAGATTCTAAGTTTGTGTTCTGTTCCTTGATTATTAATTTACTGATAATGGGAGATAAATTATAGAAGCCGTTTCTTTGGTTTATGGTGTTGGAATCTAGAATAAGTGCCGATTCGAGGAGTCTCCGTCGAGCTTTACTCCAAGCAAATTTAATTATTTTACCTTTTATGAAAATAGAAAAGTGATTCTGCTGTGAAACATGGGGAAGAAGTGTATTTAGGTGGTTGCCTACACACACGCACACACACACACACACACACACACACATGCACACACGCACGCACACACACACACACACATGCACACACACACACACACACACACGCACCCACACACACACACACTATTTTATTCAATTTTAGGTAAACAAAAGTACAATGCTCACAACAATAGAACTACTATATACCATTATCAGCCGGTCACTGAGGTGTGACCGACAGACATGCTATAGTAAATGTCTTAAAGCGGTCTCGGGAAGATATAAAGATGGCCATCATTAGGGACTATAAGAAGAAAAGCACACCTGGGAGGTTGGATGTGCTGTGTGGCTCCTTCTTCTCCCAGGAAATGTCTTGACCTCTTCACCATTGGTGGCGTTCTGACTGGAATTTTCCTTCTTCATTTTCCGGACCGTTTCGTTGTTCCAATGAAGGCATTTATGACAGACACAAGAAAGACGACATGCGACACAACTGTAATATATATGGAACATAACTATTTTATTTTACATTAGAGATACAATATATTACAAAAAACTTTTACAATTTAAAACTGGACAATAGGCTTTTCAAAGCTAACTAACCTACCTTAACTAGTTTTGAGGGAGGGGGTGCTCTCCCCTCCTCGTTTACGGAGAGACAAAAATTATGGTGCTCACCTCATGACGGCCTGAACAGAAAGAGGGAGAGCTCTAGGAAAGGGAATTATGGGGAGGTGTTTCTTTGTATCTCTACGCTCATGGCCAAATAACAACCTGGCCATGCTGTAGAGTGCGTTAGAAACAGTGACACGGAGAAAAGAGTGCCACAGTTGTTTCAACCAAAGTACAGGGAAAATCGATAAAAGTTTCGCCTTAAAGAAAACAGCACTACAGCTTTATTTTAAAACTTTTTTTGAAAAAAATCAATTCAGGTAAATTGATTATGTAGAAGAGCTGACATCTATTCAATGTAGCCGACTTCAGCCTCAATCACTGACTTGATATGCGTCCAGAGCATGCTTTTTCCACAAGCGCTGGCAGGAGCTCAGCAAATTCTTGGCAGATGGCGATGATCAGACTGGTTTTGGTGTTGTGGGAGGTCATGTTGGTGATGTTCTAGACGTATGATCAAATGAATTTGCCAAGTGGATTCAGGTTGGGGAAGGAGAGGGGGGGCTAGTGAGAGAAGGGTAAAAAGTTGTAGCACTTCTTCTAAAGCCAAGTCTGGGTCTCTTTGTGGGTCCGCGCTGAGTCCTGCTGTTACACCCAGCGTCTGCCAGCAGCAGACTCTAGATGTAGCATTAGGGGATCACCACACTCTTCAGCACATCCAAGTACACTTTGAGGTTGACTTTAAAGCCAACTTTGAAGATGTGAGGTGGCATGATGTGGCCCTCACTTGAACCACTCTAAAACTTTTTCATCACTCTGGGCACATCCCTGTGGCAATCTAGTGATGCATTTTGAAGGTGCTGGCAACGGTCTTGTTGTCATAACTTAGATCAGTAAAGGACATGAATTGTACAGGGGATGCATATCCGATCTCGTTCGTTGAACATCGTATCTTTTTCAGACATGATAGAAGGCTATTATAACTTAGGATTTGTACACAACTGTCCAACTAGTAGATGGTCTGCACCAGTGTTGAATTATGACCGTATATCGGTCAAGGGAGATAACTCATCATGACGGTGTTATTTAGAGTTGTCGTCTGCCTCTTCCATTTTGTGTTTAGGTTTTCAGTTTTGTTTGGAGTTTTCGTTCTGTACGCTCGAGAATAAAGTCTCTTCGTTCCTTCAAACAGTTTCGTGTGATATACCTTTATTTAACAACAAAAAAAAAAAAAGAAAACCGATTTTCATCAAAGGGAAATGGAATCATGTCGTCTTTTCTATGACGTCAATTTTATCGTTTCACGCCTTATACATATATATATATATATATATATATATATATATATATATATATATATATATATATGGTGATTGTCGCTTCTTGACAGAAGACCATCTTTCCCTTGCTTTATTGTTGATTACTCATTCATTTTCATGTATTTTTGAAATATCTTATATATATATATATATATATATATATATATATTGTAAAGGGACTTTATTGACACTGTACATCTTTCCAACGATTTGGAAATGTTGTATCAACATTACTTTACTACGTGGAAATGGATAATTAATTTACATTAAATTCATATGCGAAACTGATCCCACACTCTAAATTTTAATTTTTCAGGCTCTTTTACATTTAATCGCCTACAAAAATGATGAGGTCAGACCCTAAAATTGTTGAAGCAATATATGATCGACTCCATAAGTGCCAAATGAAGTTAGTCCTGGAAATTATGCAAAAAAAAAAAAAAAAAAAAAAAAAGAAAGAAACAAACAAGTTAATTAACGAACTAAAAATGAAACTAGTGCCAGAAATTTCCGAAGCAATTCACGAAAAACCGTCTTCACAAGTGCTTGTGAAGACGGAATCTTTTTTTGTTTTTTACTTGTTTCATTGAGTTAGCGTTTTAAATTGTCCCTTTCAAAATTTGCTTAATTTTGCTTAGTAATCACTCTTAAATTAACGACCCCATTGCCATAAGCGCCAGAATATATTCTATACTTCAGACAATATTTTTATAAGCAACCACGCAATTTGTTTGAATTAATAGGAAATCTATTTTATTTATTAAGTAAATCAATTCCGATTAAGACGCACAGGTTCAAGGGAGATAATCTATATTTACAAGAGTTATTTCCCTTTAACTTTTTACCTATTGAAAATTTGGGTAGCCAAATTCGAAAATTGAAATATTAAATTTCAATTGAAATCAATAACATCTACTAAATTGTCAAGTCGGAGTAATGAAAATATCAAAAAATTACGGAAAACGATAAAATAGAAAACGACAAATTAAAACAGCTTTCGAAGACAATTAGCGACAATTAAGTTTTGCTAAATTGGGCAAAAATTAGCAGTTTTCAGAAAATATTTACCTCCCTTTCAACTACGCAATGATACGACTAATGTTACAATATTACTAATGTTACAATATTACCAATATTACATTATTACTAATGTTACAATATTACCAATATTGCTAATTTTATATTACTAATATTGCAATATTACTAATATTACAATATTAATAATGTTACAATATTACTAATATTACAAGATTACTATATTAGTAATATTACAATATTACTTATGTTATAATATTACTAATGTTACAAAGTTGGTTTTAACTTAATTCCTGCCTCTTTTTTGTCTTTTGCAAAACTCAATTTTCGCAAATTGTCTTTGAAAACTATTTTTTATTAATAATTAATATTCTACCCTATTGTTTTTCATATTTTTTTTATATGTTGCTTACTATGACGATAATTGGTGCTTGTCTGCATTTGGGCCTATAAAAATTGTTTTCTAGATAAATTTTTAAAAATCTTTATGATGTATTAACCTGTCATTGCACGAAGGTGTCATATTCCAAAAATTATGTAAATCAATCAAGTATTTTTTATTATTTAAGAAAATCAAATTTCATGAAACATGTTATCAAAGGATTAGTGTGTGTCATCTTAACTTCAAATGATAGGCTGCTGGCGACACCTCTCGGAAATGTAGGATCAACAAGGGCAGGCAATCAACTTTCCGTCTTCTAGAAAAATCTTTTAAAATTACCACTTTTACAGGTTTTCGGGGGTGCGGAAAACGAAAATAACGTTTAAAATTCCGGCAAATGAATAAAATGTTAGTTTTTAAAAAGTGGGGAATCACTTTTCTATCATAATTTAACGTAAAATGAGGCACTTATTGCGATGGGTGGTGTTAACGTATGATGAACACAATTTAACGTAAAATGAGCACCTACACGCCTCCCCCCCCCCCGCGTACAAAAATTATGTATTTAAGGGGAGGGGTGTAACGGTCGAGACAATCGACTTTGGAAAAAAAAAAATAACAAAACTTTTTTTTTTTTTTAATAGAATGCCGAAAACACTTTTTTTTTTATAATACAAAATAATAAAAAAAAATTAATAAAAAATAATAAATTATTCGCATAACTTTCTTTAAACACTATTTTTTTTTTTTTTCAAAAACAAATATTATTAATCTTACATAAAAAACTTAGTTGAAAATATAAAACCTACAAAATATACTCCCAAGCAGAAAAATCTCTCTCCTGCACTGTAGAGATTCCTAGATGCTGGTAAACCTTCTACTCAAATAGTTTTTTTTCCTTTAAACTGCTAAATTTTAGAATTCTGACATACAAAAATCCAGGTGTAATGGAAACAGACAACTCGTTGCCCAACACCCTACATAGTATCCCTACAAATTTTGTCCTAAATAGTATCCCCTTACGTCCAAGTGACACTGTGCCTTTGGCAGTAAAAATAAAAATAAAACCTGGAGAAACTCTTGTTTAAACTAACACTGTTCACCCCAGGACAGGTTTGGCCATAGGTATGACCTTAAACTACATCCAGTAATGAAATCCCAATTAAAGGTCTTTTAGAGAATAGGGTGGTACCTCATAATTTCTATTTCTCCTAAGTCCATTATAACCTGGAGTGGCTGTGCCTATCAGCATCTCGTTTGTGGGTTAATCAGAATCTATCGTTTGCAAACTATTTGCAAAATATATGCTGACAAAATAAATTAATGTATTAATAGTTTAAGATTGTAGAAAACGGAATAATGTACATTTTTTTTATTACATTTTAATATTTAAATTTAAAAATTGTAGAAAACGGAATAATGTCGTACGATTTTTATTACATTTATTATTTAAATTTAAAAATTGTAGAAAATAGAATAATGTTGTACATTTTTTTTATTACATTTTAATATTTAAATTTGAAAACTGTAGAAAACAGAATAATGTTGTACAATTTTTTATTACATTTTAATATTTAAATTTAAAAATTGTAGAAAATGGAATAATGTCGTTCAATATTTTATAAAATTTTAATATTTAAATTTGAAAACTGTGAAAAACGGAATAATGTTGTACAAATTTTTATTAAATTTTAATATTTAAATTTGAAAACAGTAGGAAACAGAATAATGTTGCACAATTTTTTATTACATTTTAATATTTAAATTTAAAAATTGTAGAAAATGGAATAATGTCGTTCAATATTTTATAATATTTTAATATTTAAATTTGAAAACTGTGAAAAACGGAATAATGTTGTACAAATTTTCATTAAATTTAATATTTAAATTTGAAAACAGTAAAAAACAGAATAATGTTGTACAATTTTTTATTACATTTTAATATTTAAATTTAAAAATTGTAGAAAACGGAATAATGTACAATTTTTTTATTACATTTTAATATTTAAATTTAAAAATTGTAGAAAATGGAATAATTTCGTACAATATTTTATAATGTTTTAATATTTAAATTTGAAAACTGTGAAAAACGGAATAATGTTGTACAAATTTTTATTAAATTTTAATATTTAAATTTGAAAACAGTAGGAAACAGAATACTGTTGCACAATTTTTTATTACATTTTAATATTTAAATTTAAAAATTGTAGAACATGGAAAAATGTTGTATAATTTTTTATTACATTTTAATATTTAAATGTAAAAATTGTAGAAAATAGAATAATGATGTATAATTTATTATTACATTTTAATATTTAAATTTAAAAATTGTAGAAAATAGAATAATGATGTATAATTTATTATTACATTTTAATGTTTAAATTTAAAAATTGTAGAAAACGGAATAATGTTGTTCAATTTTTTTTTTTACATTTTAATATTAAAATTTATAAATTGTAGAAAATGTGACAAGGTTGTACAATTTTTTTATTACATTTTTAAATTTAAATTTGAAAATTGTAGAACATGGAAAAATGTTGTACAATTTTTTTATTACATTTTAATATTTAAATTTAAAAATTGTAGAACATAGAATAATGTTGTACAATTTTTTTATTACATTTTTAAATTTAAATTTGAAAATTGTAGAACATGGAAAAATGTTGTACAATTTTTTTATTACATTTTAATATTTAAATTTAAAAATTGTAGAACATAGAATAATGTTGTACAATTTTTTTATTACATTTTTAAATTTAAATTTGAAAATTGTAGAACATGGAAAAATGTTGTACAATTTTTTTATTACATTTTTAAATTTAAATTTGAAAATTGTAGAACATGGAAAAATGTTGTACAATTTTTTTATTACATTTTTAAATTTAAATTTAAAAATTGTAGAACATGGAAAAATGTTGTACAATTTTTTAATTACATTTTAATATTTAAATTTAAAAATTGTAGAACATAGAATAATGTTGTACAATTTTTTAATTACATTTTAATATTTAAATTTGAAAATTGTAGAACATAGAATAATGTTGTACAATTTTTTTATTACATTTTAATATTTAAATTTGAAAATTGTAGAACATGGAAAAATGTTGTACAATTTTTTAATTACATTTTAATATTTAAATTTAAAAATTGTAGAACATAGAATAATGTTGTACAATTTTTTAATTACATTTTTAAATTTAAATTTGAAAATTGTAGAACATGGAATAATGTTGTACAATTTTTTAATTACATTTTAATATTTAAATTTAAAAATTGTAGAACATAGAATAATGTTGTACAATTTTTTAATTACATTTTAATATTTAAATTTGAAAATTGTAGAACATAGAATAATGTTGTACAATTTTTTTATTACATTTTTAAATTTAAATTTGAAAATTGTAGAACATGGAAAAATGTTGTACAATTTTTTAATTACATTTTAATATTTAAATTTAAAAATTGTAGAACATAGAATAATGTTGTACAATTTTTTTATTACATTTTAATATTTAAATTTGAAAACTGTACAAAACGAAATAATTTCGTACGATATTTTAATTACATTTTTATATTAAAATGTGAAAATTGAAGAAAATCGAATAATGTTGTACAATTTTTTATTACATTTTAATATTTAAATTTAATAATTGTAGAACATGGAATAATGTTGTACAATTTTTTTTATAATATTTTAATATTTAAATTTGAAAACTGCAGAAAACAGTATAATATCGTACAATTATTTAATACATTTTTATATTATTATTTGGAAACTGTAGAAAACAGAATAATGTTGTACAATTTTTTAATACATTTTAATATTCAAATTTGAAAACTGTAGAAAACGGAATAATGTTGTACAATTTTTTTTATAATATTTTAATATTTAAATTTGAAAACTGCAGAAAACAGTATAATATCGTACAATTATTTAATACATTTTTATATTATTATTTGGAAACTGTAGAAAACAGAATAATGTTGTACAATTATTTAATACATTTTAATATTCAAATTTGAAAACTGTAGAAAACGGAATAATGTTGTACAATTTTTTAATACATTTTAATATTCAAATTTGAAAACTGTAGAAAACGGAATAATGTTGTACAATTTTTTAATACATTTTAATATTCAAATTTGAAAACTGTAGAAAACGGAATAATGTTGTACAATTTTTTTTATAATATTTTAATATTTAAATTTGAAAACTGCAGAAAACAGTATAATATCGTACAATTATTTAATACATTTTTATATTATTATTTGGAAACTGTAGAAAACAGAATAATGTTGTACAATTTTTTAATACATTTTAATATTCAAATTTGAAAACTGTAGAAAACGGAATAATGTTGTACAATTTTTTTTATAATATTTTAATATTTAAATTTGAAAACTGCAGAAAACAGTATAATATCGTACAATTATTTAATACATTTTTATATTATTATTTGGAAACTGTAGAAAACAGAATAATGTTGTACAATTATTTAATACATTTTAATATTCAAATTTGAAAACTGTAGAAAACGGAATAATGTTGTACAATTTTTTAATACATTTTAATATTCAAATTTGAAAACTGTAGAAAACGGAATAATGTTGTACAATTTTTTAATACATTTTAATATTCAAATTTGAAAACTGTAGAAAACGGAATAATGTTGTACAATTTTTTTTATAATATTTTAATATTTAAATTTGAAAACTGCAGAAAACAGTATAATATCGTACAATTATTTAATACATTTTTATATTATTATTTGGAAACTGTAGAAAACAGAATAATGTTGTACAATTTTTTAATACATTTTAATATTCAAATTTGAAAACTGTAGAAAACGGAATAATGTTGTACAATTTTTTTTATAATATTTTAATATTTAAATTTGAAAACTGCAGAAAACAGTATAATATCGTACAATTATTTAATACATTTTTATATTATTATTTGGAAACTGTAGAAAACAGAATAATGTTGTACAATTTTTTAATACATTTTAATATTCAAATTTGAAAACTGTAGAAAACGGAATAATGTTGTACAATTTTTTTTATAATATTTTAATATTTAAATTTGAAAACTGCAGAAAACAGTATAATATCGTACAATTATTTAATACATTTTTATATTATTATTTGGAAACTGTAGAAAACAGAATAATGTTGTACAATTTTTTAATACATTTTAATATTCAAATTTGAAAACTGTAGAAAACGGAATAATGTTGTACAATTTTTTAATACATTTTAATATTCAAATTTGAAAACTGTAGAAAACGGAATAATGTTGTACAATTTTTTAATACATTTTAATATTCAAATTTGAAAACTGTAGAAAACGGAATAATGTTGTACAATTTTTTTTATAATATTTTAATATTTAAATTTGAAAACTGCAGAAAACAGTATAATATCGTACAATTATTTAATACATTTTTATATTATTATTTGGAAACTGTAGAAAACAGAATAATGTTGTACAATTTTTTAATACATTTTAATATTCAAATTTGAAAACTGTAGAAAACGGAATAATGTTGTACAATTTTTTAATACATTTTAATATTCAAATTTGAAAACTGTAGAAAACGGAATAATGTTGTACAATTTTTTAATACATTTTAATATTCAAATTTGAAAACTGTAGAAAACGGAATAATGTTGTACAATTTTTTTTATAATATTTTAATATTTAAATTTGAAAACTGCAGAAAACAGTATAATATCGTACAATTATTTAATACATTTTTATATTATTATTTGGAAACTGTAGAAAACAGAATAATGTTGTACAATTTTTTAATACATTTTAATATTCAAATTTGAAAACTGTAGAAAACGGAATAATGTTGTACAATTTTTTAATACATTTTAATATTCAAATTTGAAAACTGTAGAAAACGGAATAATGTTGTACAATTTTTTTTATAATATTTTAATATTTAAATTTGAAAACTGCAGAAAACAGTATAATATCGTACAATTATTTAATACATTTTTATATTATTATTTGGAAACTGTAGAAAACAGAATAATGTTGTACAATTTTTTAATACATTTTAATATTCAAATTTGAAAACTGTAGAAAACGGAATAATGTTGTACAATTTTTTTTATAATATTTTAATATTTAAATTTGAAAACTGCAGAAAACAGTATAATATCGTACAATTATTTAATACATTTTTATATTATTATTTGGAAACTGTAGAAAACAGAATAATGTTGTACAATTTTTTAATACATTTTAATATTCAAATTTGAAAACTGTAGAAAACGGAATAATGTTGTACAATTTTTTTTATAATATTTTAATATTTAAATTTGAAAACTGCAGAAAACAGTATAATATCGTACAATTATTTAATACATTTTTATATTATTATTTGGAAACTGTAGAAAACAGAATAATGTTGTACAATTATTTAATACATTTTAATATTCAAATTTGAAAACTGTAGAAAACGGAATAATGTTGTACAATTTTTTAATACATTTTAATATTCAAATTTGAAAACTGTAGAAAACGGAATAATGTTGTACAATTTTTTAATACATTTTAATATTCAAATTTGAAAACTGTAGAAAACGGAATAATGTTGTACAATTTTTTTTATAATATTTTAATATTTAAATTTGAAAACTGCAGAAAACAGTATAATATCGTACAATTATTTAATACATTTTTATATTATTATTTGGAAACTGTAGAAAACAGAATAATGTTGTACAATTTTTTAATACATTTTAATATTCAAATTTGAAAACTGTAGAAAACGGAATAATGTTGTACAATTTTTTTTATAATATTTTAATATTTAAATTTGAAAACTGCAGAAAACAGTATAATATCGTACAATTATTTAATACATTTTTATATTATTATTTGGAAACTGTAGAAAACAGAATAATGTTGTACAATTATTTAATACATTTTAATATTCAAATTTGAAAACTGTAGAAAACGGAATAATGTTGTACAATTTTTTAATACATTTTAATATTCAAATTTGAAAACTGTAGAAAACGGAATAATGTTGTACAATTTTTTAATACATTTTAATATTCAAATTTGAAAACTGTAGAAAACGGAATAATGTTGTACAATTTTTTTTATAATATTTTAATATTTAAATTTGAAAACTGCAGAAAACAGTATAATATCGTACAATTATTTAATACATTTTTATATTATTATTTGGAAACTGTAGAAAACAGAATAATGTTGTACAATTTTTTAATACATTTTAATATTCAAATTTGAAAACTGTAGAAAACGGAATAATGTTGTACAATTTTTTTTATAATATTTTAATATTTAAATTTGAAAACTGCAGAAAACAGTATAATATCGTACAATTATTTAATACATTTTTATATTATTATTTGGAAACTGTAGAAAACAGAATAATGTTGTACAATTTTTTAATACATTTTAATATTCAAATTTGAAAACTGTAGAAAACGGAATAATGTTGTACAATTTTTTTTATAATATTTTAATATTTAAATTTGAAAACTGCAGAAAACAGTATAATATCGTACAATTATTTAATACATTTTTATATTATTATTTGGAAACTGTAGAAAACAGAATAATGTTGTACAATTTTTTAATACATTTTAATATTCAAATTTGAAAACTGTAGAAAACGGAATAATGTTGTACAATTTTTTAATACATTTTAATATTCAAATTTGAAAACTGTAGAAAACGGAATAATGTTGTACAATTTTTTAATACATTTTAATATTCAAATTTGAAAACTGTAGAAAACGGAATAATGTTGTACAATTTTTTTTATAATATTTTAATATTTAAATTTGAAAACTGCAGAAAACAGTATAATATCGTACAATTATTTAATACATTTTTATATTATTATTTGGAAACTGTAGAAAACAGAATAATGTTGTACAATTTTTTAATACATTTTAATATTCAAATTTGAAAACTGTAGAAAACGGAATAATGTTGTACAATTTTTTAATACATTTTAATATTCAAATTTGAAAACTGTAGAAAACGGAATAATGTTGTACAATTTTTTAATACATTTTAATATTCAAATTTGAAAACTGTAGAAAACGGAATAATGTTGTACAATTTTTTTTATAATATTTTAATATTTAAATTTGAAAACTGCAGAAAACAGTATAATATCGTACAATTATTTAATACATTTTTATATTATTATTTGGAAACTGTAGAAAACAGAATAATGTTGTACAATTTTTTAATACATTTTAATATTCAAATTTGAAAACTGTAGAAAACGGAATAATGTTGTACAATTTTTTAATACATTTTAATATTCAAATTTGAAAACTGTAGAAAACGGAATAATGTTGTACAATTTTTTTTATAATATTTTAATATTTAAATTTGAAAACTGCAGAAAACAGTATAATATCGTACAATTATTTAATACATTTTTATATTATTATTTGGAAACTGTAGAAAACAGAATAATGTTGTACAATTTTTTAATACATTTTAATATTCAAATTTGAAAACTGTAGAAAACGGAATAATGTTGTACAATTTTTTTTATAATATTTTAATATTTAAATTTGAAAACTGCAGAAAACAGTATAATATCGTACAATTATTTAATACATTTTTATATTATTATTTGGAAACTGTAGAAAACAGAATAATGTTGTACAATTTTTTAATACATTTTAATATTCAAATTTGAAAACTGTAGAAAACGGAATAATGTTGTACAATTTTTTTTATAATATTTTAATATTTAAATTTGAAAACTGCAGAAAACAGTATAATATCGTACAATTATTTAATACATTTTTATATTATTATTTGGAAACTGTAGAAAACAGAATAATGTTGTACAATTATTTAATACATTTTAATATTCAAATTTGAAAACTGTAGAAAACGGAATAATGTTGTACAATTTTTTAATACATTTTAATATTCAAATTTGAAAACTG
The DNA here is from genome assembly GCF_053919585.1 of Euprymna scolopes. Taxonomy (NCBI): domain Eukaryota; kingdom Metazoa; phylum Mollusca; class Cephalopoda; order Sepiida; family Sepiolidae; genus Euprymna; species Euprymna scolopes. Next base: position 6,449,273 of record NC_136502.1, on the reverse strand, counting down.
TAGAAAACGGAATAATGTTGTACAATTTTTTAATACATTTTAATATTCAAATTTGAAAACTGTAGAAAACGGAATAATGTTGTACAATTTTTTTTATAATATTTTAATATTTAAATTTGAAAACTGCAGAAAACAGTATAATATCGTACAATTATTTAATACATTTTTATATTATTATTTGGAAACTGTAGAAAACAGAATAATGTTGTACAATTTTTTAATACATTTTAATATTCAAATTTGAAAACTGTAGAAAACGGAATAATGTTGTACAATTTTTTTTATAATATTTTAATATTTAAATTTGAAAACTGCAGAAAACAGTATAATATCGTACAATTATTTAATACATTTTTATATTATTATTTGGAAACTGTAGAAAACAGAATAATGTTGTACAATTATTTAATACATTTTAATATTCAAATTTGAAAACTGTAGAAAACGGAATAATGTTGTACAATTTTTTAATACATTTTAATATTCAAATTTGAAAACTGTAGAAAACGGAATAATGTTGTACAATTTTTTAATACATTTTAATATTCAAATTTGAAAACTGTAGAAAACGGAATAATGTTGTACAATTTTTTTTATAATATTTTAATATTTAAATTTGAAAACTGCAGAAAACAGTATAATATCGTACAATTATTTAATACATTTTTATATTATTATTTGGAAACTGTAGAAAACAGAATAATGTTGTACAATTTTTTAATACATTTTAATATTCAAATTTGAAAACTGTAGAAAACGGAATAATGTTGTACAATTTTTTTTATAATATTTTAATATTTAAATTTGAAAACTGCAGAAAACAGTATAATATCGTACAATTATTTAATACATTTTTATATTATTATTTGGAAACTGGAGAAAACAGAATAATGTTGTACAATTTTTTAATACATTTTAATATTCAAATTTGAAAACTGTAGAAAACGGAATAATGTTGTACAATTTTTTTTATAATATTTTAATATTTAAATTTGAAAACTGCAGAAAACAGTATAATATCGTACAATTATTTAATACATTTTTATATTATTATTTGGAAACTGTAGAAAACAGAATAATGTTGTACAATTTTTTAATACATTTTAATATTCAAATTTGAAAACTGTAGAAAACGGAATAATGTTGTACAATTTTTTAATACATTTTAATATTCAAATTTGAAAACTGTAGAAAACGGAATAATGTTGTACAATTTTTTAATACATTTTAATATTCAAATTTGAAAACTGTAGAAAACGGAATAATGTTGTACAATTTTTTTTATAATATTTTAATATTTAAATTTGAAAACTGCAGAAAACAGTATAATATCGTACAATTATTTAATACATTTTTATATTATTATTTGGAAACTGTAGAAAACAGAATAATGTTGTACAATTTTTTAATACATTTTAATATTCAAATTTGAAAACTGTAGAAAACGGAATAATGTTGTACAATTTTTTTTATAATATTTTAATATTTAAATTTGAAAACTGCAGAAAACAGTATAATATCGTACAATTATTTAATACATTTTTATATTATTATTTGGAAACTGTAGAAAACAGAATAATGTTGTACGATTTTTTAATACATTTTAATATTCAAATTTGAAAACTGTAGAAAACGGAATAATGTTGTACAATTTTTTAATACATTTTAATATTCAAATTTGAAAACTGTAGAAAACGGAATAATGTTGTACAATTTTTTAATACATTTTAATATTCAAATTTGAAAACTGTAGAAAACGGAATAATGTTGTACAATTTTTTAATACATTTTAATATTCAAATTTGAAAACTGTAGAAAACGGAATAATGTTGTACAATTTTTTTTATAATATTTTAATATTTAAATTTGAAAACTGCAGAAAACAGTATAATATCGTACAATTATTTAATACATTTTTATATTATTATTTGGAAACTGTAGAAAACAGAATAATGTTGTACAATTTTTTAATACATTTTAATATTCAAATTTGAAAACTGTAGAAAACGGAATAATGTTGTACAATTTTTTTTATAATATTTTAATATTTAAATTTGAAAACTGCAGAAAACAGTATAATATCGTACAATTTTTTAATACATTTTAATATTCAAATTTGAAAACTGTAGAAAACGGAATAATGTTGTACAATTTTTTAATACATTTTAATATTCAAATTTGAAAACTGTAGAAAACGGAATAATGTTGTACAATTTTTTAATACATTTTAATATTCAAATTTGAAAACTGTAGAAAACGGAATAATGTTGTACAATTTTTTAATACATTTTAATATTCAAATTTGAAAACTGTAGAAAACGGAATAATGTTGTACAATTTTTTAATACATTTTAATATTCAAATTTGAAAACTGTAGAAAACGGAATAATGTTGTACAATTTTTTTTATAATATTTTAATATTTAAATTTGAAAACTGCAGAAAACAGTATAATATCGTACAATTATTTAATACATTTTTATATTATTATTTGGAAACTGTAGAAAACAGAATAATGTTGTACAATTTTTTAATACATTTTAATATTCAAATTTGAAAACTGTAGAAAACGGAATAATGTTGTACAATTTTTTTTATAATATTTTAATATTTAAATTTGAAAACTGCAGAAAACAGTATAATATCGTACAATTATTTAATACATTTTTATATTATTATTTGGAAACTGTAGAAAACAGAATAATGTTGTACAATTTTTTAATACATTTTAATATTCAAATTTGAAAACTGTAGAAAACGGAATAATGTTGTACAATTTTTTAATACATTTTAATATTCAAATTTGAAAACTGTAGAAAACGGAATAATGTTGTACAATTTTTTAATACATTTTAATATTCAAATTTGAAAACTGTGGAAAACGGAATAATGTACAATTTTTTGATACATTTTAATATTCAAATTTGAAAACTGGAAAAAGGATGTCGTACAAGTTTTTTTTATTACATTTTAATATTTAAATTTGAAAACCAGTAGAAAATGGAATAATGTTGTACAATATTTTATTAAACAAAAAAAAAGGTACAAATTATTTTTATATTTCTAAGACTTTTAATTTGAATGTATTACAAATTTCAAATGTAAACACTTTTTTCCAATTTAAAAAATGGTGATGTTCTGTGCTCGTGATAAATTTAACATTTTTGGAAAAAATCATATCTTGGCCAATGCTTAATATATTCTCAAAATTTGAACTGCATTTTCTGAGGGTTTTTGTCAAAAACAACTCCTTTGAATAAGTCCCACTGAGTCTCTAACGAACATGGGTGGTATTCACAAAAAAAAAAAGATGAATACCTGTCATGCTAATAAAAAAGGACTGTTCATGGGATGTGAAAATTTTGACAAATTGGTTTTTCAATGTGCTGATGAGCTTGCCCAGTTGTGCAAAATTATACTTAATGAACTATTATATATTTATATGCCAACGTTGCGGCTGAAACAATTGTATGCAAGTTGTTACTAATAAAAGACCAACACTTTGAAAATGAGTAACTACATGAATATCTGTTCCTTCTAATGTGGTATTTTAAAGAAATATTTATAGCTCTAGTATCGCACTATTGAGCTATTGAAATGATAACTCTGTGTTATTTATTTATATATCATTACTATTCCAAGTAGTTTAATTGCATATAAAAACACACACACACACACACACATATATATATATATATATATATATATATATATATTTCAGAGGAAACATAATTTAATTTAAATACCAAAGAAACAAAAAAAACAAGAAACGGGCAGGTGAAATTATTAAAATTTCCTTAAGGCCTTATCGTCTGACCCTCTAAGAGGAAACGTCAGAATGATAAATTAAAAACTAAGAATCAAGTGAGGAAAGAGGGGAATTTGGTTTCAGTTGGGAAACCAGTGAGAAAAAAAAAAAATATATATATATATAATCTCACTGTTCAGGTGGTTTTAAATCAGTAAATATTTCCAACTGATGTTTCAAAATCTTTTGTCTACACAGGCTAGGTTTTGAAACATCAGTTGGAAATATTTACTGATTTAAAACCACCTGAACAGTGAGATTATATATATATATATATATTTTTTTTTTTTCTCACTGGTCTTCCAACTGAAACCAAATTCCCTTCTTTCCTCATTCGTTTCTTAGTTTTTAATTTATCATTCTGACGTTTCCTCTTAGAGGGTCAGACGATAAGGCCTTAAGGAAATTTTAATAATTTCACCTGCCCGTTTTTTTTTGTTTGTTTCTTTGATCTTTTTGATTTAAATTAAATTATGTTCCCTCTGAAATTTCTCCTTCCATTTTGGTGTACCAAGAATTTACTTATATATATATATATATACACTAGCAGGGTGACCCGACATTGCATGGGATTAAATGAGGACCAATGAATGTTGTACACTTTCATTACTTTTATTCTTTTCAAAATCAATATTTTGTAATCAAATTAATTAATTACCTGCTCTAGTCGGGAACCCAGCATAGTGCATTCAGAAGCTCACATGTTGAGCTCACCCCCCTGCAATGACTTGGTTACAATACATTGTAGTCTTCATTGCACTGTAGAGAACCTACTGTTGGTTTTAACTAATTATTTTTATATAATGACTTGAATAAAAGTTTAAAATCTAAACGTCAAGTATCATGGTTCAGTTGTGCTCTAAACAGAAACATTCATTTTGAACATGCCTCTGTCTTTTCAAAGAGTCTATTGTTCATTTCATACATTGTACCCTCCTGCTTGTATGTTGATAAAACTTCTCAAATGCACTTGTGGTGTTAGGCTATATAAGGATGTTGACTTTTGTCAAAATCGAATTGTTCCTTCTTTAATCAGATCTTTTTGATTTTCAATTTTTATCAAAGGTATTCTGATCCAACACCTATCTAAAAATAAAATCTTCTCAGACACATAAAGTGCATTTATGTGAAATTTCATAAAGATCGGCTTAACAGTTTTGGAGCCCATAGGAAATTAACTCACACACGCATATGCAGATAAAGTGCCTTTTATATATAAGTAGGTATATATCTCTACTATTATATATAAAAGGAACTTTGTGTGTGTGAGTTCGTTCCCTATGGACTTGAAAATGGCTGAGCCAATTTTTATCAAATTTCACACAAAGGTATTTTATGTGCCTAGCAGTGTTCTTAGATAGGTTTTGTATCAGAATGTCTTTGATAAGTATCGATAATCGAAACAATCCAATGAAAGAAAGAACAGGCGATTTTGACTAATTTACCACCTTACACAGCCTAACATCACAAATGCATTTGAGATGTTTTATTACCACACAAGCAATAAGGTCAGGCATATAAAATCAACAGTAGATTCTTTGATATAACAGGTGCACATTCGAAATGAATGTTTCTGTTTAGAGCACAATTGAAGCATGATATTGACTTTTCCATTGGAAACTTTAATTCAAACCATTATATATAAAAAATAGTTTTATAAAATCAACAGTAGGTTCTCTACAGTGCAATGTAGATTACAATTTATTGTGAACTAAGTCACTGTAGGGAGGCATGTGAAGCTTCTTCCCAGTGCAGCATGATGGGTCTCCAACTCGAGCAGGCAATCAGTCGATTTGATTGAAACATAGACGATTTCACCGATTTTTTTTTTTTTTTTTTTAAATGGTGGTCACCACTTATGAAGGCCCAGAAGCCACTCGGGGATAAGGGTTATTGCGTGTACAGTAATCAATGGGATAGTATCGATAGATTTTGATGACAATAAAAATATGAGAATGTGAAACATTTGTTGATCATCATTCTATCCTGGGCAACGTCAGGTTTCCCTGCTAGTATATATATATATATATAGAGAGAGAGAGAGAAATAAAAACCAAAATATTTGTATATAGTGGAAATTGTTCATTTGTTTTTTTTTTTTCTTTGCAGATTCTGACTATTGCTCACCCGTCTCCTCTTGTTCGAAGAACTTTCCTGGAAGTTGTCGATGTTCCATAACTCGACCTCTACCTCCTATTCCACTTTGAACGCAGTAAGTTTCTATGTACGACCTTCCACAGTAAGCCACTACACACAAACCATAACAAATAATATTTTCATTTGTCAAAATGACACACAGAACATTAGTACTTGTTCAGTAGTCACCCCTACCCATGAAAAAAAATAAAGTAATTTTTTTTTACTTTAACTGCAACTCACCGTAAATCTGACGATTTTTGTAGTATTTAGTCTTGAACATCTAAGCTTCAGCCTCTGTCCCATTGACGAAATATAGCATCCCTCTGCCTGTTCTACAAGCATTTTAATGGTGAATGCTCCGACGAACTGCAAGCACTTGTACCCCCTCAATGTAAATACCCCCGACAAACCCGACAAGCAGCAAAATCCCACCCCTTCACATTTGAGATCCCTAGATGTAAGAGAGCCTTCTACTCCAGTAGTTTCGTCCCCAGAACTGCTGGACTTTGGAATTCCCTTCCGAGTTCCTGCTTCCCCAACTGTACTGACATGCAGAAGTTCAAGTGTAACGTGAACCAACATCTTGCTGCCCAACTCCCCACATAGTACCCCTGTAGATTATGTCCCTGATAGTAGGCCCCTACATCAAAGTGGCAATGTGCCTTTTTTGTGGTGAAAATGTAAAAAAAAAAAAAAAAATCAGGTATGCTAAAAACGAATATTACATTTAAATTTGGAGCAAATAAGTAGCTTCCTGGATATTAAGACATGTAATGTAATCCATTATGTTGTCACTGGTGGGCATGTTTTTTTCCAACTTAACAAGTACTAATATGCATGCGTGTTACAAAACACCTCTTCTCGATGTTAAGAATGGCGATGGCTACTTAAGTGCATTAATGTATTCGAATAAAATGTCTTGTTATTCGGAAAACAACTAGTCTGCCCTAAATTTGAATGTGATATTCGTTTTCAGCATATCCGAAAATTTGTAAAAGTCATCAATTTAAAGATGAATGTTGATTTACATTTAAAGTCAAAATTTACAAAAAAAAATAAATAAAAAATCCGTATAGAGTATTTACCCATGACAAAAAGAAAATGTCATACACCAAAAATCACATGAATTGATCAAATAGTTTTATTTTTTAATAAGAAAGTCAAATTTTATGATTAACGTTTAGCAGCAATCTCACGACACCATCTTAAAAATTGTGCGAAGGAACACGAGCGATAATTCCTTAAGACTGTTTTCAATATGTCGTCACAAGAGTTTTGTCTCGTGTAATTTTGCTATAAAATTTAATGTTATATAGTTGTTATATCTTCAACTCAAACAAAAGGAAAAAATTTGACTCAGCTTTTTTTTTTTAGTTTTAACAAAAAGCATTTATTACTGGTACTTTCCAACAATGCATTTCATATTATTTTAAAAGTCTCTTAGTTCGTCATCTAGTTAATAAAACCTTCCCATCTTAACGCATGCTTTTTTTTTTTTTTTACATCGGCACCATCACTTATCAAGGCCAAGAGGCCACTCGAGGATAAGGGTTAAAGAGTGTACAGTAGAAATTGGACAATGTAGTAACTGTTAGTAATGGAGATTCGGTAAATTTGTTAACTTATATGGAACGGCTCATCACAAACTTGTTTACGTTAGACTTGAAGACGACCATATTGTAATCAGCTGGAAAGCAGGAAAACGGAAGACAATTCCACAGGCGTGCAGTTCTAAGAAAGAAGCTTTGCTCATGGAATCTACGTTTAGGTTTAGGCACAGATAAAGAGTGGGGGAAACTAGTGATAGTGTTTTCTGTTAGACGGGTGTTTCTTGTGAAAGTTTGGTGAGGGGGGGGGCATAGAATGGAGCTCAGCCGAGCACTTGCCATGAAAATAACGATAAAGCAGAGACAAAATCACAACATCTCTTCTGTGAGAAAGAGGTTTCAGGGAAGAGAAAAGGACATCCCCCACAAGGCTACAAAGTCTATTTTGAACTCTATCAAGGCAGAACAAGTCCTTTCTAGCAGCTCCTGCCCAAATGTGGCAACAGTACTCCATTCTTGGACGTACCTGGCTCTCATATAGATAGAGAATTGCATCAGCAGTGAAATATCTACTGGATCAATAGAAGGATCCTACCATTTTTCCAGCGGCCTTGGCAACGGATTTAATGTATGTGTTCTATTTAAGATCAGGAGTAAAGGTCAAGCGCAAAAGCTTGCCAAAACATGAGGCCTCCCCAAGACGAGAGCCATTCATTTCAGTTGATACCAGATGGGGCTCAGAACGTTGATGATGTAAAGATAAAAGCTTGGTTTTAGATGCATTAAAAGTAACAAGCCACCTCTTTCTCCATTGTACCACTTGCACATGCTTAAACATCTTCCATGCCACCATAGGGCCACACCTCCATTTAACTCCAGCACATGCTTTTTCTGGTCCTCCCATGTAGTAAATTTATCCTATCCTTTCTTTCTTTCATTGTGACGTCACTTTGCATACTGGCTTGGTAATTTGCATGTGTCATATGGCTGCTGCTGCTGCTACAAGCTCTATTACATTGATTTTCTTATTTAAAAATAAAACTACTCGGTCATGATTATCTCGCATCTTCCACTCGGTGCAGATTGCTAACCCACATGACTTATTTTTCATCATTCGTTCCGATCCATGGCAAGTTGGTTGATGGACACCTAACTGTTGAGAGATGTCCAATCAAAAACGTTTTCTCTTCACTTTCTCCTTGGCTTTCCTCTGCCTCTTTTGTCTTCTTACATACTCTCAAAACATAACTTTGACAGACCAATGGTTGATCATTTGACATGGCCAAAAAGTTTAAGGGTTTTACTTTGGATTTTCATCAAATAGAGGGGGTAGGGAAGTATTTTGTTGTTTAGTTTTGATCAGGCGATGTCCCATAATGAAACGTATTACATGAATTTGAAACTCCATAATTCGATTAACTAGTTGTTTAGTCCAGGTGAAAGGATCAAGATCATATAAAACTGTGAGGACATAAATTACATCATAAAAAAAATCGCACCTTTTTGATTTTAGAATAATGCTGTGCTTTTCCAAAACCGCCTAAGCCAAACCTATCCTGTGTTTCAATTTCGTCTCATGATCACTGGAGAATGTCAGTTTATGCCCTAAATAAACAAATTGGATGACTTGTTTGATGGGTTTTACTGTCAATAGTCATGTTTAGATTAAAGTGTGATTTAACTGTAGACAAACTTTCTGTTTTCTCTTGGCTTATTTCTTCACGGCCTTCTTTGCTGATACATCGAGAAAAACTTGAAGTTTATGTGTGCATTCATACTACTCGCTCAATTTTCAATATTTTTGATGTACGATATTTTTTCCCGTCATGTGTGCATACATCGTACAGATTTTTCTTACATTTTTTTTTTTAACATCAGAGGATTCTGGACAGGCAAGAAATACTCATCAAATCAAAAAACGAAAGTCACTTTTTCACATGTATTTATTTAAAATTGTAATATTTATTTGATGGAATGACCTAATTTTGAAGTCTTTTTTTATCTTAATGACATCGAATTATTTACCAATCGACACCATTAAAAAAAAATTTAATGGACTGAATATCTGTGTGAAAGTGTTTCCAAACAACAGCTGTTTAATTAATTGGAATTCATTACTGAGATGAGTATTATTTATTAATTTATTCATTGCGGACTATTATTCTCATTTTTTTTTTTTTTTTTTTTTTTTTTTTTTTCAGTTGTTGTTTCACGACGTTTCAGCCAACTATTCTTTTGGTTTTGTCAGGTGATAAACGCGACGGGATACAAACTCCGAATCTCCTACCTGCATCCTCAACAATTACTGCCTTTCATAGTTTTTGTTGTCTCACCACGTTTTTGGCCAAGTAAGCCTCTGGCCGGCTTTGGGTAGGATTGAAACTGCTTCTTCAGACAATTCTCACCTGGAACCATAGAGATTCAACATCCGAAGGAGCCTGTGGCACAGTGGATAGAGATGTCTAAACAGCTATTAATTCATTAAGGTGAGACAAAAACAACTACAGATGGCAATAATTGCTGAGAATGCAGTTAAGAGGTTCAGAGTTCCTATCCCATCGCAGTTACCACCTAAGGAAGGCCAGAGGAATAGTTGGCCGAAACGTCGTGAAACAATGAGTTAAAAAAAAAGATGAGGATAATAGTCCACAATAAATGAATAAGTAGCTTTTTTTCTCATAAATTCTATTCTATTATGAAATGAATTACACAAGATAAAAAAAAAAACCTTTAATAAGAAAAATTGACTAGATTTTGTGGTACTTGTTTCTACTGGTAATCTTTTAAACCAACGCATTTCAGGTGAAAATATTATTACGTAAATGTGTGTTATGGTGAAATAAATATAAATTTCAACAATTGCGAAAAATGATCCGGGACATGGTATGCTGGAAATATTTTGAATAAAAAAAATCAGCCCCAATTATGTTCTCAGATATCGGGTTTAAAGATGGCAGACTTTTAAGTCAAGTGTTATCTCCCTTTTATCTCCTAAATTAATATATATATATAATGCTCATCTCAAAAATGAATTCCAATTAAGGAATAATATATATACCAATCGGTACGGACCCGACTATGGAAGATCAGATAATAAATAAACGTGGATTTATAAGATCAAAGAATCCAACCTTGATCGCCCTTCGGGGCCCGTGGCACAGTTGATAGAGACGTTGAATCTCTACACTTCCAGATGAGCATTGTCTAAAGATAGCGGTTTCAATCCCACCCCAAGCGTGTCAGAGGTTAATTGGCCAAAATGTGGTGAGACGACAACAACTACGGATGGCGGTGATGGTTGAGAATGCAGTTAGGAGATTCAAAGTTCCTATCCGTCGCGGTTACCACCTGACGAAGGCCAGAGGAATTAGTTGGCCGAAACGTTGTGAATATACAATCCAATAAAAGATGAAAAACAACAACTAATAAAGATGAGACTAGTAGTCCGAAATAAAAATAAATTAATATGTTATCTCCCTTGTTTGTCGTACTAAATTCGTTGCATAACTATTCCATATTGAAACATACAAAAAAACTCGATAATTCAATGAATTCTAATTTTACTTGGAATTTTTCTTCTACTAGGTTATTTTTAATAATTTTTGGAATTTCTAAATTCTTCATGACACATAAATACATAATAATGTTTTCACCTGAAATGTGTTGGTAAAAAAAATCACTAATACAGACAAGCATCGATTTTGTTTTTAATCTTACGTATTTGAATTAAAATATAGTTGTAAATATACATAGGCGCCATTTTTAACATTCTCTTAAATACTAGTCAAGGGAGATAATCTATTTAATTTTTAAAGAATTATCTTTCTTTCAAATACAGTAAGCCATAATCCAGCATAATCATGTTTGATAAACTGGCTCACATTAAATTACTAAAGTTAAGTAACATTGAGCCTCGTCAGTACCAGATGGCTGACCATTTGGGAATACCAGGCGCTGTATACATATAGATGTGATGATTTGTATACATGTACAGTCATTAGAAAAAAATACAAAGTCACAGCAGCATCTTTGTCAACATTTCACCTACGCCTAATAGCATAGGAGCTTTAGATTTTTGTTGAGGTTTCCACTTATATTCAAAAACAAAAATAAAGACAAATAAGACAAATCTGTATAATGTAGGTGCCTATGATGAAACCAAAATATCATATTCCAAAAAATCACTTAAATTGATCAAGTAATTTTATTTTTATAAAGAAAATAATTTTTAAGTGATTAATAGGAATTCGTAGGCATTACAACATAAATTTGAATTATTTTTTCATCTCCATTTGTTTGTTGAATTTCTTTTTCAAATTGGATACTCAGAAAAAATGATATTCTTATTTAAAAATAAAACTACTCGATTAATTATGTGAATTTTGGAATATGATATTTTCATTTCATTACAGATGCGTACATCATACAGATGTTTTATTTTTGTTTTATATAATATAAACACGAACTCTATTGTTGCTTTTATTTTCTAATGTATATTTCTTTTATTCACTTTAATTTGGCATATTTAATATTTTATTCTGTGTATATTCGTTTGCAATTTTTATATTTTGAATCGGTGTATTTTCACTTGACGTAATTTATTTTTCAAACCGTGTACTTTCACTTTCGCACCGTTTACTTTCACTTTCATATTCGATTTACTTTCACTTTCACAATCGGTTTAATACATTCATTAAATTTGTTTTTTCATTTATGAATTTCTCTGATGTAACATTTTCACTTGTTTCAGCTAGTTGTCAGATCAGTTAAGGTTCAACTTGACATCCGTCTGCCAACAGAGGGGCTAACTTGAAACATCAGCTCTTTAGATATAGTTTGGCTTGGTCCTAGGAAGTACGTTTTCCTCACGAACTATTTCTTCCTTTGAAAAACATATTGCCAGTCGCCTGGAATGCACCTACTGCAGACGAGTTTGTTCTCGAATATTTTTGTACCCTTCTAGTGTGATCCCTCAGGAAGAAACTGCTTTTCTCTTCAGTGTTAAACTGAGTTTGTGTTTAGCCTCGCTGTTATGTGAAGTGGGTAAATTCTTTTGTATGGGGTTTTTTTTTCACTTTCAATGAATTCACAGTTTTTTTTTATCATTTTTGATTTTTTTTCTATTTTCACATGTTTTTTATTTTCACTTTTTTTTATTTTTTCTATTTTTACATTTTTTTTTTTTCTATTTTCACATTTTTGATTTTTTTTTCTATTTTCACATTTTTGATTTTTTTTTCTATTTTCACATTTTTGATTTTTTTTTCTATTTTCACATTTTTGATTTTTTTTTTCTATTTTCACATTTTTGATTTTTTTTTTCTATTTTCACATTTTTTATTTTTTTTCTATTTTCACATTTTTGATTTTTTTTTCTATTTTCATATTTTTGATTTTTTTCTATTTTCACATTTTTGATTTTTTTTTTTCTATTTTCACATTTTTGATTTGTTTTCTATTTTCACATTTTTGATTTGTTTTCTATTTTCACATTTTTGATTTTTTTTCTATTTTCATATTTTTGATTTTTTTTTTTCTATTTTCACATTTTTGATTTTTTTTTCTATTTTCACATTTTTGATTTTTTTTTTCTATTTTCACATTTTTGATTTTTTTTTCTATTTTCACATTTTTGATTTTTTTTTCTATTTTCACATTTTTGATTTTTTTTTCTATTTTCATATTTTTGATTTTTTTCTATTTTCACATTTTTGATTTTTTTTTTTCTATTTTCACATTTTTGATTTTTTTTTCTATTTTCACATTTTTGATTTTTTTTTCTATTTTCTCATTTTTGATTTTTTTTCTATTTTCACATTATTCATTTTTTTATTTTCACTTTTTGATTTTTTTTTCTATTTTTACATTTTTGATTTTTTTTTCTATTTTCACATTTTTTATTTTTATTTTCACATTATTTTCACATTTTTAATTTCTTTTTATTTTCACATTTTTTTTTCTATTTTCATTTTTGATTTTTTTTTCTATTTTCACATTTTTTTTCTATTCACATTTTTTATTTTTATTTTCACATTTTTTTTTATTTTCACATTTTTTATTTTTTATTTTCACATTTTTAATTTTTTTTTTCTATTTTCACATTTTTGATTTTTTTTTCTGATTTCTAATTTTTGATATTTTTCTATTTTCACATTTTTCTTTATTTACTTTAATTTTTACACCCGCCATTCATATATCTGCAGTTAAAAACACCTCAAATGGTAGCTTTGAATTCCCTTGATGATGTTGTATGTCAGACTCCAGTGTCCTCACATCCTTTGCTGCTTAAGTAAGAACAGATTTAATCTTTGAACTCACTTTTTATAGGTAACCATGAAGAGTTCTTTCAATATTCTGATTGTTACAACTGTTTGACAACCTCCAGGTATATACTATCTTTTTATTGCTTGGGTAACAAAACTGGTCAAAGAGAGACCATTGATCGTATTTGGCAATCTTCAAGTATTAGTCTCACGAACAAAACACCCTCTTCCATTTTGTCATGAGCCAACATAGAAGTATTAAGGTTTAGTAATCTGGTCTAACTATAGCGAAACGTAATAAAACTAATTATAACTGTACTTGCTAAATTGTAGTCTTGGATAATCATATTCCGCTGATTCAACCAATAGATGTCAATCATATCATGGTAGTCTTCAATGTTCAACTTACTATTATCATAGTTATAAAAGAGATAATATGACTTTTTTCCGTCTATTATATAAAGTGGACCGGTCTGTGTATGTTTGTATGATTGTATGTGTGTATGTTTGTATGTCTGCTAAAAACTATATTGAGCAAAAAAACAAAAAAGTGATAGTAAGCAGGTGGGCTTGAACTCGTACCAAGAAAGAGGAAAAGAACGTGAAAAAAAAGTGATGTCTTTGCAATTTCGTCTATCGCCAAACCGGAAGTGGCGAAGGTTTATATAAAGGCTAGTCCATCGAAAAGAGAGAGTGACTTTCGAAAATATTGTTGAAAAAAATCAAGCCCTCCTTGTAGAAAAGTGCCCAGTTGAGGGTGAAGGAATTAATGGTTTTAGCCAATTTTTCGATATTTGTCGTCGGAAGGGTCGAGCTTAAAAAAGATACCAATCTCGTGAAAATCCGTCGCCTCTGTCGAAAGTTTTAGGCATACATACGTACATACATACATTTTAAAAGACAGGTCAAATTTATATGATAGAAGATGCTTCTAAGAACGAAATACCAAGGGAGATAAATCTTGCAGTATTAAATGGTATTTCATGTAAACAAGAAAAATAAAAGTTATTTCCCTTGAACAATACACTCGCATTGTATGGATATTTTGTTTTATATACACATGAAACAATGCCTTACTCAAAGATGCTGCATATATATATATATATATATATATATATATATATATATATATATATATATATAATTATTTTTTTTACTATAATAATTAAATACCTACAGATACTAGTGTTTCATCCTTCCAGCAATCTTCAGTGCAGGGTGTCACGATTAACACCAGTTGACAGATTCGAACTCGGCAACACGAGCCATCTCTGGCTTGATTAGCAAAGACCGTATCCAATAAGCTACGATTAACCACGTGAAATAACGTTGAATTTAAACATTTTAATTTTAAATGTTGTTTTTACGGCAAACACAGTGATCTAATCGTTATACGATGATCTATGCATAAGAGACAAATTGACTGACTTAATTCAACTGAAAGTGTTCAACGATAAGAAACGAGTTTCTTAAAAGGACTGCCATTATTATTATTTTACTATAATAATTAAATACCTACAGAGATTAGTGTTTCATCCTTTCGGGAATCTTTAGTGCAGGATGTTACGATTAACACCAGTTGACAGATTCAAACTAGGCAATACTAATATATATATATATATATATATATACTTATTTATTGTTAAATAAACATGTTTACATCCCGCTGCTACAAACAGCCATTTGTTTCAATCAAACAACAGATATCATCAGGCAGCGACTTGACAATTTAAATGTTCAATGAATAAAGTATATATATATATATATATATATATATATATATACATATATATATGAGCAAACAGTTAATAAAATATGTAAAAAAAACACTTTGAAATGAGTTAAAAACATATTTAATCTGAAAAGGAAACACTAGGTAAATGGATAGTCCTTAATCCGCAGAGTTTCGAAGAAATACTTTCCTTCTCATCAGAGGGTAGGAATTAGCAAAATGCGGGATCGGATTTTGCATGCAGAAGTATTTGATGAAACAACAAGTAAGAACTTGAAAAGAAAAAAGTGAAGCAGAGGGAATATGGGGAAGAAAAAGGTGATTACACATGAATGGATAGTCTGGTGGAAGATAAAAAATCCAGTGACGGTAAAATCCAAATGTATAACTTCAAGAAAGTTAAAAAAATTTCCATTTGTACAAGTAAAATCCAAGGAAATCCCGTAATTGGAAGAAGATGGTCCATAATAATCCAAAGGCAGAAATCCATGGAATAATTCACAAAAATGTGTACAAGGAAAAAAGAAATGATTCCAATAATATTAATAAAAGAAAAAAATAAATAAATAAGCTATATTTCCTATTTGGTTTTATCGAGCTTTTACATCTGGCTGAGATAATTTTATAAATATTAATTCTTTAATATTTATAATATACTTTAATTTTACCATCTTGGATTATTTTGGTAAATTTAATTGTAATTCTTATTTTATATATATATATATATATATATATATATATATATAATATCCGGTTGTCTGTTGGGAAGAAATGTTAACTACTAATAATGAAAAAAAAAGTAAAAATAAAATAAAAAAGCAATTCTACTACACACCATACTTAACCCTCATCCCCAACAGACAACTTAGACAATCCAAATAAACTAAAATAACAATAAATAGGCGATTAGAACAGATTAACAAAATTACTATAAATACACTTAACTAAGCCTCGATAGCAACTACAACAACCACCACTCCTGACGATGATAGAGATCACAGATCAAAAGTGCTTGAACAAATGGCACAAAAAATATCACTTGGTGTCTTAATACTAGGTACGGGCAAAAATAAACGAATAAAGATGGGGGACGTAGTTTTGAAAGCCGATTTATCATAATTTTTTTTGTTGGTTTTCAACTACTTTTTGATTGTATTTGAAATATTAAAGACTAAAGTTAATTTCTAAAAGGAAAAAAATATTTTACACGTGAAAAAAAAAGCAAGTTATGAAAACTGTTTTACCGGCGAGCTAACAAATTCAGTCTAATTTTGAAGTTAAATAAATTCATTATAAAAATCTTTTGAAAGATATTAGTTTTCTGGGTCTATTTCAAAGATAATTAGTAACGTCCTAAGATATTGAATTAAATAAAAAGAAAAACACCTTGTGTGTACAAAAAAATAGCTTAATTAGCCCCCAAAAGTGAAAGATTCTTGCTTTGTTCAACCAAAACAAAACGATTCTTCGTCACATAGATTATACAAAAGCCCAAACTCTCAGTCTGAAAATGATGTCAGGTAGTTAAAGGGAGGTAGGAAGTGCTGTTTTTCCTTTTTTTTTTTTTTTTTCAGCCATGCATCCGTACATTCTTATCGTTAACGTTTGTAGAATTTTTATCATTTCTAATTTAATTATTTTTCTGTTCCTTCTTTAAAATTTTTTTTTTTTTTTTTTCCAGATTATATAAAAATTATGTTACACCGAAAAATTCATGCAAGTAAGGAAAATATTGGAATCTTATATATAAAAATTATGCAAAACCTGTAATCTAAAAAAACGTAGAAATATTTTTTGCAATAATAATTTTTTGTGTGAAAATATTAAATAAACACTGCTTAATTCAATGATAATATCGGTAGTTCAAGAAATTAATTTTTCTTTGAGTTATATCGAATCCATTAATATGGACTCTAGGGGCTTTTTTCCTCATGTTCCTGTAAAAATTAAATAATCTTATTTTTAATTATTACAATTTACGATAAAAAAGCAAAAATAGATTCATGCATTTAACTTTAGTTATTTTTCGTTTAAACAAAATAATACATTTCCTCTAAGATTTATATAAAAATAATAGGTTCATTATATTCCGTGATCATTATTGGATAAATACTGGAAATTTTATTAAAATTGGTTAATTTATTGATTTTTGGTGAAGTTAATGGAGGGGTTAAAATGTTTATTCATTTTGAGCGTTGGCATTCATTTTGCATGTACCTACTTAATACATAACCTAACAACCAAAACAGATTGCTTAGTGAATAGAGCAAATTATCTGTAGAATTGGAAAAAATGAAAACTCAGTCATGTTCAACCACATATGTCTAGAAAACAACTTCTTGCTGAATTGTGTGTGTGTGTGTGTGTGTGTGTAGATAACTCAATAAAAATAATACCCTGAAATTATGAAAATTTGCTTTTTAAAATCAATATGCAAATTAGACATCGCCAGTTCTTCTGGAAATAGCATTTAGATTGGTTTTTAGTCGCGTGCAAGCGACTCTATAAGTCACTCCGTCAGTCGGTCTGTCAGTAACACTTTTGTGCTTGGCCTTTTGCCCAAGATCAAAGTGTAGTATCTATTCTTACTACATGCTGTACTTATTGTGATATAAAGTGGGGGATCACTTTTCTGTATTAATTTAATGTAAAATGATCACCCACTTTACAACCAGTCAGTCTCAAAGCCATTCAAGTCATTCTCCAGATCATTCAAGTTGTTTTTGAAGGATTCCAGTTAACTTTTAAGCATTCAAGTCATTATTAAGATCATTCAATTCATCCTTAAGTTCATTAAAGTCATTCTAAGTCATTTACTTTTTATTTATTTAAGTCATTTCAGCCCATTTTTCGGTCATTTTAGTTTATCTTTAAGAATTTCATGTCAATCCTACATTCACGCATTCATTCATTACACGAGAGCACGCGACTAATGGCTATCAGCCTTGTTCATGCTTACATTTGAAATTTTATTTTGCACTTACCTGAACCAATTTCACTTTACATAATTTTAGAGTGCTTCTACAGTATAATTCATTTCAGGTAAAAAAAAAAAAAAAATTAATAAAAATTAAAAAAACAAAAACAAAAAAAAACGAAAAATGATACGATACGAGATCAGCTAGGTATATTTTTTTACAAAAAGTTATAGATACTATCAGTTCGACATTTACTTTGGTAAAATGGTGAATTGTCATTAAAAGCAAGCAAAAGACAAAATGATAGATTGCAATTACCTCCCCTGAATTCTAGAACTGTTCCACATTAAGACATACGATATAACTATAATTCAATAAATTGTGATCTGACATTTTTCTACTGGATCGTTTTTCGTAATTTTTGGAATGTATGCTAATTTTGGCATGACACCTCAATACGTAATGTTTTCACCTGAAATACATTTCAAATCTGATTATACTGCAGAATCACTAATTTAAATATTTTTATTGCTTATTACTATGACAGTAATGAGAATGTTAATATATTTGTAGTGTACTATTTTACAATTTGTCATTGTTCTGAGGGAGACAACTCTCTTTTACTAAGAGACTCGTTCATTTTTCATCTCATAATTTAGGACGCTCAAACAACGATAAAAAAAAAGAAAACTGCTACGAATATTTTTTAATGTAACAAAGTTAATAACATTAATAATACAAAATGTAGTGTTTATGCGACAATTAAGAGAATCGTTTGTTTTCATATTATAATTTACGACGCTAAAATCAATAGAAGAGCATACCCGAAAACATAAAAGTCGTCATTTTAAAGGTGATTATTAAGGGGAAAAGCAAGTAAAAATTTACTAATCTCATAATCATATATTTGCAACGTTTTGGCCGATGTAACCTTCGACCTTCTGCAGATGCATGTTATCTAACTCGACCCCATTACCGAATTTCGGTTCAACTCATGACCTAACAGTCAAAAGTGTTGATTAACAATTAGGGTACTTATGCACTTATGTTACCATGCTAAAATAATAATGTTCTTATTTAGAAAGCCATTCTTAACATGGGGGAGGCGGTTTTGTAATTCTGCTGTACTTTTACACAACACTAATCAAAAAGATGTCATAAAACTTGAATTGAACTTAAATACTATTTTTTAACAAATAGTACGGTAACATAAGTGCATAAGCACCACAATTAGTTCTAAGTGACGACAATGACCTAGAGTTGAAGGTTCATTTTATACTACAAGTGATAATAAAAAATTTATACTTCAAGTGATAATAAAAAATTTATACTTCAAGTGATAATAAAAAAATTTATACTACAAGTGATAGTAAAAAATTTTATACTACAAGTGATAGTAAAAAATGTTATACTACAAGTGATAATAAAAAATTTTATACTACAAGTGATAATAAAAAGATTTATACTACAAGTGATAATAAAAAATTTTATACTACAAGTGATAATAAAAAATTTTATATTACAAGTGATAATAAAAAATTTTATACTACAAGTGATAATAAAAAATTTTATACTACAAGTGATAATAAAAAATTTTATACTACAAGTGATAGTAAAAAATTTTATACTACAAGTGATAGTAAAAAATTTATACTACAAGTGATAATAAAAATTTTATACTACAAGTGATAATAAAAAAATTTATACTACAAGTGATAATAAAAAATTTTATACTACAAGTGATAATAAAAAATTTTATACTACAAGTGATAATAAAAAATGTTATACTACAAGTGATAATAAAAAATTTTATACTACAAGTGATAATAAAAAATGTTATACTACAAGTGATAATAAAAAATTTTATATTACAAGTGATAGTAAAAAAATTTTATACTACAAGTGATAATAAAAAATTTTATATTACAAGTGATAGTAAAAAATTTTATACTACAAGTGATAATAAAAAAATTTATACTACAAGTGATAATAAAAAATGTTATACTACAAGTGATAATAAAAAATGTTATACTACAAGTGATAATAAAAAATTTTATACTACAAGTGATAATAAAAAATTTTATATTACAAGTGATAGTAAAAAAATTTATACTACAAGTGATAATAAAAGATTTTATACTACAAGTGATAGTAAAAAAATTTATACTACAAGTGATAATAAAAAATGTTATACTACAAGTGATAATAAAAAATTTTATACTACAAGTGATAATAAAAAATTTTATACTACAAGTGATAATAAAAAATTTTATACTACAAGTGATAATAAAAAATTTTATATTACAAGTGATAATAAAAAATTTTATACTACAAGTGATAATAAAAAATTTTATACTACAAGTGATAGTAAAAAAATTTATACTACAAGTGATAATAAAAGATTTTATACTACAAGTGATAATAAAAAATTTTATACTACAAGTGATAATAAAAAATTTTATACTGCAAGTGATAATAAAAGATTTTATACTACAAGTGATAGTAAAAACTTTTATACTACAAGTGATAATAAAAAATTTTATACTGCAAGTGATAATAAAAAATTTTATACTACAAGTGATAATAAAAAATTTTATACTACAAGTGATAATAAAAAATTTTATACTACAAGTGATAATAAAAGATTTTATACTACAAGTGATAATAAAAAATTTTATACTACAAGTGATAATAAAAAATTTTATACTACAAGTGATAATAAAAAATTTTATACTACAAGTGATAATAAAAAATTTTATACTACAAGTGATAATAAAAAATTTTATACTACAAGTGATAATAAAAAATTTTATACTACAAGTGATAATAAAAAATTTTATACTACAAGTGATAATAAAAAATTTTATACTACAAGTGATAATAAAAGATTTTATACTACAAGTGATAATAAAAAATTTTATACTACAAGTGATAATAAAAGATTTTATACTACAAGTTATAATAAAAAATTTTATACTACAAGTGATAATAAAAAATTTTATACTACAAGTGATAATAAAAAAATGACAAAATTAATGAAATGTAACAATCTATGGTACTTATGCAGAATAACGTTATTATTTAGAAATCCATTCTTAATATGAGGAAGAGAGATTTTTTAGTGCTTTTGCAGTTTAGTAAATATATTAAAAAACAAAGAAAAAGAAAAATATGATGTATGTGCCCGTTATGGAATGAAGTTGTCATAAAAGAAAAATTGGCGGACCTAAATGAGAATCACCCCCTGTAATTTTTAGAGTATGCTTTAGTATGTAACATAGTTTTCGAGGTTAGGGGTGTTTATTCTGAAAGCTGTAGTTGGGAGGTTGGGGGTATTTTTACTATGTTGGGTTAGGTTGTAAAAAAATACCAACTGCAAAATTCCGGTTAAAATTATAGGGGGGGGGGTGATTGTCGTTTAGGTCTGCCGAAAAATCACTTAATTTGATCACGTATATTTTTTAATCAAAAAAAAAAAAAAAAAAGCAAGAAAACGTTTTTTATTTTTAAACTACTCTGTATTTTCACTTAACCATTTAATAGACAAAAGATATGTAAAAATTTAAATTAACTTGAAAATCCTTTATAAAAATGTACAGTACCTTCTCTGCATAAGTACCCAATCTATTCCACAGCTGTTTTACAGTCTGTCATTGTTTTGTTGGTTTTAACGTCGTCAATTATGATATGAACACAGAAACGATTTTCTTAATTGTTGCATAAAAACTGCTTTTTGTATGATTAATGTTATCAACTTTGTGACATTAATAAAAATTCGTCGCAGATTTCTCTTTTCAATGTTTTGATTTAAGAAAATATATTGTTGATCTGAGAGTCCTAAATTATGAGATGAAAAAAACGAATCTCTTAGTAAAAGAAAGTTGTCTCCCTCAGAACAATGACAAATTGTAAAACAGCGCCTATTTGTAGACTAACACCTTCTGCCAAGCCCCTCCCATTCTTCAAAAAATTCTACCTTTTTTAGGTAATTATGGATGAACAACCTAAAAACTTGGTCAAACTAATGATAATAAATTCAGAATTTAGAGTTGGGTTGGTTGGTTATTTTGTTTTACGGCATATCAACCTTTTTCAGGTTATTTAATGCCGAATCTAGTTATTTTGAGGAACGATTTTTAATGGAGTATATATTTTTTTTAAGTCAGATTCTATTTAACCCATAGTTGGGACCCTAACAGGTACTACCACTCCGGGTCAGAGTGGACCTGGGAGCAATGGCAATTAAAGGGTGGCTCCACACTCCCCAAGGCCTGCAAGGTGGGGCCTCATCATCGGATATAGTTTTAGGTCATATCCAGGATCTAGAGTTGGGGATCAGTTTTGTACATTTATGTAATGTGGAACATATACTCATTTCTATTGATTCTAGCATTTTAGGACAGTTAATAAAATTTGTTTGCCACATATTAGAATTTTTTAACAAATAATTTTTAGGGGGAGGAGAAAAATGTTTTGGAAAAAATGTATGTTATTGGGGAGGGTGAACTGTGGTTACATCACTGGAAATTTGAAATTTTTCTTATGATTTTGTAGCTACAAAAATGCTAAAAAATATTGCATAAAAAAATATTTACTTTACATCAATAAGAAGAGATGCTATAAAATGGTTAATAACCAAAACCGAAAGTGTTCCAGTTACAAAAATCAAATACCGCTGTTTAAAATAATCAGATTTTTGTTGGTTTATCATACGTAAGTTTTGTTGCAGACCAGGATATAAAATACCCTAACTCGCTACAAGAAAAAATAATGAAACGAATTGAATGAAGGAAACAAAGAACTCAAATGCTGGAATAAAATAAACATATCATTTATTTTCTGTTGAGAAATGAAAGTCTTCGGTGTACACGTGTTCATTCAGCCGTTGACGATTACGCGTGTGGAAGGAAAGGGAATGCAATAGAGAAACGCGAAGTGGCAAGCCGGCCTGTAGAAAGAGAGGGTTAAGCTCAGTAGGGCGTCGCGCACTTTTCTGTTTTGATGGACCAAAGGCGAAGGGGGGATAGAGTGAGAAAGTCAATCCAGTTCATGGAGAGAGAAAGCGTATAAAGTGTACTTGCGCTTGCCCCCACATTACAGTAGCAGGGAAAGTGACGTTAGAACACGCGGTCGGTTCGTCGACTCAACAGGTCGAACGCTGGTCCGGACGGAAAAGGGAAGTTGACAGGTTTTGTTGACTTTTATGCTGGAGTTAGTGTTCTGGGTGCGCATGTCTGGTTTTCACTTTAAAGGAAGTGACATCACAGCTCAGGTGTGTGTGTGCACGTTAGCGTGTGTGTGTGTATGCGCGTAAGTGTGAGTGTGTGTATGAGGATGTGTATATGCGTGCGTACGTGTGGGTGTGTATATGTGAAGAAAAACGTGTTCGAACAGTTTTAAGTTGATTTTTCATCACTACTTTCACAGCCAGAATTGTTATTTTATTATTATTTTTTTTTGATATATTTCTTGATCATCCTGATTGATTGATGAGAGCTTCTGAACAAATGTGGGTGATTGTGCACTGCTGTAACATGAGAACATTTTTGTTTTCAGTTTCAAGAGTGCACATTAGAAGGGGAGACAACTCAATTTATCCTCTGCAAAGAAAAACTCACATGCATTTCGATAATGATTGTTCAAACAATAAATTTTGATTAATCTTCATATTTTATTTGTTACAAAAATTACCAAATTTTCACTTTGTTAAAACAATTGAAAATTGTTAAAAAGAAAATGTTTGTGTTAAAATTTCTTAATTTTATTTTCATTCAGTAAATGTGTGAAAAAAAAAAAAACTTTATCAAAACTTTCATTTAATTTTGTATAAAAAATTAAAAGAAAAACACTTCTATTGTCTTAATTTTATTTTAATTCAATAAATGTTTGGATAATTGGTGTTTTATTCTTTCTTACTGCATTAGTGCATTGTTGTTGATATTTGGAAAACTTAGGGAATTCTTGAATTATCTCCCCTTTTGATGTACGCTCTTCAAGTTGAATCCGAAAACAGATCTCCTGTGACAGTTGTGCCCAAGTTCCCATTTTATTGTTTACAATCACAAAGGGGAGACAATGCAATTTATCTTCTGCAAAGAAAAAACTCACATGCATTGTAATAATGGCTGTTCAAACAATAAATTTTAATTATTCTTTATATTTGTTACAAAAATTTCAGAATTTTGGATTTAAGAAAATTGAATAGTTAGAAACAAAAAATCTGCATTAAAATTTTCTCAATTTTATTTTACTTCAATAAAAAAAAATTGTCAAAAGAAAAATTCACATGCATTCCATCAGTTTCATTTAATTTGTGTAAAAAAAATTCTTAGTTTTATTTTAATTCAATAAATGTTCGGATAATTGATCTTTTATTTTGTGCTATTATGTTGTTGACATTTGGAAAAGTTTAGGAAATTCTTGAATTATCTCCCCTTCTTATGTGCACTCTTCAAACTTAAACCAAAAAATCTCTCTTGTGACAATTGTGCCCCTATTTCTTTTTTTTACACTCGCAGATATTTGCCTTCTATTGCTGAAACAAAATTTATTTTCAGCGATAGAATGCAACTATAAGTATATTTACACAAAGGGATCGATAAAATCATGTAGTCAGACAAATAATGTCACCAGCTTTAAATGTTAAAGTTTCGGTTTCGATTCTAGCTGATGGCACCTAAATACGTTTTTTTTTACTTTTGAAATCACGACTCTATATATAATATCTACGAAATCTGAACAAATTAAAAGATCATATTTAAGCGTATTTTATGCCCGGACAAAACCGGGTGCTCCTTCTCTCGCTAGTATTAATTAATATCTTATTATTATTATTATTATTATTATCATCATCATCATCTTTATATATACGTTGTTTTGAAATTGAAACACGTGTATAAAAAATAAACACAAAAAAAACATAGTAACACAATTTTTCTTTTTTAATTTTCTCATTTCAGATGAAG
>NC_136502.1:6363902-6418902 GCF_053919585.1 Euprymna scolopes | reverse complement strand
GTATGTCAATAATGGATTTTTTTTTTAAATCTTGCAAATTCCGGTCAAATTTGATTAAAAAAAAAACAGTACTTTAAAGAATTTTACAAATCTGCTAACAAAACGAAATATGGACATTAAGAGTTTGACAGTGCTTGAAAGGATTCAAATAATCTACAAATGAATTATCAAAACATAATGGAATTTTTGCATTGGATTTTATATTGTTTCATCAAAACCTTGGATTGTTTTTTTTTCTGGAAACTAAGTGTTTAAGGAAACATTTCATGAACACAAAGAATCGGATGCTGTGAAATTCAAGATTAAACATCTTTTTTTTACCACATCTAAAGCAAAAACAAAAATCATAAAAAAGTATGATTTGTTTCTTGAATAATATGGAATATAATTCTGTAACTCTTTAAAGAAAGGAACCCAAAGTTGTGGATATTACCATTCTTCAAGGATTGACACCTGCAGGATTTCAATCGCAACAGTCTGGATAAAATATTTGGATCAATCTGCAGAGTCTTCATATAGGTAATAGATTATTTGCATTCTTTATTTTTTATGTAAATTTATTTTGTTGTTATGTTTTATTTTTCAATCACAAAATCGAATACTTATCAAGCAACAGTTTTTATTGTGAATGTTTCTTCTGATACTAAATTGAAAAGAAGTAAGAAGAGAAAAATGAAAAAAAAAATACACACAGAAAAATGCATACAAACATGAACAGAAACCTAACATTAGATTTGTTGATCTTTTTAGATTCACACACACGCACGCATACACGCACGCACATCAAGCTAAAAAGTGGCACACCTTTCAAACTTTGTCTTTTATTCATTCTTTTTAAGATCCCTTCCCATTTAGCTCCAATTACTCTAAAGATTTTCATCGGCCAATCGGGGAATCAGTTTCTAAATGCTGTATTAGGATTTCTCCGTCCAAAAATCTTCATGTAACACTTTGTATAATTTAGATATAAATTTGAATAATTAATAAAACTTGCACTAAACTGGAACATATTCAGTCCATTTTGTAGAAAAAATGGTAAAAAAAAGCAAATATATAACAATTAAATGTTACCAAAGGCAAAGTAAGTTATTCTTTTATCGATCTGGATAAGATTTTTGTGTTTTAACATATTTTAAAGTGTTTATTCATTTCGAAACACTAGTTTTGTAGAGAGCTTAAATTAGAACAAGAACAAAATGGCTGACATGAGATGGTTATCTGGGGAGTCTCGATAATCACTTAAAAATCGAAAATTAACCCAATAGGCTTTACACTACCTTTATTTCTAATGTCACATACATTAGATGGATTTCTATTAGTCTCTACTGCATTTATTTAATTGTTTACCAGAATTTTAGCTTAGCATATGAAATCATTTTGGATTGCAAAAGACAAAAAAAATGAATTAGTCTCTCGAAATGTAATCAGTTGTTCGCTGATGGGATTTGTGCAGTTAGGTAGATAAATATGTATGAATATATAACTTGCAGCAAACTGTGTACACATTTGCTAAAAATTAATTTTAATTTATTAAAATAATTATTTTTAAAACACATTTACATCAAAAAATAAAGAAATCGAAACTGTAATCAGTAATGTTATTAATTACCTCCCTTGTTTGAGATTATCTCCCTTGGCTCAATGCTCTTTAGCACAATGATTCTTAGCTTTTTTACACTTGAGTAACCTTTAAAATAAATTACAAGGAAGCCTTGCTAAAAAAAAAAAAAACGAAATTATATATCATATCTTTCTCATTTTATTTTCATGATCGTTCACATGGAAAAAATATATTTTTGAATAACCTGTATAAGGAAAATTCAATACATCCTTGTTAATTTTTTTTTGGTAACACTAAATAAAATTTATATTGTTCATTTTTATTTCACCAGAGAATTTTCATTCACACAAAAGACATCTAAACTCAAAAATAAAAAAAAAACAAACATCATAAGTAAGCAATATTGTATATCTACAATTTAAACATAGACAGACTGAAAATAGATAACTACACTTAAATACTGTCTGTACCTTAATAAATATACTACGGGCACCTGTGTAAGTTTCACAATAGCATCTTTCATATATAATGTGTTGCTGCTGGGCATTCTGTGGACGTTCAGTGTGAATGGAGACCCCACAATGTTATTGTATCCCTTTTGTTAAAACTGTAAAAGTATTTATCTAAGTAATCTGGTTAATGTAGTGTCAGAATATAATTGGTTATTACGGTTTATCTCTAATATTCTTATAGGAGTCTCTCACATATTTCCATTATATAGACACCTGGCGCAAACAGAAACTCCATGTTATTATACCATCTTTATACATATAATACTCTTGGACCCTAGCTAGAAAATCAAGAAGATATATTTTAGTTTCATGTACGACCCAAAAGTGACATTTTTTTTTATAAATTTTTACATTGCGTCTTTGGTGATCAGGAGATCCTATTTATTAAAAAGGAGGATAGAAGGTGATAACAAACTACGAACATTAAGTTAGCACATCTATATACAAATTTAATGTTCGTAGTATGTTATCACCTTCTATTCTCCATTTTAATAAATAAGATCTCCCGATCAAATAATTTATAATCTGAAAATTGGGACACACACATACGTACGTTAAAGGTACTACAGTATTTATATATAGATTCCCAGATATAGAAAGTAGTAAAAAGACATGTTTTGTTGTGCATAAAAATTCTCTTAACGGAGACGCCATTGTTTATGATTTTTTTAATTAAAAAGATAACATATTCGATATGATGATGACTATAATGAGCACCATGTTGTATGAATCTGCTGATTCTATTGTTAGCATTGGTTTCCGTGATATTTATCTAGTTGAATTGTTTTTAGAAAGACATAAATTACAGGAGGGATCACATGAAGGTTGCCAACATGCTAAGTGAAAGTGATTTTTGTGGACAAACTGGATTTGAACTTGGAACACCCAGGTCGTCAGTTTTGTCATAACCCCTCTCGATGTCTTTATTAAAATATAATATTTGAATATTAACCAAAAACATTTTTTTTTTTTGCCTGTGTTTAGTGATATTACATATATAAAATTAGTGATATTACATATATAAAATTAGTGATATTACATATATAAAATTAGTGATATTACATATGTAAAATTAGTGATATTACATATATAAAATTAGTGATATTACATATATAAAATTAGTGATATTACGTATATAAAATTAGTGATATTACATATATAAAATTAGTGATATTACATATATAAAATTAGTGATATTACATATATAAAATTAGTGATATTACGTATATAAAATTAGTGATATTACATATATAAAATTAGTGATATTACATATATAAAATTAGTGATATTACATAAATTAGTGATATTACATATATAAAATTAGTGATATTACATATATAAAATTAGTGATATTACATATATAAAATTAGTGATATTACATATATAAAATTAGTGATATTACATAAATTAGTGATATTACGTATATAAAATTAGTGATATTACATATATAAAATTAGTGATATTACATATATAAAATTAGTGATATTACATAAATTAGTGATATTACATATATAAAATTAGTGATATTACATATATAAAATTAGTGATATTACATAAATTAGTGATATTACATAAATTAGTGATATTACATAAATTAGTGATATTACATAAATTAGTGATATTACATATATAAAATTAGTGATATTACATAAATTAGTGATATTACATAAATTAGTGATATTACATATATAAAATTAGTGATATTACATAAATTAGTGATATTACATATGTAAAATTAGTGATATTACATATGTAAAATTAGTGATATTACATATATAAAATTAGTGATATTACATATATAAAATTAAATAAAAATCTCCAAAAATGTTGCAGCTTATTTTGCTGATATTCATAATTTCAGGTTCTTTAGAGAATTTTGAAGAATTTATTAAATAAAATTAGTTTTTATATTTGTCCCAAGAACTCAAACACAACAAATATGCCAAATATTTTGTTGTGTTTAATTTTTGGAACTGTAAAAATAATGCGCTAATATTATTTATCCCAACTATTTTTTTAAATAGCGCTGTTTGATCTAAATAGTCAACCATTAACTGCAGGTTTGAAGAAATAAAATGCTTGTGTTTCGACTTTTTCTTTATTTACTATAAGTGAATTATTTTATTAGACTCAAGTCAAAAGATTTTAATTTTTATTTCAATTATATATTTGAAGCCATCCACCTTCATCTGCCCCAAGTTTTGGCAGGGTGCCACTTCCAAGTTGGACTGCATAACCATTCTTGGCGGTGCTGATAGATATCAAAGCTACATCATCATCTCCTAAGACCGACAGTTGCCGACGATATATATATATATATATATATATATATATATATATATATATATATATATATATAGTACTAAGTCTGTGATATGTTGAATTTAGTTCATATGAATTTAAACTACATTTATTTTATTTTTTATTATCATTTTTTTAGAAAATACTCCAAGCTTATATATATATATATATATATAGAGAGAGAGAGATCTTTTATTTATTCAGGCTACAATAGTAGATAAATACATAAAAAAACCTTTTACTTACCTGACACAGTCTGAGTAGGGTATGGTTTAACCATTTCAAACCACGCTCGCCAAGCATCATCTCCTGGACATTAAAAAAAAACACCGTTTAAAAAGAACGGATTTTTACTACAAAATCTTTCCTATAAACAATAACATGGCTCTGAAGAAGAGGTATTATGCCGAATTATAAATAATCTTAAATAAATGTTTGTTTATTTTATAAAATCTTTGCGTTGTAATTTGGCTGCAAATGTATAACACACGTACTTCATTTTAAATACAATAAAATTTCTCCTCCACATATTTCAAAATGGTCACCCATCTGATACTAACAAGACTCAATTTTGCTTAACTTTGTTGATCTAAGTAGTGTCAATGTGATTATGCTGTGGATAACAAATATACAATTAAAAAAAAATCTTTTCAACATCGTTTGGTATTCGTGTATACATTATTTCTGCATTGTTTATTCATAAGAATTCTTAGTATATCATAACAATAGCAAGACCTTTGTGTTACATGGGAAAAATATAAAATACTTATTATACAGAAATTTGATAATGTATTACCTCCCTTTATAATATACGTGGATACATAAAATTATATATATAAAGTCTGACTACATTATGTAGCCAGACTTTATTGGCACCCTATATATATATATATATATATATATATATATATATATATATATATATTATCATAAGTTACTCACTTGGTTAGCATTGCTGGATGGCATCGTCCTTCCGAGTTAAAACTCCTACTTGTGAGACATTGGCTTGGGGTTATTAGCTGGTTGGATGAGCGCGTCCCTTGTCAAGATGAAGTAGGTTCATTTCACAGTCGGATTTCGGCACAATTTGCTTGATCTATGTTGGTTAATAGAAATTCTTGTGTGCAGGGCGTTTGCTCAGTTGGTAGAGTGCTTGCCTTGCATGCAAGAGGCTCGGGTTTCGAATCCTGAGTTCGGATGTGTCT
The DNA here is from genome assembly GCF_053919585.1 of Euprymna scolopes. Classification (NCBI taxonomy): domain Eukaryota; kingdom Metazoa; phylum Mollusca; class Cephalopoda; order Sepiida; family Sepiolidae; genus Euprymna; species Euprymna scolopes. The sequence goes on along the minus strand of NC_136502.1, from coordinate 6,413,323 downwards.
AACTGATGAGCCCAAATGAGGGCAAAACTCGAGTCTTGGACTTCCGGTTCATTGACTGTCATGGCTTTTGTGGGCTGCGACGTGTTTGGCTGTGGAATTTATATATATATATATATATATATATATATATATATATATATATAGAGAGAGAGAGAGAGAGAGAGAGAAGTGCCACACTATTATTTAAATAGTATTTTCAAGTTAAATTAAAGTTTTACAATGTTTTTGTTTTTTTTATTAAATGTTAGGTGAAAGTACAGAATAACTATACTTTCCCCTCTCCATGTTTAGAATGGTTTTCTAAATAATAATGTTATTATTTCAGCACGGTTATAATTGCATAAGTACCTGTATAAATATATACATAAAATGAACAGACAGTAGACCTCCGGTTTTACATCAGAATTTTCCTTCTCCTAGATGCACGTCTGAACAAAGACTAAGAGTTCATGTCTTCAGTAATTTTAAAATTTGTAACGCACATTCAAATACTAACCTGAAAATTTCCATGCAATATATACAAATGGTCATCCATGTGGTACTGGCTAGGTTCATCATTACTTAACACCCGTGATATAACAAGAATCGGTGTGGCAATGTAATTATGCCATATATATATATATATATATATATATATATATATATATATATATATATATATATATATAACCGGGTGAGTTAGACGAAGAGAGTAAATACTTTCGGGATAATACAAAGCTCAATTTTTTTTTTGAGCTTATATAGGAAAAAATAAGAAAAATAAGAGTGGAAAATGAATTCACAAAAAAAAAAAAAAAAAAAAAAAAAAGCAAAATTATATATTGGTCTACATATATATAGAATGATTCATTTATTTAATAACGGTTTACATACATTTAGTTGGGAGAATTAAAGGGGAGTTCCCCTTATCCCCCCAAATAAATGTATGTAAACCCTTATTAATAAATGAATTATTCTATATATATATATATATATATATATAGTTTTGCTTTTGTTTTTTTGAGGAATTAATTTTCCACTCTTATTGTCATATATATATATATATATATATATATATATATATATATAGAGAGAGAGAGAGAGACAATAGTCTTGTTGTGTGTGTGTATATATATATATATATATATATATATATATACTCATACACAGACAACGGTTTTGTTGTATACATATATATAGTAATCCAGAGGCATGTGTTTCGTCAGTGTTATGACTCATCAGTGTGACTAGAACTAGCAAGATTCAAAATCTACCAACGGAGCTAAATAAAATAAATTTGCTAGTGAAGGAAACGATATTGAAGTCATTTATTTGTATTTCTTTACAATACAGATAACTTATATATATATATATATATATATATATATATATATATATATATATATAATGCAATAGTGTTTTTGTAGTTATGTCTCCTTCTGGTAATAAGGTTCAAGGGAAGATAACTTTATCATTTTGAAAAAAAAAACAAGAAAAAAATCACACACACACACATAAAAGATGAAAAACAAAACAAGAATGATAAAAAATAGAAAAATATTCAAATAAAAAATAAAGAAAAAGAATGACAAAAGGCATAAAACAGAAAAAAAAAAGATTTTTATATAAAAAAAAAGCTGTAAATAAAAAAAGAGGCAAAAATGATTCTAGAATCATTTTTTGAATAAATCTGTTAAATGTGTTGCTGGCTGTGACTGTTCTTGTTGTTGTTGCTTCTTTTTATACGTTGAGCTAGAGTGAAAAAAATTTGAAAAAAATATATATACAAAGTGGAAATTTTTTTTTTAAATATATATATATATAAAAAAAACAACATTTATTTGCAAAATATCATAAAATGGCTTTACTTTGGAAGAAACTTGGAATATCGAAAAAAAAAACAAAAAAAAAAAAAAATAAAACAAAAAAAAAAAATAAATAAATAAAACAAAAGAAAACAAAAGAAAAGGCCCAAAATGAAAGAATGTACTTCTTACTGGGGCACCTTTTCTTCCCCCACTCCTCGAAAACAAAGAGACTATCATCATTATTCAAAAGCACACGATGATTGGAATTTAATTATCTAACGAAGGAATGCTCTGCATGAAATCATGGAAACTATCATTATTGGGTAAGTAAAAAAAACTTTTTTTAATATTATATATGCAAAGATCAGTAAAATTATTGACGCAATTTATTCCAGTTCAAACAGTGGCTTCCAAATTCACGATAACAGATGTCATGTTAAGATACAAAGCCAGTCAAGGATTTTGAAACATTTGCAAAAAAAAAAAAAAACCCCAAAAAACATTCAAATGTAACTGCATTGTGTTTTTTTATAATTTCTTAGTGTCCAACAATCATATTAAATTGCTGTGTTTTATAATTTCTTAGTGTCCAACAATCATATTAAATTGCTATGTTTTATAATTTCTTAGTGTCCAACAATCATATTAAATTGCTATGTTTTATAATTTCTTAGTGTCCAACAATCATATTAAATTGCTATGTTTTATAATTTCTTAGTGTCCAACAATCATATTAAATTGCTATGTTTTATAATTTCTTAGTGTCCAACAATCATATTAAATTGCTATGTTTTATAATTTCTTAGTGTCCAACAATCATATTAAATTGCTATGTTTTATAATTTCTTAGTGTCCAACAATCATATTAAATTGCTATGTTTTATAATTTCTTAGTGTCCAACAATCATATTAAATTGCTATGTTTTATAATTTCTTAGTGTCCAACAATCATATTAAATTGCTGTGTTTTATAATTTCTTAGTGTCCAACAATCATATTAAATTGCTATGTTTTATAATTTCTTAGTGTCCAACAATCATATTAAATTGCTATGTTTTATAATTTCTTAGTGTCCAACAATCATATTAAATTGCTATGTTTTATAATTTCTTAGTGTCCAACAATCATATTAAATTGCTGTGTTTTATAATTTCTTAGTGTCCAACAATCATATTAAATTGCTATGTTTTATAATTTCTTAGTGTCCAACAATCATATTAAATTGCTATGTTTTATAATTTCTTAGTGTCCAACAATCATATTAAATTGCTATGTTTTATAATTTCTTAGTGTCCAACAATCATATTAAATTGCTATGTTTTATAATTTCTTAGTGTCCAACAATCATATTAAATTGCTATGTTTTATAATTTCTTAGTGTCCAACAATCATATTAAATTGCTATGTTTTATAATTTCTTAGTGTCCAACAATCATATTAAATTGCTATGTTTTATAATTTCTTAGTGTCTTAGTTTATTAAATAAAAAGTGAGAAATTGTTTTGGTGCTTCTCTGACCACCCTTGGGACAAACTTTGCACGAATCTTCCACATCTAGTTCCTTGTGTGTACAGTTCCCACACTGACATCAAACTGTACACTTATTTTCTCTATAGACACACGACTGTCCTTATCCATGAAATTCTTTATTTGGCCAATCAACTCTGGTGTTCTGACTTCCTTACTCCTCTTACACCTCTCATCATCCCTCACAGACAATCTGCCCTCCTTGAATCTCTTATACCACTCCAAAACTGATGCTTGGTTCATGCAAGATGGGCCAGAAGCCATCTGAAGCTTTCCATACGTTTCTGTGGCATTTTTTTTTTCAAGTTAAAAACAGAATTTTATTTATTTCTTCTAAAGTGTCTTCACGTTCAGATTGCATTTTTGAAATTCACCAGCTGTGACAATCAGGCTTTAGTAGAGTGTATTCCAATTCTTGCTATAGCTGTTCATTTGAACATGAAATCATAAAAATTAGTCAGTTATCTCATAAGATATATAGCAATATCATACTGAATTTTCAAGAGTCTACGATAATTTTAAATGCCTGTACAAAAGTAGTCTGGAAACTTATTGAAGGCACCTCGTATCTGAAGAAAATTATGTCTCATGAATATTTTTTAATGCATTATTTTTATCTAATATATAAACAGGACCAGTTTGTATGGATGTTTATGTGTCCAGCTAAAAGGCAAAAAACACAAGCCAATGGTCAATAAAGTTTATATTTTCTGAATCAGCAATCTCTTTTTTAATTTTTTTTAATAAAATAACTGACCCGTTAGGTCAACCATTGAGCTTGGTTTATATTGTTTCTATAAAAAATATGAGTTGGCAAAGCCAGTTAGATATTTTAAAAATAAAAAGAAAAAAGATAAACCTATGATTAATCTCTTTCTGCTCAATATCCGTCCTCAGTCTATTTCTTTGTCTCTGCAACAACTATTTGTGGTGATATTTCATTTGTTTTATAATAGACTAATCCGCTCTTTTTTATTCTTTTCATTTTTTATTATTTTCGACGGTTGATAAACAGAAAATAAGAAAGCAGAAGAGAGAAAGAAATAGATGAAGATGGGAGTGACATATATCGTATGAAATAAGTGGATCAAACAACATACGATGAGAGAGGATGAGTGTAATAGACAGAACTTTTGTAAAAATATCGTCATTTGAAAATTACTGTTGATTCGAACAATTTAAATGTGTTGTTTTGTTGTTGTTTTTTTCAAGCTAACTAAATCTGAAAACTGTGGAATGTATTTTGTGTGATAAAAATATACAGGAAAAAAAGGTCATAGAGATTAAATAGTATTACTGTTTGTGCTAATATTCCCCTTTGTTTATAATGAGCTATTTTAATCTTTCTAGCCTTTTCTTAATTACTTTCAACTGTTAAGAAACACACATGCCCAGTGATAGATATGGTATGAAATAGGATCAAACTTAACTCATTTAAAAAACTCATTACAAACTTATTAAAAACACCCATTAAAATTATTAAAAAACTCATTAAAATTATTCAAAACTCATTAAACATTAAAAACCTCTTTAAGTAAACCTATCTAAAAACTCATTAAACTTTACTTATTCAAAAAACTCATTAAACTTTACTTATTCAAAAAACTCATTAAACTTTACTTATTCAAAAAACTCATTAAACTTTACTTATTCAAAAAACTCATTAAACTTTACTTATTCAAAAAAGGCTTGGTTTCTCAGGTTACACAAATGCAGCTGGATGCTCTATTGATAGCTTCTCTCTAGCCCATTCTCCCATACAGATAGCAATGTTCCCAATTCGCCTACAAGATCATGAACCCCACCAGGTTTCACTTCTTGACCTATTCCTCACCACAGAGACTCCAAGGATTGTGTGACTAATGCTCACAGTCTACTTGGAAATGCAGTCCACCTAGTAGTACAAGTTGAAATCACACTTAAATCCCAACCCCCAAGGTGAGGAGCCATTTCTGAAAACAACAAGGTACTACAAAAGGGCTGACTGGGAAGCCATTAGAGAACACATCAGAGATGCCCTATGGGCCGATATGTTCTCTCTTCCTGCTGAACAGTGTCAATGAGACAACTGAATGGTGCAAGGCGGACATTGAAGCACATGTTCCCACATGGAGGTATTATAGCAAGTCCCACTCACCCCCATGGTTCATTACAGATTGTGCAGTTGCTATTACACAAAGACAGCATGCATTCTGCCGGTTCGTACATCATAAGTCAAATACAAATAGCAAAACTTTGTAGATGCTAGAAATCATTGTAAGAGAGAAATAGTGACAGGCAAAAGGGAGCATGCTGAAATAATCAGCATAGAATTGCAAAGGATAGGAACTTGTGATTTCTGGAAAATCTATACTAGTATAAAAGGGCAATCAGTAATTCCTCCACAACCAAAAGATCATATGCACACACACACACACACACACACACACACACACACACACACACACACGTTAAATTTTTAAATTTTGCAAATAACAATATGCAACATTTATACAAAGGGATACAAAACAGATAATAATTTCCGTTCTGTGAAACTCCATAGAATAAGTAAATTATTATCTCTATCTTATATCCTTTATTCAAAAAAATAAATGCTATAAATTATAATTTGAAAAATTTAACTTTATTTGCAAATACCTATGCTCTGTCTTAAATATTGAGCTTTTTTATTTGCATGGAATTTTCATATAAATTTTAGTATTAATATTTATATATTTCAGTTTCAGTTTTCAATTAATGCAATTTTTTTTCAATTTCATTTGTAACTCTGTGTATATGTGTGAATGGTTTTAATTGTTTCCCCTTCCCATTGCAAAATTAGAAATTTTCGCCAACTCCTGTCAGCTTTTTCAACCTCCAAATGTATGAAATCATAGAAATATATTTTTCTAGTTTAAACTTGATGTAGTAAAAGTTACTACCATAACCCAAGACGATTAAACTTTTAGGATATCGAACCTTCATTACTCCAAGGTTTGCAGCCTTGATTCAGTTTTGTTATGATTTTGTTTTCTTGAATGGTCGATACAAATTTTATTTTTTTAAAGTTGTTATACAATAAAAATTAATATCGCCATCAACTGTATTAAAATTGTGAAATAATCGCATTGTTCGCATGTCATATGAATTTTATTTTTAAAAGTCAAAATAAATAAAATAATATTTCCTTGTCTGTTAGAAAAAATATACACAATTATCTCCCTTTGATTTGCAACTTCTGTAGGCAAATATGATCAAATTTCCTGTCACATAGCGACAGGTAACTCCAAATTAAACCAACAAATTTAAATATGAAAAAAAAAAAAAAAAAAATTAGATTGGTTTATTTGATCATTACAAAAAATGGTACTTGTACAGTTTAGTCAAGACATTAAAAAATGAAAATATCGAAAAAAGTTTTAATTGTATGTATCCGTTATGAAACAAAGTTCTTCGAAAAAAAATTTCACTTAATTTCATCAAGTAGCTTTTTTTTGTTGTTTTTTTACAACGAAAAAACAATTTGTTATGATACCGAGCAAAAGGTTCGATTTTTAGGAAGAAAAGCTAGTATTAAAGATGGGGAGGTTGTCAGCGCTTAAACTGGAGTTATCTCCCTTTACCATTTCTAAAATTCAAACAATTTTTTTTTAATCCAATATGGCTGCCTTCAACGCGCCCTCATAAAAACGTGTTTTTTTTCGACTGTAAAAAAAAAAATAACTACTTGATGAAATTAAGTGAATTTTTTTTTTTTTTTCGGAGAACTGTAGCGAGCTACTACTAAGATGCTATGCTGTATTCTCACCTTAGTTCTCTCTTTCTCCCTACACTTTTCTCTTTTCCTTCTTATACATCATCAGAGGTTCCAGCCAATGAAAAGCGAGAACTGTGTACGTGGGACATTCAAGTAAAGGAAACGTTCTTACTTCAACGACGACTAGAGACAGCATCACACGCCACTCCTTAGCTCCCGTAAGGTAGCGAAAAGGAAACATTGAACATTAAACAAAGACTCTACAAAATGGTGACTCTAATTAATACCCCTTGTTAATGTATGGTAATATATCATAGAACTTCGTTTCATAACGAATACATACAATTTAAACATTTTTCGATATTTTTATTTTTTTAATGTCTTGACTAAACCGTACAAGTACCAAAAGTAATTAATGAATATTTTTTTGTTACCATTATCCAAATTTCGGTGAAAGTTCAGAACCTGACCTAATTTAAAAAATAAAATAAAACAAAGAAAAATCGGTGCTTGTATAGATTGGGCCATTGGCACGTATGACAGGTAGCATTTAAAATGAAAGAAAATACAGAAATGTCTGTGTGATGTACGTATCCGTCACGGGACGATGATGAAAAGTTCTTTAAAAATCACGAAAACGCCTTTCATTTATCGGTAAAAAATGACAAATTTATTTTTCGTAAAAAAAATAAAAAATCTACTAGATCAATTTTTGTGAATTTTGGAATATGAAAATTTAATTCCGTGACAAGTAGGTACAATATAGAAGTTTTTATCGTTATAAGTGACAACCTGAATAAGCACTGAAAAATCTTTATGAATTACGTACCTCACGGAATGAAAATGTCATATTCCAAAATTCACGTAAATGGATTAAGTAGGTTTTTTTTTTTTTTTTTTTTTTTTTTTAAGCCAAGAATTTAAATTCTATGAAGAAACAAGAATTGTGTGTGTTAATGCCATATTTAATGAAAGGATACACGTCAATTCGAATTACCGAAATGTTAAAATGTACATTGTAATGGTTACGATGTACTATAAAGCGTTGAACATCATTAAAAATGATTTTCTGTATTAAAAAAAAAAAAAAAATGATAAATTTATGTTATTTTTGGAATATGACATTTCCGTTTCATGATGGGTACGTATACCATAGCAATTTTTCTGTATTTATTTATTTATTTATTTATTACAAAGAGGAATTCTGGACATGCAGCAAATTTTCAATAACATTTTGTCACTTACAGGCTCCCATACAACCAATTTTCTTAGCGAAGAAAAGAATTTTCTTGTCCACGTTGTTTAAATTTAAAAAAAAAATTAATAAATCATACAGTTTTTATGTATGCGTTTTATGGGGACGCCATTAAAAATAAAATTGACGTAATATTTTAAACGCATTCACAGATCTAATCAGTGTTTACTGTTTGTGTCTATTAATTAGAAAGGCGGGTGGGTGGGGGGGTAATATAGTTGAGAATAGCAAATGCACACAAACTACAGTATAAGAACATCTAAGGGCGATAACTGCAGCTGTCCTGAGTTGTAAATCTGTCACCTTGTCCATACAGACGAACAAATTAAATTCATCGTTACGGAAAAAATAATAAAAATAAATAAAAAAATAAATTAATTACAAGTAAACATTTTAATATGATTTTTAGTTCATTTTACATCTAGAAAAATAGTATAATGACTAGATTTCACAGAACCCTTTCAAGTTGATTGTGAACAGTTACTAAGTTTGAAGGAAATCCATACATTATATCGATCAAGGGAAGTAACTCTTGGAAGCTTGTTTAAAAATTATGGGGTAACTCTTGTCGTACTGTAGCAACAGTTAAAATGTTGCTTACATGTTTTTATTTATTTTATTTATTTATTTTTTTAATCTTAGAAGACTACTCGCATTGTTAATCATCGTACAGTATATCGATACACTAAGGCTGACTGGGATAGTTTCCGTACATTTATATCGGATCTACCTCTACGTTCCATGTTTAAAAAGGATGTGTCCTCTATAGTATCAAACCTGACGGAATGGTTAATTGTAGGTATAGACAGTTTCATACCCTCGAAAAAGTTCCAGCACAAACCTAACAGCCAGCCATGGTTCTTTCCAGAATGTGCTGCTGCCATTGCGCACAGAAATCACTTTTTCCACTGCTTTCAACGTAATAGATGTATGGAAACTAAAGCCGCTTTCAGAACTGCCAGCAACCATTGTAAGAAAGTAATAAAGAACGCAAGAGAGTTGTATGCTCAATCCGTTAAGTCCAAAGTAGCTGAGCAGCGGCTTGGTTCCCACCAGTTTTGGCAAATAGCAAACAGAATCCTGAACAGAAGCGTGTGCTCTATGCCAACTATCATCAATGGTCCTGAGGTAATCTCGTCAGCATCAGACAAAGCCAAACTCTTTGCCAAGAACTTTGCAGCTAATTCTACCCTTTGTGACCAAGGCTGCCAACCCCCAATATATCCTCCTGTATCAGAAAACACGCTATGTGATATACATATATCTGTACGTGATGTTGCCAAACTAATCAAAAACCTTGATTCCAGTAAAGCAACTGGCCCTGATGGTATTCCAATTATAGTACTCAAAAAAACTTCAACCAGAACTAGTGCCCATACTTACAAAACTGTTTAAACATTGTCTTAAGGAGAATAGCTTCCCATCACCCTGGAAAATCTCATCAGTATGCCCTGTATTTAAGAATTCAGGTGATCGCTCATCACCCTCTCAGTACAGGCCAATAAGTCTCCTGTGCGTCATGAGTAAGTTGCTGAAATCTGTGTTAAATACAGAAGTAATCAACCATCTTAACAAAAACAACATTCTTAGTGACACTCAATATGGTTTCCGTTCTGCTAGATTTACAGCAGGTGTGCTTACAGTTATATCCCATAGGATTAGCAAATCTCTCGACGGAGGCAACCTTTCTAGGGCAATTGCTCTTGACATATCAAAGGCCTTTGATAGGGTGTAGCATAAAGGTTTACTTCACAAGATCTTTAGCTATGGTATAGCTGGAAATGTCTTCTCAATTATTAAATCATTTCTTTCTGATAGGTTTATAAGAGTAGTAGTTGACGGGCAAAAATCAGAAGGTCACAGTATTAATGCGGGAGTCCCTCAGGGGTCCATCCTGGGCCCAACTCTTTTCCTGATCTACATTAATGATCTTCCAAATCACATCCTTAAATCATTTGTAGACATTTATGCTGATGACACTACCATTTATGGTAGCACATCTAAGACAGTAAACGACCAAGTTCTCTCCGATTCTCTCTCCTCTGATCTTGAGCACATAGTACAATGGGGAAGGAGTGGTTGGTTACTTTTAATGCATCTAAAACCAAGCTTCTCTCTTTACATCATCAACACTCTGATCCATATCTGGCATCAATTGAAATGAATGGCTCTCGTCTTCAGGAGGCCTCAAGTTTTGACAAGCTTCTGGGCTTGATCTTTACTCCTGATCTTAAATGGAACACGTACATCAAATCTATTGCCAAGGCCGCTGGAAAAATGGTGGGATCTTTCTATCACTCCAGTAGATGTCTCACTGCTGATGCAATTCTCTATCTATATAAGAGCCAGGTACGTCCAAGGATGGAATACTGTTGCCACATCTGGGCAGGAGCTGCTAGAAAGGACGTATCCTGCCTTGATAGAGTTCAAAATACTTTGTAGCCTCGTAGGATATGTCCTTTTCTCTTCCCTGCAACCTCTATCTCACAGAAGAGATGTTGCAAGTTTGTCTCTGATGTATCATTATTTTCATGGAAAGTGTTCGACTGAGCTTCAGTCTATGGTCCCTCCTCACCGAACTTTCACAAGAAACACTCGTTTAGCTGAAAACACTATCAAAAATTCCCCCCACTCTTTATCTGTGCCTAAACCTAAACGTAGATTCCATGATCAAAGCTTCTTTCTTAAAACTGGACGCCTGTGGAATTGTCTTCCGTTTTCCTGCTTTCCGGCTGACTACAATATGGTTGTCTTCAAGTCTAACGTAAACAAGTTCTTGATGAGCCGTTCCATATAAGTTAACAAATTTACCCAATTGATTACCATATTGTCCAATTTCTACTGTACACTCTGTAACCCTTATCCTCGAGTGGCCTCTTGGCCTTGATAATGTGGTGATGCCTATGTTAAAAACAAAAAAAAAAAAAAAAAAAAAAACAATACGATTCCACAGAATGAGAAATATATTTTGATAAGGCTGATAGTTTTCTAGATAGTTGAAAAAATTAGTTTTTTGGACCGAAAAACTAATAACACACCAAATATGAGTTTATTAACATTTCATGAAAATATTTTGCCCATTTTAAATATAGAACTGAAGATAAATTAATAAGTACTAATGAATACTCAGAAAGTAATATTGTGCTACGTAGTTCAATACAAATAATAAAATCACATTGTAAAAGACAATCTTCTATTTATTCCTTCAGTCCAGCACCTCTTCACAGACAATCTTCTTTCCTCCCCCCCCCTGTTTCTTTCAAATGTTCCCTTTTTATGTAACATTTCTTGGACTTATTTCTTCGGCGATGAACTGCTGCATTTCTCATACTATTACAACAATAATCATATATTATTATAATGATAATCGAAAACGAGGCTACATCAAAGGGAGGTCACTCTCATATCTGTGTCCAGGGTTGACAGATTGGCATTTTTTATTCAGATTTTGTGGATTTGGGTTGTTTTTTTTTTAAGTAGTTTGGCCTTCAAAAATGTTATCTGACCTTTTTTCAAACATAACATACGGACTAACTAAGGAAGGAACACAGAGTATTATATAAATAATTGTGATTGTTTGTCGTAGGAATATATGGAAATAATATTAACTATAATGTTTCTTGATTGCAAATGATGAATTTCTTCAGTTTTGATAACTAAAAATTGTCTTATAGAAAACAGAAAAGCGTACAAATTTTTAAGTGTTATTGAAGTTTTTTTTTTTTTTTCTCTTCAGTACTTGTACCGTTTAATCAACACATTAAAAAATGAAAATATCGAAAAAAAAAAAAAAGTTATGGAATAAGTTCTCCAAAAAAAATTTCACTAAATTTGATTAAGTACTTTTTTTCTTTTTTTTTTTTACAGCGAAAAATAATTTGTTATGATACAGATAAAAAGGTAGCCATATTTCGATTCTTAAGAAGAAAAGCTATGATTTAAGATGGGGGAAGGGGTGTTGGCGCCTTAGACGGAGTTATCTCCCTGTGCCATGTTCTAAAAATCCAAACATGGCTACCTTGAGTGCATTGTCATAAAAACGAGTTTTTCCACCGTAAAAAAAAAAAAAACTACTCGATCAAATCAAATGAAATTTTTTTTAGGAGAACTTTAGTCTGAAATGGATACGTGCAAAACAATTTTTTTTTCGATATTTTCACTTTTTTAATGCCTTGATTGAACTGTAGAAGTACCTTGTCTTCTATATAAGCATTGTTTAAATTGAAATTCGTAAGTTTAGAAAACCAATAAAATGCAATTTTTTTTTGTTGTCAAGATCAAAGTGTAGCCTAAGTTTTTTGTTCATCGTTGATTTTTTTTCTGTATTTTTTTAACATGAATAAAAGATTTAATATCTCAAAGTGTAGTATCTGTTCTCTGATACATACACAGCGATAGGCAGTCTTGTTCTGGCGACACATTCTCGTGCCCGGAGAGCTTGTTGGGTAGCGTTCTGTCCGCACCCCCACTTTGTCTGTCTTTCTCTGCTCTCCCCCCTCCCCCACGGGGGGGGATCCGAGCTGATAATTTACGACCTTCCCGCGAGGGAGGGTCGGAAACACTTTCTCTCTTCCCTCCACTAACTTCCCACTCCCTCTCTCAGTTCTATCTCCCCTCTTGCCGCCTTTGGCGCCACTTCTTTTTGGCGCCAAAGTCGGCTCCCAATTTGGACGCCGACTCCACGTCACTCATTTTGGTGAATTTATACAGGGAAGAGAGAGCTTTTTTCAAAAATGGACACCCCCAGTCCGGGGACCACCAATACAGATACCCCCAGCCAGGAGGCTACCACAAGAAAAACTGCTCCCCAAGAGGACGGCTCCCCAACAGGGGAAGCAAAAAGCAACGGGGCATACCGCCCGGACACTAAACCAAAGGACGCCCCTCAGAAGGGAGAAAACTCACCAGCAGCTCCCCAAGAGGGCGACTCCCCACAAAGGGGAGAAAAAACAATGTTGGACAGGGCATCCCGCTCTGACTACAAAAATCAAGAGGCAGTAGCCCCAAAGGACGATAAGAGAGACAGTGCTCCCCAGGAGGGCTACTGCCCCAAAAGGGGAGCAAATCAAGAAAATGAGGGGGCATACAGCCTAGACCTCCCCAAAACAAAAGGGGCAAAAGCTCCCAAGGACAATAAAGAGGACAATGCTCCCCAGGAGGCCGACTCCCCAAAAAGGGAAGTATTTCCTGGAAGAAGTATAGAGCAGGGAGAGTCGGTCCCAAAGGAAAGCGGAAAGGGAAATGCGCCTCAAAATAGCAACCCTTCCGCCAAGGAACAGCAAAAACAGTCCAACCTCACCAAAGATCCAACACCAACAAGAGGGTCGGCATGGGGGAAGACTGTAGAGAAGCAACTGTCCCCTCAAGAGTATAGAGACTTGTACTTGACCAAGTACAGACAATACATAGAGGGGGCAGAAATCAAACCAGTGCCAGGCGCTTGGGAGGCAATCGAAGACAGAGTGCTCTCCCTCATCATCTCGGATATGCCGGAAAACCGCCTCCTAGGGATGAAAAAGGAAGACATGGCAGGGCTCCTACACAAGCTAAACATCCCGGTATTATACCTGTACCAGAGGAGCTACGCCATGTGGGACATCCTCCTACCCACCAAGGAAGATGCGGAGAGACTCTCCCTACAGGAAATTAAGTATGGGAGAACAAAACTAAAGCCCGAATACCAGGGCAGGACAAGGACCCGGGTACAGGTATTCAATGTACCTATGCAAATATCAGCAGAAATCCTGGGATCCTTCTTCACACAGTTCGGCGAGGTGGAAAAAATAACCCCAGTGCGGTCGAAAACCGGCATGCACTTGGGCAGCTACACTGTGGCCATGAGGCTAAAGAAAGAAGGCTTCCAGGCGATACCAGCACAGCTGACATTTAAGGAGGCAACTATGACAGTAGTAGTGGAGGGGCGTCGTCCGCACTGCTGGTTCTGCCAAAAACAGGGTCACATGGCCAAGAGCTGCCCTCAAAGGTCAAATCCTACTCAAGTGACACTAAAGGCGGTCCCAACCTCTGAGACAGCACCAGTGTCCAAACAGGCTGTCACAACTCCTGCAACCAGAGCACCAACCCCAGCACCGAGGAAACCCAAAACTGTGCAGGAGCCCAAAGGGGAGGAATGGATCACGGTAATGAGGCGGAAACGGAAGCCCACAATCCCATCTGCCACCGTCCCACAACCAACCCAACAACCGAGGCAGCAACAACAACAGCAGCCTCCACAACAGCCGCAGCAACAGCCATGGCAGCAGACACAGCAGCAGCAGCCAAACCAGCCGTTGAACCAGCCGCAGCAACAACATCAGCTGCCGCGGCCAATTCCACAACCAATGCCACGAAAACAGCAGCAACAACAAAAACAGCAGCAGCAGCAACAGCCAGAACAGCAGCAACAAAAACGGCTGCAGCAACCAGAAAAGCAACAGCATCAACCGGAGAAACAACAATTAGAGGAGCAGCAACAACCAACGGTCCCCACACCAATTGAGACGGGGATCAAGCGAAGAAAACACTGCTCCTCTGAGGATGAATCTGCTAGTGAGAGGGATAGGAACTCAACCTCACCACTCCCCGGTTCATTCAAAAGAATAAAAAAGAAAAGGAAAGGGGAAGAAAAGGCAGCCCCCACTCCCTGTGAGCATACACCACCTTTAACAACAACACAACCCACTTCTACCCCCATACCACATACTGCACCAACACTAGACACCGCACTAACACCAACACCAACATCAGACACCGCACCAACACCAGACACTGCACCAACACCAGACACTGCACCAACACCAACACCAGACACCGCACCAACACCAGACACCGCACCAACACCAACACCAGACATCACACCAACACCAGACACCGCACCAACACCAACACCAGACACCACACAGACACTCGTCCCCACACCAATGCAAATTGAGCCGCCATCCCAGAAAGAAAAGAATGAACCCGGGAGGGGGAGAGACCCTTCAGATTCTCCCACTTACGGACTCACTCCAACAGGGACTCTCGCCCTCGAAACGAGAGAGGAACTTTGTTCTGTAGACCCCCTGTCTGTGGCAATGGGTGTACCTCACCGGCAGAGAAAAAATTTAAAACCTCTGCTGGACTGCCAACAGATAGGGGGAAAAGACGTTAATGTCCCCTCTAATTTCCCGGACGCCCCACGGCTAACAACTTTCGTCAGGCTTCCTGAGGCCTGCAAAACCAACGTGTGGACAATGCTGGAAGCCGCTGAAGGGGCTGGTCCGGGAATTGAACTGATTAGGAAAAATGACCCTTCCCTTGAGGAACTCGCAAAACAATGCAAGGGAAGGGTCCCAGTGTTGGTCCATCCGTCACTCTATAGGGCCCTTAAATTGACTTACCCTTTGGATCTCGGCGGCATTGTGAGAGAAGGTCAGGACATGAAAAACCTGACCACCTTGAGCATTGCACACAACGTCGGTGTCCTTTCCCCGGCTGACTTCGGAGCTGAGTGTAACACACCTTAAGGTAGGTACCATGGCTTTGAATTTGGCTAGTCTGAATGCGAGGGGCTTGAGATCATCGGGCCGGGCGGCTCGCCTCCGGCACGACCTCTTGTCCCTGGGAGTGGATGTCGCTGCGATTCAGGAGACGCATTTCGTTTCCTCTGTGGACTGTCAGGTGCTGGCCCGAGACTTTGAGGTTTTCTCAGCATATGGCAGCCCGCGGGGGAAGGGAGTTTCCGTGCTGGTTAAACGTACCCTGTCGGCGACGGTCGACGTTGTCCATAGAGATGCAGTGGGTAGGCTGGTTGTGGCCGATGTTGCCGTAAAAGATTCTGTGTTTCGGGTGATTGCGGTTCATGCGCCCAGCACCGCTCGTGAGAGGGTCTCATTCTTCAGTCAGCTTGACGCGTTTGTAGATTGTCGGAAGCGGGTAGTGCTAATGGGGGATTGGAATTCCATCTTAGACCCCGACAAAGATAAGGTAGGAGGCGGAGCTAGAGGATCGGAGAGGTGCGAGTCCAGCCTGGCTGATCTGATGGCTAGATGCGGTCTGGTCGACAGGTTTCGGGTCGAGCATCCAGGGCGGGAGATGTGGACGTGGACCAATAGTGTTTCCTCCTATCCAAATACTTATTTGGACAGGATGTTAGTTAGGAGAGGCGAAGTAGACTTCTTATCTTGTCCCACGTTCACTTGGCTAGGCCAGACGGACCATAAATTAGTTATGGCCCGGCTGAAGCTAGGAAATAGGCCTAAGTTAGCGGGGTACTGGAAGTTAAACACCTCCCTTCTGGAGATACAAGACTTCCAAGATCAGTTAAGAGAATTGATTAAAAAGGCACTAGTGGGGGCGGTTACCGGGAGTAAGTGGTGGTTAGGTCTCAAAGCCAAGATCAGAAGCTTCTCCGTCAAGTATGCCCAGCGCCTCGCACTAGATAAGGCCAAGACGAAGAAGAAGCTAGAGCAGAAACTAGCCCAGGCTACGGGGGAGGGTGATAGGGTTAGTCAGGAACTAGCTAAGCAGGACCTTCTACGCGAGACTAGCAAGCGTTACGAAGGCCAAGTAGTTAGAGCTAGGCTTAGAAAGATAGGCAACGAAGCAGTCAATTCTGATGCAGACGTGCGCCGTGAGGTTTCTAGGCGTGGCTCGGACAAATACATTGCAAAAATCAAACATCCGAATGGACGCACCCTGGAATCGACTCGGGAGATCTGCGAGGGGTTTCGAGAACATTTCGAGGAGCGTTTTACGCAGCAGCCCGATCTTCCGGTCCTTGAGTTTAGCGACTATTTGGCCGACTCTCCCCGCCTCGAGGCGGCTAGAGCGGCTAGTTGCGAGGGCCGGGTGACGGAGCGGGAGGTCTTTACTGCGCTGAAGCAGGTCAGCTGTGACAGATCGCCAGGACTTGATGGTCTGCCATACGAACTGTACTTGAGGCTGTCGCCCATGTTTCTGCCTCTTCTGACGGATATGTTCAACCATTGGTTTGCTCAGGGATCCATCCCAGGGCAGGTGACCAAGGGAGTGATCACATTGCTGAAGAAAGGTGACGGGCATGGAGGGGAAGAGTTAGACGACTACAGGCCCATAACTCTGCTAAACACAGAGTTGAAGATTTTGGCCAAGGTCCTGTCGAATCGGCTGCAGGTTGTTATCGACGAGTTGGTTGAACCGGAACAGAACTACGCTGTGAAGGGGAGATCGATTCAGAACAACTTACACCTGATCCGCATGATCCTAGAGGGGGGAATAGATGACGACACGGAAGCCGCGCTGATAAACTTAGATCAGTCCAAAGCTTTCGATAGGGTCGACCATCGTTTCCTGGCATCTGTCTTAGAGGCCGCCGGTTTTAAACCGGACTTTTGCAAGTGGATCTCCATAATGTATCGACAGCCCATGGCTGTCGTGCAAGTGAACGGAAAGCGCTCGAAACCCTTTGTTATCTCTCGGTCGGTTCGTCAGGGTTGTCCGCTGTCGCCCCTGCTTTATGTCCTGGCTTTGGAGCCTCTTCTCCGCAAGCTGAGACATGGGGAGGCAAATTCGGCCCTGCGCGGAATGGCTCTGCCTGGCGGCTCAGCTGCCAAGGTATCCGCGTTCGCCGATGATGTCACGATCTTCGTGTCGGGCTTCAGAGACATTGAGGTCGTGTCGGAGGCACTCACACAGTACGAAAGAATTACAGGGGCCAAGATAAACCGCAACAAGTCGGTAGGACTGCGGTTGGGCGCATGGAGTGGCAACGCAAACCTCCCTGCGCCCTTCAGCTGGACAGATGGCCCGGTCCGGATCCTCGGCGTGTGGTTCGGACCGGGTCTCCAGCTTGACAAGAATTGGTTGGAGGTACGGTCAAAGGTGGAGGCTGCAGTCAATTCGTGGCTTCCTAGGAAACTTTCCTTAAAGGGTAGAGCTGAGGCGTGCGCCACTTACGTCTTTCCTCTCATCCTTTACCGACTGGCCGTACTTCCCCTGCCTGCACAACACCTAAAAGCTCTTGTCGAACTCTTGTCCTCGCTCCTTTGGGACAGAGGAAGACACTGGGTGAGCAGACAGGTCTGTATTCAACGTCCGTGTGAGGGAGGCTTGGGAATGCCGGACTTGAAGTGTCATCGAGATGCTGAGAGGCTGGCCTTCCTGAGCCACTATATGCAGGAGGACCAACCGTGGCACCCCGTGGTTACTGCCGCCTTCCCCGACCTCGTTCTCGACCCTTCCATCGAGAGCCGTCGCAGGCCGCGGGGAGAATCTGCCTACATGAAAGAGTGCCGAGCCGCGCTAAAACGACTACCAAGGTCCAGTGACCTTGTGACTGCTACCCGTAGGGAACTCCACAGGGATCTAGTGAAGGGGGCCGCTGACGACCCGCTATGCGCGCGTTTGGGGTGGCAGCAGAGTGAGATCCGCTCCGCGTGGAGCTGGGCGCCAGGTTCGAGTCATCTGAACAATTCGGAGTTCTCTCTGACCTGGCGATTGGCCCGAAATGCACTTCCACTCAACAACATACAATGCAGTTCTGGGTTTCTGGAGTCGCCTGATTGTCCCCATTGTGGGACAACGGCTGTGGAAACTACGAATCACGCTTTCTTCGATTGCCGCGAACTCCGCCAGTACTGGTCGTATGTCAGTGGGGTGACGGCTCGCATCGATCCTGAGCATCCTCGCCCAATTACTGTATCCAATGTTGTGGACAACGTGAGGCCGCCGTGGGACCGGGAAAGACAAATGGTCTACGTTACGATTCTGGCCGTGGCGAGAATGGTGATTTGGACGTCGCGTCTGCAAGGTTGCCGGGGGGTGTTGTCTTTTTCTGATCAAGATCTGATCGCGTTCTTTAAACACCAACTACGGGTGAAGATCAGATGTGATAGAAGAAGGCTGCATCGCGCGGCATTTGACAGAAGATGGATACATGTGGCAAGTCTGTGTGTACGAAGAGGAGCCAAATTTGAATACGTGTTCCCCGCCTAGGTGTGGAACGCGCAGTTCTGTAAAGTTAAATTAAACAAGTAGTCTCTCAGCTAGCTGAGTGTGTGTTCCATCCCTCCCCGATTAGGAAGCCTCCAAGATCCCCATCCCCTCTTACCTGCAATTTTTGTTTTCACCCCTTCCTCTAAATTTTACCCATCTTGGAGAAAAAGA
The DNA here is from genome assembly GCF_053919585.1 of Euprymna scolopes. NCBI lineage: Eukaryota > Metazoa > Mollusca > Cephalopoda > Sepiida > Sepiolidae > Euprymna > Euprymna scolopes. The sequence goes on along the minus strand of NC_136502.1, from coordinate 6,393,894 downwards.
AATACAAACTAACCTCCATCCCTTACCCACAAAATTTTCTTTTCTCCATTCACCCCCATCTAGAGGGCATCCCCACCTAGAGACTGACCCGCAGAAGCGAGGTTCCTTTTACAAACCTAGTGGAACGGGCAGTCTATCAACTAGACGGGGTTGGGAGGGTCCTACTAATCACCTTTTGTTTTTTCTTCCCCCTCCCTCGACACAAATGAATTATTGTTACCATTTTATTGTTATCTTTTTTGTTTTTACACGTCAATAAAAAATGTTTAAAAAATTGGGAGTTACTAGGACGTCCCCCAATATGAAAGGGTGAATGCGGTATTATGGTGAAAGAAGATACTAGCTGGGAGAAACTTTTGACTTTGTTTAGTTCTGGAGTGACAAGGATGACCAACGACCCCCAAAATCCCCCCTTTTGAGTTGGCCATGTGCCTAAGTTTTTTGTTCATCGTTGATTTTTTTTCTGTATTTTTTTTAACATGAATAAAAGATTTAATATCTCAAAGTGTAGTATCTGTTCCTCAGATGCTGCACTTCCATTTCTTGTTCTCTTTCGGTGAGGAGAAATCCTTCACGACTGAGACAATTTTTATTTTTGTACCTTTTCTCCACGTTAAAAAACGACCCTGGTGTCTAACTCTGTCCCGTGGGGAGGCATAGTAAATAGGTACAATCAATGAAGTTTCGACGATGTAGCGCCATCATCAGGAATAGAATCAGTTTGTGTTTTTTTTTTCTTTTCTTTTCGTTCCTCTCAATTGTCATTCAAAAAGTAAAGTCTGTGTGATCTTCTTCAATGGCGATATTTTCTAATATTCTAAATCAGGAGGTATGCATGACTCACTAAAGTCCCCTCCCCCGATGTAAGCATTTTTTTAAGTGTAATAAATTATTTTATTTTAATATTTTGAACAATCCCCTTCTCTTTCCCCCAAAATTTATTTTTTAATAAAAATTGAATGAATATGAACTTTTTATGAAAAAAAATATGTCATGCTTTCAACAAGAAAAACTACTTCTTCGCTTCATCAACTATTACTGCTTCCTTTTCCTTTTAACAGCACAGGCTGCTTGCTGGAACTACTAGTACTACCTTTCCCTTTTAACAGAGTAATACTGCTTGCTGGAACTATTAATACTACCATTTTCCTTCTAACAGCACAACGCTGCTTGCTGTAAAAATATAAAAACAATATGGCGCCTTTATTGTGCAATCTATATATATAAAAGCAAAAATGTATGTATGTATGTATGTATGTATGTACGCTTTTCCTCGATGTCCACAAAAGGCTTCTTTCAGAGAAGCGCTTGCTCGGTTCACAACTTCTTAAAACTTTTTATATCATCTATAAATTGTAATATCTCAGAGTTACCCACGGAGCTCGCCTGTCTATTTAATTTTATTGACATTCAAACGTTAATTATTCCACATTTCCCGCATCGGCACGCGTTACATTCGGTTTTCGGTATAAAAAACAGCGAAACTCGACTCTAATCACAGGCCGAAAGCCAGTTTTCTCAAGAGAGCTAAGTAACGTTTGTTCAATGTCGACTTCGTCATATCAGACTGTAGCTTTCATTTCGCTCCTCCTAATAAACAGGGAGCGGGTTTTTAAAAACAAACAAACCGATTTATTCACCTCATTCAAAACTGTCCCGCACAAAATGCTTACTGCTGAATACCTATCGCCGTCACGTCAATCAAAAATGCGCACCTGTTTTTTTTTAACACTTTACTATTTTCCAACTGCGCGTCGTGAAGGCGTCGTTTTTTTTTTCACATTTTCGGGGTTTTTTCATATACCCCGAAAAACACCCGGGCTACGCCGGGTACCCCTCACTAGTTAGTTCTAAATCAAACATCTTTAACGATACAACAATGTTATCGCCAGCCTTTTATTTTAGTGCACACAACTCTATTGTGACGTGCTGTAACACATTGACAAAAGGTTATTAGCATGGAATGATCAACTGATATTACACCCATGGTTGGTTGAGGGCAACATGCATTATTTCTCCTCATTCGACAGCTTAAAATGGATAATAGAAAAGTTATAAAAATGCTACAGGCAACAAACTTGGCACAAATATATCCACGAACACATCAAGTATGACTGGAAACAGAAAGATATAGATTTCAGAGAGTGAACACCACATCACTTAAGATATAGTCACAAAATAAAAACACAACTACGGCAACATTTTTTTCATTTAAGCCAAAAACCGATGTATGTCTACAATTATGCCCGCTCAGTTTGCATCAAGACACGCCCATGACAATCCAGGCACTTGGTCTCAGAGTGGCAGCCATCTTTGGGGTAGTTGACCTCTCCACAAACCGACAGCTATTCAAATACAGAAAGTTTTTTCTTAACTATTATTACATGAGATAAACTAGCCTTTTTCAGGGCCATCTTTCTCCAAAAAACTACTATATATTTTGTGAAATCGACTTTTCAACTCTGCAGTTTCTGGCACCTTCTTGCAGTTTCCAGCATCCTCCTGCAGCTGCCCACACCTTCTTGCAGTTTCCTGTGATGACAGTAAAGCTGCTGCAGCTTTAACACAAGACTTACAACTTTCTTTTATTTACATTTCAGTAAATAAACCTTTTTTATTTTTATCGTTCACAAGAATGCAATTACGTTTTGTCCACTCTTCTTTGCCATTGTCGTTTACCTTTTTCTTGCCTATGTCACCTTTTAGTTGTGGGGTCGATTGTCTCCAACAGGCGCCCTCCACCCCCACAACGAATACACATTTTATATTTTGTGAAACAGTCGTTTCTCCTCAATGACCAAAAGAACCTTTACTTATTTGTAAATATCAATGAGCGCGCGTTTTTCTGGTCATTAATCATAATTAATTCGTCAATTAGCAAACACTTATGTCAAAACAAAATCGTTTATGGCCTGTAAAAAAAATATACTCACAGTTCAGACATGGTCTATATGCATTCTAGTTTTATATATATATATATATTTTTTTTTTTTACACAGTGATCACCACTTATCAAGGCCCGTAAGCCACTCAGGGATAAGGGTTATTGCAGGTATATTACGTTAGTGTGGAGATTTGATGAAGTGTTTACTTAAGGGGGTGGTTCATTAGGAATTTGTTAACGTTGGACTTGAAGACATCCAAGTTGTAGTCAGGTGGGAAGCAGGCAGACGGAACAGAGTTCCACAGGCGTGCAGTTCTAAGAAAGAAGCTTTGTTCATGGAATCCACGTTTTGATTTAGGCACAGATAAAGAGTGGGGGAAATTTTTCACAGTGAATTCAGCTAGACGGGTGTTTTTCGTGAAAGATTGGCGAGGGGGGACCAGAGATTGGAGTTCAGACGAGCACCTGCCATGGAAATAACGATAAAACAAGGACAGGCTTGCAACATCTCTTCTGTGGGAGAGAGGTTGCAAGATAGAGAAAAGGGCATCCCCCACTAAGCCACAAAGTCTATTTTGTACTCTGTCAAGGCAGGATAGGCTGTTTTTAGCAGCTCCTGCCCAGATATGGCAGCAGTATTCCATCCTTGGACATACTTGGCTTTTATATAGATAGAGAATTGCATCAGTAGTGAGATATCTTCTGGAGCGGTAGAAAGATCCCACCATCTTTCCAGCGACCTTGGCAACAGACTTGATGTACGTGTTCCATTTCAGGAGTAAAGGTCAAACCCAGAAGCTTGTCAAAACACGGGGCCTCTCTCAGACGAGAGCCATCCATCCCAATTGATGCCAGATGGGGATCAGAGCGTTGATGATGTAAGGATAGAAGTTTGGTTTTAGATGCATTAAAGGTAACCAGCCACGTCTAACATTGTGTAACATTGTCATTAATATGTTAACATGTCACAAGAAAACAAGAAACTCAACTTCCAAAAGCCTTTATATCTCATATTTCCAACAACGCATTTAAAAAAAAAAATTTCAACAATTTCTCCTTCTCTGGCTGCGTGTGACTCTTTGTCTCAACTGTGACATCATCCATGTCTCTTGAACACGTTTTACTGAACACCAGCGACACATTAAACACATGCTTCTCTCATCACGTTACAAACACTACTGCTTCTCTAAACACCTATGTCCATTTATCTCTGCTGTAATGTCACTTCCTGTAACCGACATGGTCATTTGCACATGTTAATGCAGCTGCTATCCACGTCAGCAGCTCTGTTACACTTGAAACAGATGTGCTTAAGGGTTGATATGGCACTATGTAAACCCAATTCCTCATGATTTCTGCAGTCTGTTTTTACATGATGTCACACTAGAGATCGGCTGAGGAGTACGTGTACTCATTTGACACATGGCGTGATTTATCGTCAGATTATGACATCACAGGATCAGATGATTAGGACTGATTTTGGAAAGTTAGAGAGTCAGTTTTCTTCTTGAGAGCGAAGAAAGAACATGTTTTAAAGATGTAGCTCGCCATATTTTAAGACTCTTCCTCTACCCCGACCTCAAGATAACAGGCTAGCAAAGAGTACTTGGTAATGTGTTTCCGAACCACTGTGTTGAAGCCCAATAAACTCATCAAAGAACATAGAACACTCAGTGTGTCTATTATTGTGTGCATGAACAGCATAATTGTGGTGTTCTCTGGAATCTGAGTGACAACAAGTCTCCCCAGATTTCCAGTACTCTCCACCTCTTTTGATAACCTTTATTATTATTATTATTATTATTATTATTATTATTATTATTGAGAAACGTAATTCATCCCCCTCCAGTAATTTATATTAATTAACTATTATAATTAATAATAATTATATTAACGTAATATATCCCCCTCCAGCTATGGGTAAAAATAATAATTTTTGTTCAATTAATCGTTTAAAATCTGTATTTTGTTTAGGCATTAAATAACATAAAAACAGATTGATATGCTGTAATACAAACGGAAATAAATCAAACCAAAAACAGGTTCCCAACAACCTCACCCACCCATTTCAGTCCGGGAATCGATTTCCATATGGATATGTATCCAATCGCTTTTTTACATCCGGGTTGCTAGTGGAGTTCGGATTTGCTCTTTTTCATTGGTGTTGGAAATCTCCGGCTGTCTGAAGTCCCGGATGTGTTATTGGCATCGACAATGATTGGGTGTTTTTTCTTTGTTTTGCTTCTTTATGGCAGTAGCTACATTCCATGACTCAAATCAACACAAGAAAAATAAACGCTTTAAAATTGAAGGCCATCGCTTTGTTAAAGTCAAATATTTACATCGGACCTTTTTGTCGGGTTCCATTTCTCAACAGTCATGCGCATAAAAATTCACCAACATACTTGTCACAAATTATGTTTTCACACACATGAACCATTTGACGTTTTCATGCATGACTTTTGTTTTTTTAACAGACATTCTACATATTTAATCGAACTTGTTCTTGCACCACGTGCCTTCCAGTTGAGCTGATTTCTGAAAAGTACCGTAATACTTAATAATGGAGGTAAAACGTATTCCTCGATGTCTCTGACACACACACACACACACACACACACACACACACAAAAACAAAAAAACAAAAAAAACAAAAACAAATGTAATACCTATTTACTTGTCTCCCCACGAGGGCAGAGTTAGACACAAAGTCGGTTTTAATGTGGGATAAATCCAGCTCCCCAAAAAGGGGCACTCTTGATAGGAGCAAAACTAAAAATAGTCTCAGTCATGAAGAACTCCCCTTCTATTGACCGAGGCCAGAAAAGGTCAAGTACAACACTAGAGCAGATACTACACCTTGCTCCTGTTCAAAAAGCCAAGAACAATTGTTCAAATCCAAATTTATGACAAATTTTTGTTGTAGAACAACCGCATGCAATAAAGGGTTAAAGCATTTTATTGGGTTTTTTTTTTCCTATGGAACTCATTCCAGACAAGGCATGAAGCCACTTGATGCACAAAGCTAGCAAAAGCTAAAGATGATTATTGAAAAAAAAAAAAAAACAGAAGATGCTTATTGGCCTAATTCTTGAAAAGACCAAGATTATAAATAGGAGGAAAACAGTCAGTGGAAAAGAGTTCTTGAAAAGAAACTACTGAAATAGGAAGCTATATTAAAATGAGGTATCAAAACAGCGAATTGATGGAGACCAATAAATCAACAACTCAAACGAACTGGAACAAAGGAAGCAGGGAATGGATCAAACAATTCTGAAGAACACATGTCATAATAGTATTTATAGAAGAGATTGAGACTAGCAACATCACGTCTGTGAGAGAGAGAGAGAGAGGTTGCAGAGAATAAGAAAGAGTGCGGCCAATTACATTATAAATATATCTCTGCACCTTATCAAGTTTGTGTGTTTGAGACTTACCATGCTGCAATCTATATATCTATAAAAGTGAAATCGTCTGTGTGTCTGTCTGTGTGTGTACATTTCCCTACAAAATTACTTTGTCAATTTTCAGTCTACAGACTCGAGAGTTGACATAAGGGGTATTGAGATTTGGGAAAATCTTTTTAATCAATTTCCAGCCAGTTGTCAAGAGGTCAAAGTTGAAAGAGTTGACCTTTGTAGACTCTACCAAACTCCTCCACCAATTTTGGATCTAAATACTTGAAATTTTAGATGTAGGTTACCTGGACATGAGTCAAACTTTTTAATATATATATTCATATGCACATAAAGTTATGAACAGTACATAGGGTCCGAACAAAGCTGGGATGAATTGCTAGTTCCATATATAACTGTTTTGGGAGTCTATTATCGTCCATCCTAACCAACTGTACGGCCGAGTGCATCGACATGCACATAAAAACTGCGTCGTTGTATCATAGCACTTTGGTGTGGCTTGACCGTTAGTGGTTCAATTCATGATGAATAAAAAAAAAAAACTTATAATATTTGTTGTGGCATGAATGAGATGGCCAGCACAACCAAGAAATATCAGATTTTAATAATGCACATTTTTTACAGTGAAAACTGCAAAAATTTTTACAGTGAAAATATATTTTAAAAAAAAAACTAAAATTATACAGGCCCCCCCCCCTTAAAAACTGTCACAAATGAAATTGATTATTAATGGGACGAAAACGTATTCCTCGATAGGCCTGACTCACATAATTATAATTGTACAAATAAAAATGTATAATTATAACGCTACTATTTGTTGATCTTGAAAAAACGGCAGACATGAAAATTAGTTAAATTAGATCCATCAAACTCATTAAGATACAAGGATCATTTCGAAAGTAAAACCTCCTATTTTTATAACTAAAAAAGTTGAACAGCTACAAAGACGGGAGTAGAATCATTAAAACAAGCGACCTTTTATGCTCCAGAATTTATTTTTTTACATAGTAACCACCATTCTATACTCTTCTGCCAGGAATTCAATGATACAGCTCTGCTTTTGATGCACGTCCTTGATTGGGGTTGATTACTTAGTTTCACACTGTCAATATCTGCAACGGAGAGATGAAAATTTCAGGTTATGATTGCATAAGTTCAGTTATCATAACAATGCAATTTGCAATCAACTCTGATCCATTCAGGCAGAATAAAAAGAAAATAGAAGGAACGCTTATTTTATATTACATTCACTTACATTGCAGTACTTACACTCTCCAGCTATGGGTAAAATAGCAATCTGTATCGGCGTAGCAATATTTGTTGGTGAGTGTGTTAAATGTGAGAATTTTCCATACAAAATTAGCTTAAGTAAAAAAGAAAAGAAAATGTAATTTTTTGTTAGAAGTTAAGTTAGAGGGTAAGCTGCTGCTACCTGAAGAAAAAGGTCACAGCTGATAGAGCTGATTACCTACGTGTCAACGAAACTTCAACTGTTTGTGTTTGTATTGTTCATCTTGATAGTGTCTCTCACTGTAGTGATCCATCTTTATGTGCTCGACTTTATGTACTTTTCAAAATCTTTTCTTGCGTCTTCTAAACTCATCAGTCCTCTTCCACTTTCATTCCTTTTCACACAGAGTCGGTCAGTATTATATTTCGGATATAATAGATTGTTCATAGTCATAAGTTTCCTAGTCTTCTGACCAAGATGTCTAAGTTCTTTTTTGATCCAGTTTATGGATGGTCTAAAGTATCTTATTAGTGATACTAACCAAGTGTTTATTCCTTTAATTAGATTCCTACTGTAGTGTTCTGTTTCTTAGAATTTTATTTTACTTGGGATGTGTAGGAATTGAAATTTCCAGGCTAACTCGATTATCACCCTTTAACTCTGGTAAGCAGAAAGCGACACAGCTACGTTACTTTCTATTCTGTATAACTCTCCCTCTTTTCCGCTGAACTCTCAACACGTCAAGATGTGACAGAGCACACTTCTGGTTGGCCTGGCTACCCAATCAACTCTCCTGACTAACTGCAAGTGACGTTACTTAATCCTCTCTTCTCAATGAACTCTTATGCTTGCTTTCCCTATACTCATTTCCTCGCATATAAATTTATGTAAATGAATCTACATTCTTTCACTATCATATCTCGGTATGTTTTTCATCACTTGCGACCTTTTGTTTCTCAATCACCTACCATTCAATTCATGAAACAACGTGGAGGATGGGATCCCAATTGCATAAGCAGGCCATCCCGTCCTCCACAGATGCACCACTTATCAAGGCCCGAAGGCCAATCAAGGATAAGTGTTAATGAATGTAAGGTGGTAGGATAGTAATTGTTAATTGTGTAAATTGAATAGAATTTGATTATTTATGGCGACGGCTCAACAAGAACTTGTTTACATTGGATTTGAAGGCTACCATGTTATATTCAACTGGGAAGCAGGCCAGTGGAACAGTGTTCCAATTGCTTGTTCTTCTCAGGTACTCATTTCCTATCTTCTTTTTCATTTCTGTAGATTTCATGGTGTCTACTTCCAGAATTCCTGAATATTTGTAAGTCTCATGTTGGCGTCATCTCTTTCTTAGTTGGTCTTCTGATTGTTATATAGTCATTTGTATTGTATTTGGTATGTATATATAACTGACTTGTCTCTCTGGGTTTGTGGTGTGTTTATATACAATATGTGTGTTGTGACGTCTAGCGTGTGTTTAACTGTGTGTGCACCAAACAGTTCACAAACATAGGACTAACTTTTTTTCTGTCCGATGGATTAATTCACAGGCTCCTTTTTGCCATCATCGGACAGTGCTGAAACGAAGATTCCTTTCCCTTAGCAGAGATCAACACAACAAACTGATTATATAAAAACATGGTTTATTCTTCAACCAGCTTTTGGTTGTCCCAACCTTGAATGTCTTTGTAACTCTGTCATTACATTCTAACAGCTTCGGCTCACCCACTAGCCATTCCCAAGAAGTCTCAACCTCTCTTGCTGAGTTATAGATTTCAATTGTCCCAAAACTCAGTCTCTATACAATTCATATCAGTTCTTAAGTGACCTCGAGGTCAGATTATGTCAAACTCTCAGAGGTCCACATATCTAAATTGTGGTGTGATCCCACTTTGATTATTGTTTTGGATTTTTTTTGTTTATAAATATTATAATCTAAAGTTAATTCTATAAACATTTTCCTTCAAACATTCTTTATAAAAACTAATGTAAACTATGACGAGCTTGGAGTGCTTTATACAACATGATTTTTCTAGTTCTACCATTATTACTAGCCGGCGTTGGCCGGGTGTTCAGAGTTGTGTGTTGAGCAAAAAAAAAAAATAATGGTAGTAGGCAGACAGGCTCAAACCCATACCACGAAGGAAGAAAAGAATGTAAAAAAAAAAAACAAAAAAACATGACGTCTTTGCCGTTGCGTCCATCGCTAAACTGGATGGGGCAAAGGTTCAAAATAAAGCTAGTCAATCGAAAAGAGGATGACTTTAAAAAATATTGGTGAAAAAAGTGCCCAGTTGAGGGTGAAGTAATTAATGTTTTTAGCCAATTTTTCGATATTTGTCGTCTGAAGGGTCGAGCTGCAAAACGATACCAATCTTGTGAAAATCCGTCCCCTCTGTCGAAAGTTTTAGGCAGACATACATACGTACATGCATTTAAAGCAGACACGTGAGATTTATATAATAGATTATTATTATTTACTCACTAGGAGTAGTCACACAGGCCATCATCAAAGATTTTCTCTTTGAAAACAACTTGTGGCATTCTCTGGAATCTGAGTGACAACAAGTCTCTCCAGATTTCCAGTACTCTCTACCTCTTTCGGTAACCTTTGCATATAAATTTGCATTATCGCAACAGCTGTTTACCATTGATTTCTAGTTGGCAATGACCAATGCTTTTTACTGGATCTTAGATGTCAAAAAGCCTCCTTAAGAACCTAGTCCTCTTTGCACTCATCCAGCAGAAGCCTAACTAGTGCTTTATCTCCTTGGTCTTTCCAGCTTTCTTGACCCTCACTTACTTGGTGTGGTACCAGTTTATAGTGACACACACACATACGCAAAAAAAGGGGTGAGCAAGAGGGCAACTTACAATTAATCAGTTTCAGTTTTCATGATTACATGTGATGTTCTTTGTGTTTTCCATTTGTAACAGTTTCTGTATGTCTGGCTTGTGTCTGTAGCTCATGTGCTTTAGTCTCCGCATTCAAGGATTTTCCTTAATATTTCAGCCGTTTTTATCCATTATATCTTCTGAGCCATCTCTCTGATTCCAATCTCTCATTTGTTTTTCCAAGTTTTTTGGTATTGTTCCTAGTTCTACTATTAATGGTGTTATCATGACTTTCTTCATTTTCCAGATCCCTTGGAACTCTTGGGTCAGTTCTGTGTATTTGCTCCACGTCACAGTCTACGTGATCTACACCCTCTGATCTGCTGGGACAGCAAAGTCTACAATCTGGCAGGAGTTTTCTTTCTTAACTATTATGACGTCTTCATTGGATGGGTTTATCCGTTTGTATATCAATGTCTCATAGAATTTTGTGTTTTTGATTTTCAAGTACTCCTTCCGATTTATGCTTGTACCATTTGATTGGGTGTTCAAGATGTAATTGTCTGCATAATTTCTAGTGTACGGCCTTCCCCATTTGATCATGTCTATTTTTATATTTTTGGGGGCTAGTTTGCTGCATTCACTTATGTAGTTTATTGTTTCGTCTCTCTGTCCACAGAGTCTGCATTTTTTCTGTTTTCTTTCATCTTGTTTATCCTTGTTGGCATTTTCTTAGTATATTGTTAAAGGGCATTGCTGCTATGATGAACAGTAGTGGTGATAGGGAATCACCTTGGCAGATATCTCTTTGTATTTTAATCTCAGTTATGTGTTGTCCTTCAGCTGTCAGTTCAAGTCTTCATATCAAATGAATAATCTTCCCTGTACATTCTCAAATATTATGTTATTCATGTTTGTGGGCTCTTGTAGTCGATCCATGCCATGGCTAAGTTCTTTTTTCTACTTTTTACCTCCATCAGGATCCTTTTGTCTAGGTTTAATAGGTCAGGTATTCCTCTTTTTTTTTTTCATTTTGGCATCCTTTCTGTTCCTCAGGAAGAGTCCACAATTATAAAGGGAATGCTGATTTCTTTTTTTTTTTTTTTGCAAGGTGATCACCACTTATCAAGGCCCGGAAGCCACTCAGGGATAAGGGTTATTGCATGTACAGTACGTTAGTGTGGGGATTTACTAAAAGTGTCTACTTAAGGGGGGGGGCGGTTCATCAGGAATTTGTTTACGTTGGACTTGAAGATATTCAGGTTGTAATCAGGTGGGAAGCAGGCAGACGGAAGAGTTCCACAGGCGTGCCGTTCTAAGAAAGAAGCTTTGTTCATGGAATCTACGTTTTGATTTAGGCACAGATAAAGAGTGGGGAAAACTTTTCACAGTGGTTTCAGCTAGATGGGTGTTTTTTGTAAAAGATTGGCGAGGGGGGACTAGAGATTGGAGCTCAGACGAGCACCTGCCATAGAAATAACGATAAAACAAGGATAGGCTCGCAACGTCTCTTCTGTGGGAGAGAGGTTGCAGGGAAGAGAAAAGGGCATCCCCCACTAAGCCACAAAGTCTATTTTGTACTCTATCAAGGCAGGATAGGCTGTTTTTAGCAGCTCCTGCCCAGATATGGCAGCAGTATTCCATCCTTGGACGTACTTGGCTTTTATATAGATAGAGAATTGCATAAGTAGTGAGATATCTTCTGGAGCAGTAGAAGGATCCCACCATCTTTCCAGCAAATTTGTTCCCTCAGTTGTGCTGTTAGTATTTTTCAAGTTATAAACCTGTAGTTGCTGGAAGATGGATCTTTTTTCTGTGTCTTTTTATAACAATGTGGTTTTTCCTTTAGTCATCCTTTATGACACTTGTGCTGCTGCTGCTGCTTCTTATTATTATTATCTATATATTAATATGATAGCGTGTGTGTTATTTTCTGTGTCACGCTTACATCCGGGTCTTTTGATTGTTATGTACTTCCATTTCTTGTCATAAATAATTTTATCAAGAATTCTTCATAAGTTTTGGTTTCGATTATGGCTGAAGGAACTCAAGTTATATTTATTCATAAGTTTTTAATTCGGTTTCGATTCAAACTAACGCACCCAAGTCATATGGATATATGTTTTTATTTTTTAAATCACAACTTTATAATATATAAGAATCGATAGAACATTAACTCTATATAATAATATATACGAAATCTGCAAGAATTAAAACATCATATTTAAGCGTACTTTACGACCAGGCTTTACTGGGCGTTCGTGCTAGTTAGGATAAATGCTTTTGCAGTTTTATCAAAAAAAAAAAAACTACAATTATATCAGAGCGTCTCCATTTACACTGAACATCTACAGAAGGCCAACATCAATATATTACATATGAATGAGTCCCTTGTGGAATTTCCACAGGTCCTGCTAGTTATTATTATTATTATTATTATTATTATTATTATTATTATTATTATTATTATTATTATCTATATAATATTCTGCTTGTTCCTTATTTAGTTTATTTTTTGAAAAGGACTAAATAGAATTTTTTAAGATCAAACTGCTTTACAAAGGTCAATCTGGCAATCCTGGACAAGAATATGAAACTGACCTCCCTTGGATGTAGCCTCGTTTTCAAATATCATCATAATAATACATGATCATTGTTGTAATGGTGTGAAAAAGGAACTCCGTAATTTCGAGGTACAGCATTTCTTCACCAAAGAAAGAAGTCAGTGAAACGTTACATTAAAAAAAGGAACATTCAAAAGAAACAGGGCAAAAAAATGAAGAATATTGTTTGCCAAGAAATGCTGGACTAAAGGAGTAAATTAAAGATTGTCTCTTATATTGTATTGAACTATGTAGCACAATATTACTTTCTGAGTAGTAGTACTTATTAATTTTGGTCAGTTCTATATAAAAGATACAATGGACACTATTTTCATAGAAATGATAAACTCATATTTACTGTGTGTCATTAGTTTTTTTGTCCAAAATAACTAATTATTTTGCAATAATCAGAAAAATATCAGCTTTAACAAAACATTTATTGATTAAATATATTTCTCAGTCTGGAATTTCCATGGGTTCTGCTAGTTATCTATCTATATATAAAAGTTAAATTGTGTGTGTCTGTGTGTACATTTCCCTACCAAACTACTCTGTCAATTTTCAGTCTATAGATTCGAGATATGACATAAGGGGTATTGAGATTTGGGAAAATCTTTTTAATTGGTTTTCAGCTAGAAATTTTGCTGTCAAGGGTCAAAGTTCAACGATTTTACCTTTTAAAACTCTACCAAACTCCTCTGCCAATTTTGGGTTTAAACACTTGAAATTTTAGATGTAGGTTACTTGGGCATAGATCAAACCTTTTCATTTGATTTGAGCGCAAAACAATAAATGTGAAGAGGTCAAAATTGGCGTCAAAGTTAAAAAAAAAATTGACATATGCAGTCTCTACCAAATTACTCAGCCAATTTCTGGTCTAAACATTTGAAATTTTACATAAAGTGTATTCAGCAAAGCCGGGATGAACTGCTAGTTAATAATAAAAATAAAGTGTATTAATTATTTTATTCTCTTCATTTTTTTTCTGTTCATGTGATTATTTGCCATCCAGATAATCTGTTATATTTTATCACTGATAGGTGTCATAATGAGAAATCTCTAAAGTTTTTGAACCGAGGAAGAGGGGGGTATATTGCTGACTTTTTATAACTACACAGGCCCCCAAAATATATAATCTGGACGTTTTGCTCATTAGCTTTGTTGTTTGGTGAAACTGGTTCTCCCAAACCTCATTGAACAAAAAGAAAAACCACCAGACTATTTTCACACATTTCCATTAAAAAAAAATTTTCCCAAATATTTTTACATTTTCCATAAGAGCTCCATGGACCAGATAAAAGACTTTGGTGGGTCGGATCTGGCTCACGGGCCATAGTTTGGAAACCCCTGCCCTGAGCAAAACCATTATACACACCTGTGTTGTCATTGTGAACTCATTATCTTTGAATGCAAAATCTGTATCGTATATCTCTTCAAAACCACTATTCGCCATGCATGGAATATTGTTGTCATATCTGAAAACTCAAGTTGTTTATCCAATTCAGAAGCCAAGACCTCATTACAGTTCTGGTGGCTAATGAATGCTCCCTCTTTTTTGATAAGTCAGGCGATTTATATAGTTGGTATTATTATATAGCCTAATCATGTTGATGCACTAGTTCTCAGCAGATTACCGAAGTTAAGCAATGATGAGCCTGGCCAGTATCAGATGGGTGACCATTTCTAAATACTAGGCGCTGTATGTGTTCTCCATTTATCTCGACATTGTTTTCAGTTTTCCTGAACTTATATATATACTTGCAAATGGAATTAAAATGGTGGCGACTTAGGAGAGGTGTGGTTAAAGATTGTGCAATTCTTGCCACAAAAATTTAATGTGCGGCCACCCTTCAGTGGGTATTCATAGTCTGACAAGACTGAACTGAGCAATTATATATATATATTCAAATGTTTAATATATTTACACATGCGCGTATTAAACATTTGAATAATATTAAGTGCAATTTTATTATACACACACACGATAATAAATGGATAAAAAATCTGATATGAATCTAAATTATATATATATATATATATATATATATATATATAAATAATAACCCTAAACCTGAAGTTAAGCAACAATGAGCCTGACCAGTATTAGATGAGTGACCATTTCTAAATACAGAGGCCCAACAATATTTTTCAAACACTTTAGTATTCGACTTTCCGAGTACCGTAGAGTGGCGAAATTCCTTCAATAGCATAAACATATAAAGACAATACGAGTACCTGTAATAAAAATGGAAGAAAATCGATTAGGTAAGGAAAAATATTTAATTTTCATCATTTTTTTTACAAAACACATGCAACATTATTTTTCAGACATTGTTGAAAAACTGTACATAGTCTGTAATACCACCTTTCTTCTCGATAACTTTCATTAATCTCTCTTCATAATGATCAAACATATGCACAATAACATCTCTACGTGTTTCTATTAGTTGTTTTTTTTTGGCATCTAGTATTCGGTCCCATAGTTGAGCCTCTTTCGCTATTTCAGGTCCATCATAGACAAGTTGCACAAACATTTCCCAAACATTTTCCATTAAATTTAGATCTGGGCTTTTTGCAGGCCATTCCAAAGTAGTCATATTCAGTTTAGCCATCCATTCTTTCATGAGTTTTGACACATGGATGCTACAATTGTCTTGCTGTAGAAGGAAATCATTCCCCATCTCTCTTCTTATCTTTGGTAGGGCTTTCTTGTCCAGCAACTGTTTGTAGCTTTTGCTGTTCTGTCGTCCTTTCAGCTATTCCAACCATATATTTCGATTAGCAAAGATCATACCCCAAACCATAACTCCTACTCCCATCTGTCGTTTGTTCAGTACAACAGGCTCACCCCTTTTCGACTAAGTACACCATCCATCGGGCCCATCCAACTTGAAACATTTCAACCACCTTTTAGCACTCTCCAGTCTTGCTCCTTTGTGCTTCTTTGTTAGTGTAATTTTTCTTAGCCTTTGCATACTTCAAACCAATCCTATGCAGCGTTCTTTGTACTGTTCGGACGTTTACATCCAATTCACATTTCTCCTTCAGTTTTCTTGCAGTAACTCTTTCTCCAGACGTCAAAAGCTTTGTCACAGTCCTCTTCATTCTCCTTTCAGTCCTCTTGCCAATTAATCTTTTCCGCTTGGAGTTTGTCTTCAGCAAGTATTCGACCGTTGATTTTGACAGTTTCAAATACATGGCGATCTTTCTGATGCTGAGGCCATCTTCCTGTTTCTTCTGTGCTAAACAAACGACTTCTTTTGAATGCATTTTACCTCATTAAACTTAACTATTTTGCCAGTGGAATAGAGAGATAATTGATTTTAATGGTGACAGCTAAGTGTACAATCAGAAAATTTACATACAGCAACATATATATGAACATAGCTCTTAGTAAAATAGGATTTTTTGTCATGTCCAAAATATAGTGTCACGCAAGTTTTCGCAAAAATCACAAAAAACCTAAAATTATCAAAGCCAAACTAAAAAAATGATTACGCTAGTAGTGGATTTTCACTCCTCAATTACGTACTTACAATCTCCAAAGTTTTTGCCGCTAGTAACCACCCTGAAGTATTTTTTCAAAGTGTTCGAAAAATATTGTCAGGCCCTTGTACTAGGCGCTGTATGTGCTTTCCATTTACCTCGACATTGTTTTCAGTTATCTTAAACTTTTTTTTTTTTTACATAGAAGTCACCACTTATCAATGCCCGGAGGCCACCCGGGGATAAGGGTTATTGCGTGTACAGTAATCAATGGGACAAAACTTATATACTTGCAACTGGAATTAAAACAGTGTCGACTTAGGAGAAGTGTGGTTAGAGATTGTGCAACTCTTGCCACAAAAATGTCATGTGCAGGCACCCTTCAGTGAGTATCCAAAGCTTGTCAAGACTAAACAGAGCCTTTTTTTTATTATCTGTGTCCAGTTATCTCTCCCCCACTCTCACCCCCAAAATATCCAGTGCTTCTTGAGATTCCAGCTGAAATTATAGCATTTCAGTTTTAAGTAAACAGTAAAACATACAGGCAAACATTTGAAAATTATATACAGATTAACTGCAAGATTTATAAAATGCTTTTTATTCCTTTTGTTATCTTATGTTCTGCATCTACCTTTCACCAGATAGTCTTGGTCACTGTTTAAGGTTAGACTTGGTCGTTGTCCCAATTCTTTTCCATACTTCTAAATTTTTCTCTTAATATACAGAGGGATTGTTGGCATAATGGATACCAACACAGACGATGGAATCAGCTATTCAGAATTCTAATTGAATCGGACCTATTATAATAATTCATGCACTATTACTGTTAGGAAAAGTATGAACCTACAATGTATCCCCCACTTCAGCTATATGTAAAGAAAACAACTTGTATTCGATTGATAGTTTAAGATAGGACCCAAAAAACGCTTTTCAATCTAAAAGGACCCACTTTGTCAACTAAGCTCCAACCTCTGTCCCATTGCCACAATGTTGCATCTCTGTGTCTGTTTTACAAATATTTTAATGGAATGAGCTCTGATGAACTCCTTGTACTTGTGCTCCCCTGACGTACATATCCCCGACAAACCCGCTTAGTAACAAAATCACACCCCTTCACTGTTGAGGTCCCTAAATGCCAGAAAGTTTCTTCCTTCGAACAACTAGACTTTGGAATTCCTTACCTGCTTCCCTGACTGTACTGTTATGCAGAAGTTTAAATGTAACATAAACAAACATCTTGTTAATCTTTCCTAAGCATGGTCCCAAATAGTAGCCCCTTATATCCAAGTGGCGATAGGCCTTGTTAGGGGTGAACATGAGTAAAAAAAGAAAGTTTGTATTTTGTTTCAGCATTAATCTTTAAAGAAAGAGGATTAATTATAATTGATTTTCAACAAAATAAAATCGATCCTAATAGAAGACGTTTATCTTAAATGAATATTATTTTCTTCAGAATAAATCAGGTCTCCTCTATTGGGTAATTATTTCTGAGTTGCAGTTTCCAAAGGATCTATTTTCCAAAAGACTATAAAAAAGAAAGTGCAACCCAGTCTGAAAATATGCACAGATGCACAACGTCCGTCGCACTATTTTATAGATTGTATTTTTTTGTTTTTGTTATTATCCAAATCATTGCCACGTGTTCTTTGTAAAAAAGGATTAACATCTAGGTGTAGAGAGGTGGCAGTGTTGAAGTGGATACTCATGTGGACTGATGATCTATGCATTCATTGCAGAGCACCACTTCATGTGGTTCCTTTTGTAAGTACCTGATTCTAGAATATAACATAATCATGTTGAGACACTGATTCTCATTAGATCACTGAAGTCAAACAACATTGAGCGACAATTTTGGGAATACCAAGCGCTGTGTGTAGGAGGATATTGAGGACGGTGATATTTTTGACAGTTCCTCCATCCCACCTGGCCTCCCTGTCCTGCCATTGAATCAGGCTGGTTAATAATAATGACGTTGGCCTTGTGCAAACCAGTTTCACTTTAAACAAACTCAAACAGACAGGTGAGATTTATATAATAGATAACATTGAAAATGACTAAAACAACGGTATTTCAGCGTTGAATAACCTGAAAAAAAAGATCAAATGTTGTGTCAAATAATAGGAACACGTCTTTGTAAAACCGCAAAACTGCTGAAACATTTCAATCATATTGTTTTTAATATTACAAGCGTTATACTAAATTGATTTTAACTCAAAATGGTTCATATAACGACTTGAATTAAAGTTTAAAATGTAAAAGTCAAGTATTATGGTTTAATTGCGCGCTAAACAAAAACATTCATTTGGAACGTGCTCTTAGAACCACCTACTGTTGATTTTATATGCCTGGCCCTTTTGTTTGTATGGTGATAAACTTTTTAAATGCACTTGTGATGTAAGGCTGTATAAGTTTGTTAACTTTTGTCAAAATCAGACTGTTCCTTCTTCAATCATTTCTTTTCTTTTTTTTTTCAAATATCAATTTTCGGTACTTATTCGTGTCATTTTGATATAAAATCTATCTAAGCACACTTCCAGTCATATAAAGTACATTTGTGTGGAATTTCAAAAATCGTCCGAGCCATTTTGGAGACCATAAGGAACGAACTCTCACACACACGCGTACACACATACAACGTGCCTTTTATATATAAGTCGAGATGGAGATCGTGTACCAAGGATGAGTTTTGAAAGTGAGTTACTTCCCTTGATTCACCTTCTTAAATCTTATTCTAAGGGAAATAATCCATGTGCCTGAATATAAAAACTCATTTCATGAATCTGGAGAATTATACAACTCTGTGGGCCGTCCGAGCGTCTTTGTTTGCTTGCTTGAATAACTATATTATAAAAGTCATGGTGTCTTTCGTATTTTGTCTTTTCATATGCAAGTAGAAGCATGTGATTGATTGTCAAAAAATAAATAAATAAATAAAAATAATAATAATAACAAGGAATAGACAGAGTAAACATTATTCAGACAGTAGTTTTTACAATGTCGACACCCAAGTTCGAATCGTAGATAACTCTTAATGGTTGTTTTTAATCGATAGGTATTTTTTTTTTTAAGTTAAAGAAAGGAACCCAAGATAATAACATAAAAAAATGCATATATTTTAAAACTAAATGAATTTTATAATTAAAAATAAATGTAGACATAAAAACGTGTTCGGCATCAGTTTAAAACGAATATTCTTGTTTTCTGCAAAAACATGATTTCTATTTTTTTTTCTGCCAAGAAAAACAATAGAAAAAATATATTGATTGTGGTTACGTATTTTTTGTCACAATTTCACAAATATTTTTATTCGTACTAGCTATAATACAGTAAAAGCGAGATAAAGATAGAAATTAACGTACCCAGGTACTGTAACACCGCTCTGCTCAAGGAACGGGTATAAATTAATGAAATAACAAAGTGCCTGATGAGGGGGAAGACTTCTTTGATACGATAGGAGAAGAAAAAAAAGAGTAAAATTTTCCAAGGGTTACAAAAAAGGGAACAAGTTGGTTATTTTAATCCATTAATAAGAATTGTTTGGTGCCTATTCACAGTAATGTGTTATATGGAACTTGGAACACGTATTGGTTTTGTACTGAATCGACCATAGAACAACACTAAGAAAGGAGACAGAGGCAAAAAAACGACAAATGGCAAAGAAAAAAGGATGAATGCAGATGAATACAACGATAAAAGAAATCAACACTACAGCTTTGTTTTAAAACATTTATTGAAAAAAAAAAATCAATTCAGGTAACTTGATTATGTAGAAGAGCTGACATCTATTCACTGTAGTCGCCTTCAGCCTCAATCACCGCCTTGATACAGGTCAGGAACTGGAAGCATGTCTTTTCCATAAACGCCGGCGGGAACTTGGCAGATGATGTTGATCAGGCTGGTTTTGGTGTTGTGGGAAGTCATGTTAGTGATGTTCTTGACATATGACCAAACAAAGTAGTCCATCAAGTTCAGGTCAGGGTAGGAGGGGCCAGTGAAAGAAGGGTACAGATTTGTAGGACTCCTTCTGAAGCAATGCCTGGGACTTTTTGGATTTGTGGGCCAACCCCAAGTCCTGCTGCCACACCCAGAGTCTATCAGCAGCCACTTGATTGCACAAGGGGATCACCACACTCTTCAGCACATCCAAGTACACTTTGGTGTTGACTTTAAAGCTGACTTCAAAGATGTGAGGTGGCATGATGTGGTTCTCACTTGAAACCACACCAAAGACCATAACCGTGGCCAAAAACTTTGTTTTCATCACACTGGACACATCCCTGTTATTTGTGGCAATCCCGCGATGCATTTTGAGGGTGCTGTTGTCATAACTTGGATTGGTAGAGAGCATGAGTTGTACAGGGGTGCATCTCCGATCTCGTTCGTTGAACATTGTGTTACTTTTAGACATGATAGAAGGCTCCTATCGCTTGTGGGATTTGTACACAACTGGCCAACTAGTAGATAGTCTGCAACAAAAAATGAAAAACAGTTTTCATCAAACGGAAATGGAATCATGTCGTCTTTTCTAGAGCGATAATTTTATCCTTCTACCCTGTAGTTGAAAAATAATTGTATTTATTTTGCCATGAATACACACAGGAAATGTAGATGAAACTGTGTTGTACACACATCATGTATATATCCTTCCGTGTCTATCTTAATGTGTGTGTGTATATATATATATATATAATATAAAGCTGAACGTGTGTGTGTGTGTGTGTCTGGTCAAGAGTAGGCTCCTATATGGTTGACTATTTTAAAAAACTGATTACATATAATGATAGAAGATGTATCGAGGATCAGGAATGGGTATGTTTGATCTGGCAAAACGGTGGTTCATAAAAATTGTGGGGTATGCGTTCGCACCTGGCCCACAAAGTATGGAAATAAAAAATGAAAAAAAAAAACGTTTACAAGGGTTTTTGATATAGATGTACATAAGAATACTTTGATAAGTATGTTTCAACTTAAATAGGGATGGTATAATAAAATTGTGGGGTCTGCGTTCGCACCTGTACTCCATGGAAATATGGCACAAACTTTAACAAAGACTTTTCATATCTATTTGCGTAAGTATACTTTGATAATTATGTTTCAGTTTGAAGAAATATGGTATAATAAAATTATTGGGTGTTCGTTCGCACCTGACCTCCATAGAATGTAAATATGTCACAAAGTTTAACAAGGTTTTTTAAAAGGGATGAGGGTCCATAATAGCACCTTAACTTAAATCTTAATTCATGTTAGCTTTTATTTATTTTTTTGAGTTGAATCATATTGTGTCGAATAAATTCAACTCATAAATTCATGTTCTTATTAAAGTGAAAGCCAAACAAAAAAGTTGGAACTTTAGACAATTCTTGACACAAATTTTGCATAAATCTGTTTTTTCCTTCTCCACTTGCACGTGGCACTCTTTCGAAAATAGATAAATAAATAAATAATAAAAAATAAGAACGTTACTTGTTATCATGTCAAAAGAATGAAAAAATCCTGCTCACGTGATTACGTGTCTTTTTAAAAATATTTACGTAACCTTTTTATTTATATATCTGTTTAAGCTTTTTTGTCAGTGTACTAGAAGGAATTCAGTTGATTACAACCCTTTCTGCGTGTTCTTTACATTACAATAGTACAACCCTTAATCTGACGGTGCAATACTACACCATTCAATACTGTAAAACTGAAACGAAGCTGCTCTGCTTGAAAAGCGCGCCATTTTCTTCTTATTCATTTTTATATCGATTCTTTGCTTTAAAAAACTAAAGTAATTACGTGTTTACTTTTTTAATATCCCATTTTGCTGTTTCGGATTATTTTACTAAAGTAAGTAAAGCTTAATTATTTTTCAAAACTGTTTTTGTTTCTTTGTTTTTTGATTTTTCGTCGATATTATTTAGTAAGAGTATTTAGCAGAAAAGCCAACAAACGACTACCTGAAGAAAATAAATATACAAGAAATAAATGTTACCATAGTCAATAAAAGTTCAGTTCATGTTTTTTTTTTGTTTTGAAATAGTTTTTAATGCTCTTTACTTGTAATAATTTCAGCGAACTGTAATTAAAATTAAATTTGAGGCGATAACTGCTTAAATTAATTTTTATATAAACTACACATGCCATAATCGAATATTCCTCGAGCACAAAATAACGGAAAACATTAAAATATGTTTATAAATATTCCTTACATTGACGGAACTCTCTTAAATTGTTAACACAGAATGCTCAGGTGCCCCTCCTTCAAATTGAAAACGGGGCTCTCCATTTCAAAGTTGCTGCCATTTTGATTTTTTTTTTAAACCGTTTCGTGAATTAAAAAAAATTCTTTTACAAACTACTTACAAATACAAACCAATGAACTTTTCTACCATAAACATAACTTTTATTGACTATGGTAACATTTATTTCTTGTATATTTATATCATTATATATATATAACATTTTCTCTTTGTAAGGAAACATCATTTTGTTGGTCACTCTTGGCTACGAATGGAAACAAAGTTGATATAAAAAAATATATTTTCACGAAAATTATCTTTACTTTCATCATATTTTGCTTAGGGTAAAATTTTGGAGTATGAAAACCAATCTCTTTAGAACCTTCTCCTTTTCATAACCTATCATACTTTCATCTATCCCAGTCCATTTTCTTTAGGCTGTTTTTGAACCCAGTCAACGACGGATACTTCTGCTAGTATATATATATATACACTAGCTGCATATATCCAGCATTGCCAGGTTGAAAAATATTGACGGGTTGAGGGTTTGGTCACATACAATTTAAGATACACAGAATATCTTAACTTATTACGATTTTCCTGAAAGTGGATCACATGTTGATTTATTGAAGCATAGAATACATCAATTTTCGTCCATGAAAATTAAATGGAAAATAGCTTGATGGGGACATAACTCTCACAATTTAAATATATAAAGTTACTTCCATTTTTAAAGGCAACTGGTGTAGGTTAATATAATTAAAAATAAATTAAATAAAAAATAAATAAATCACTTAAATACAATTTCTAAATACAAGAATGAAGACAATTCTATTTACAACAAACAATAACATGGAGGTAATTATTAAAAGAAATTTTCTTTAATGTAATATGCAAATGATGTCATTCCTTGAATGTTGATTTCCTTTGAATAAATAATCTTCTTTTTATCTATCTATATATATAAAAGGCAAAATGTGTGTGACCATTTCATGTATGTCTTCAAAAGGCTTTTCTCGCACACGGTTCCGAGGTCGTTACGATCGCTTACAACTGTTTATATGGGTCCTAAATAATAATATGTACGATTTGGGAAAGCGCGTTGCATCTAGATTTATTTATGTCGACTTTTACAAAATTATTGCTATTTTGGCTTCTCGCATGTTGATTGGGCTTTTTAGTATAAATAAAGTGAAACTAAACTCAAACGACGTCTTCTCGGCATTGCGCCGGGAAAAACGTCCAGAAGCAATCAGCTTTGATCAATCTTGTATATCAGATAGTTGCTATTCAATCTGGACAATTGGGAGCTGCTTTCCCCTCCCCAACATCTGTTGGGGGAAGAAAATTTGGGTAAACAAACCCAAACGCTGCTTGACTTCTATTTGACCTTTTTAATTAGGTCAAATGGAAGCAGCAGAGTTAACTTTTATTGCGCACGCCTGTTTTTATAGTTAAATAAATAAATTCAAACATGCTTAACGTTGTATGTCGCCGTGGCTCAATGGTTAACGTAGCACTTTTTTTTTTTTCACACATTAATTTCCAACTCAAGGGTACGGGTTCGATCCTCATACACTCACCTACCAAAACATTTTTTTTTTATTATTTAACCCCCCCCCGGAGTTTTGATTTACCTCAAGACACCCGGGCATCACCAGGTATCCCCCGCTAGTATATATATAAAAGGCAAAATGTGTGTGACCATTTCGTGTATGTCTTGCAAAGGCTTTTCTCGCACACGGTCCCGGGTTCGTTACTATCGCTGAAAACTGTTTATATACCCCCTATATCATAATATGTAGGATTTGGGAACGCGGGTCGTCTCTAGATTTATTTATGTCGACTTTTATGAGATTCGCGCTATTTCGCTCTGTCCCCTGTTTGTCCTGCATTTTAGTATAAATACAGTGGAAAACGTTGTGTTCTCGGCTTTCACGCTGCTTTCCCCACTTCCCACCATCATCTGGGGGGGAAGTGAAAACTAAAAATAACGATCCCGCGATGACCTCATTTAGCATCTTCCTGTCAATCAAACCTCTTTTACTAACTTTATAAGCCTTAACTTAACATGCTAATCAATTACTCTCACTCGTGGTTGAGACCATTAAATAGTTGGCATTGGTTTCCACCTCCGCGTCAAGGCTTCCGGGTTTAATCCCTCCTCCCGACCAAAACTATTTTTTTTCTTTTACACCTTTAAACACCGGGGTTTTTTTTTTATTACTTCGCTTATTCTTTAGTTTACCCCCCCCCCCCATACACAGGTTTCTTTATGCCATTTTTTTTTCGTTTTGGGTTTTTTTTTTATATCGTCTTTTTTATAATATTTAAGCAGGATTATTAATTACCCCCCCCCATATACACACCTATAAACACCCGGGAAACGCCGGGTATCCCTCCCCCCGCTAGTATATATATATAAAAGCGAAAATGTATGTTCGCTTTTTCTGTATGTCCAAGGAAGGCTTTTTTCAGAGAAGCAGTCGGTCGCCTAACAACTTTTTAAAACATTTTATATCACATGTAAATCGTAATATCTCAGATTTAACAACGGAGCTTGCCTGTCTATTTAATTTGCTCGACTTCGGGAAGATAAATATTCAACAATTTTCACTCGCCTTATGAAGGTTAGGCCTTTTCCTATAATCTTTCCCCCTACCCCCAACGTCTTGGAGGGGGAAAAAAAGCATTCCCGCACTAAATGAAATGCTACCCCGCAGTCAAAAGTTGACCTCATTAAGTCATTAAAACGTGCACCTGCCAAATCCAAGTAATTAAATAAATTCAAACGTCTTTCCGTTAAGCATCTCGCAGTGGCTCAATGGTTAAGACCGTCGCACTCTTTTTTTTTTCACACTTTAATTTACAACTTTGCATCAAGGCTTCGGGTTCGATCTTCATACTTACCTACCAAAACATTTTTTTTTATCCCCCCCCCCCCGAAGTTTTGATTTACCCAAAACAACACACACCTCCAAACACCCAGGCAACGCCGGGTACCCCTCGCTAGTATATATAGAAATCAGATTGGAATGGAAGTGTGTAAACGTTTGTTTCCAGTATGAAAATTAATTTGTGAACCAGTATCTCTTTTGTACATATTAATTAAATTGTGAGCAAGCAGAAATACTTTACCTATGCTCCTATGAATTTAACGATTTTTTGCGTATTGATATTTATATTAAAAACCCTTTTTTCTATTTATTTAAAAAGAAAATGCAAGTTTGTTATATATGGGTCATGGAATTGCATTCATCTGCAAAACATCTAGCTAATTTGCATATTCTTTTAAGCATTCATTTGAATTAATTCCCTATTAGTTTTTTTTTCGGTTTTCTTATGGGATGATCATCTTTAGTTAACAACTAGCCTGTGTGCCCGGTGTTGCCCGGGTGTTTGGAGGTGTGTGTTGAGCAAAAAACAAAAAAAAAGTGGTAATAGGCAGGCGAGCTCGAACCTGTACTGCGAAGGAGGAAAAAAACATGAAAAAAAAAAGCGTGACGTCTTTGCCGTTGCATCCACTGCCAAACCAGAAGTGAGGAAGGTTTAAATTAAGGCTAGTCAATCGAAAAGAAGGGATGACTTTTGAAAATATCGGCGAAAAAAGCGGCCCCTCCTCTGTAGAAAAGTGCCCAGTTGAGGATGAAGGCATTAATGTTTTTAGGCAATTTTTTTTATATTTGCTGTCTGAAGGGTCGAGCTTCAAAACAATACAAATCTTGTGAAAATCTGTCGCCTCTGTGGAAAGTTTTGGGCATACATACATACATACATTTAAACAGATAGGTGAGATTTATATAATAGATTATGTGTAATTATATTCATGCAGATATTCTACATGATTTATACTTGCTTAATATTTGCGTAAAAAGCTTATAGTAAACACAAACCTCTTTCTATATGTATTTATGTATGCGTGTATATATATATTTAAAATTTATTGCAAACATATTTTTGCTTATCAAAATATTCCGTTAGGTTACTGTTACAAAATTTATTTTCTTTTGTAAGTTTTAACTAGTCCAGTTATGCTAACTGCATAGGCTACTAGCTATGTACCCAAGCTTCTCGCATTGCAGGGCTTCTATCTGCAACAACTGGAGAACAGGAAGGCTGCAGAACAGGAAATATTGTATCTGGACAGCAATGTAAACTTGGACAGGAATGTGAACACTGAATAGCTGGAAAGTTTGGGGATGTGGAAACTGGACCCTGGATAGCATGGTCTGACGTCACAAACGATGTGGACATTCCTGAGGTGTGATAAGATATCTTGGGTACGAATAGTCTGCGAGGACATAACAAAAGGCTGGATCAACAGGAATCAAGGTCGCAGAAATATAAGTGTGGAAGCTGGATCTTGGACAGTATAGAATGACGTCATATACGAAGATTGACGTGAACATTCCTGAGGTGCGATAAGGTGTTTTAGGTAAGTCCAGTCCATGTAAACATGGCCAAGGTCTGGATTGACAGGAACTAGGTTTTAGAAATGAGCTGGATCCTGGATCAGAGGATCGGATGATGACAGACACTGGAACCTGCTACCTCAACTGTTTTACATTTACTGGCCTAAGAACTTTCCTCTATTCTTTGAACATAACCATACCATCAAAAGCTCCTTTTTTGTACGTACTATTCCTAAAGCCTGTCTTTAAAACTCACGTTGCACATCCATCGTATCATTCTTATATCATTTTTCCCATGCAACATGTCCTCAACTCTCACTCGCCAGCTTTCACTTCTGCTATGGAATCATAATCAGATCTAGTGCATTTAATTTTTAAACTAATCTATCTCTGATCAGGTGTTTATTTATTTCTATTTATGCCTATCCTTATCTCTTTCTCCCATGTTTTCCATGGCCTTCCCCTGTCAACAGACCCTGCTACTTTAACTGTTCAATATTTACTAACCCAAGAATTTGCATCCATTCTTTCAATATGATCATAAGAACAAATGTTTTGCACACATTTTCCGATAGTGACCCATCTTCCTCTGAGGTCATAAGATCTAAGCCTATCTTTAAGATTCTCACCACCCATTGTATCATCCATCATATAATTTCTTTCTATGCAACACATATCCTCAACTCTTGCTGGCCAGGTTTTGCTTCCATATATCATCACAATGCATACACACGTCTGATAAAGTCCCCTATTCATGAAGAGTGGAAATGCTCTGCTGGTTAGTAATGATAAAAGCTAGTTGAACTTATTCTGTCATTCACTTCTAATTCTTACACTAGCACCTACTCCACCCTGCACCACAATAGTATCAACAAAGTAACAAAACTTTTCAACAACGAATATTAAATTAGTATATAGAGACGCTAATTTAATGTTCGTAGTATGTTATCATTTAATAATAACGTCGCCATTCACGTATATTTTCTTCACATCTGATTTCTTATCCATCTCCATTGTCTTACACTTGTTTCATATAAATTGGTTACCAGTCATTCCACTGCATATCTTGTGTACCATGAATTCCTTTATACAAACTAAGCATTAATGGATTATTAGCAAAGAAAAGAACAAATCATAACTTGTAATTAAAGGGAAATAATTCATGACATGATTACTTTCCTTTAATGTATATAAAAATATACAAAATGACTGACTTTTTAATGAAAAAATGAAAAATAACTTTGTTTAATTTGAATTACTGACGTTAATGGATCATTAGTAAAGAACAAAGAATAATATTGAATTAAAGGTAAATAAATTTTCTTTGTCTTATACTAAAATATCTGTGCACTTAGCCTGACAATTTTCCATGAAGGTGAAATACAGACGCCTCTGTGTAGTTTAATTGTCATAAACATTAAACATATTTCTATACAATACATATAATTTTTTTTTCAATAAATATTAATATTTTTAAATTAAAATTTTTTTTTTTTTATTTCATATATCAACATGAAATGTTTTGAGGTTATATAAAATGTTACAAATTCAGCATTTATTTTAACAGTGCTCAATATGTGAGTGTTCAATATATATGGCAAGTAAGCTACACAGAATCTCTCTTGTTTAACCTCTGTAAGGTTCCTAACGATTTCTTTAGAAAGATGAAACAAAACTTCTTGACAACTACAATAGCCTCACCATCTTGTCATACCTTTCCCTTACAAGTACTCAATTCACACCAGCACCTGCTCCATCCTGTGCTCCAATGGTATCGAAATTTATGGACGACTTCAATAGCTCGGCCATCCAGATATACTGTCTCCACATCTGATTTCTTATCCATCGCAATTGTCTTACACTTGTTTCACATAAATTGGTTACCAGTCATTCCACTGCGCATCTTGTGTACCCAATACTAATAGGTACCATGGTTCCATTTCTACAAACTAAGCATTAATGGATTATTAGCAAAGCAAAGAACGAAGCATAACTATTTCTGAATAAGCCTGTATTTATTCCTGTTTCCATCAGATCAATTTTTATTACTTCCTCTGGTCCTGTATATGACCTTAAACTATATCCGAAGGTGAGGCCCCACCTTGCGGGCCTTGGGGAGTGTGGAGCCACCCTTTAATTGCCATTGCTCCCAGGTCCATTCTGACCCGGAGTGGTAGTATCTGTTAGGGTCCCAACTATGGGTTAAATAGAATCTGACTTAAAAAAAACAAATATACTCCATTAAAAATCATTCCTCAAAATAACTAGATTCGGCATTAAATAACCTGAAAAAGGTTGATATGCCGTAAAACAAAAACAACCAACCATTACTTCCTCCCATTTTTTTCTTCCCCCTGTGAACTAGACCTGCCTCCTCAACTGCTCTACGTTTACAAACCCAAGTTTGTTCCAACGAACATGAAAGACCAAAAAAAAAAAAAAGAGGGGGAGGGGACAACAATTCGTCCATACATGGAGTACTGTTGCCACATCAGGGTTGAAACATCTACCACAAAAGTAAGAGATTAGATGTGACAACCCATACGTGGTAACAATATTCCATGCATGGACGAATTGTGTATTTGTGAAGATACAGGATATTCTTTGGTGGGAGTAATCATCTAGCACGGTAGAGGAAGCCCACATTCTTTGCAGCAGCCTTGGCAATGACCTCAGTGTAGTTGTTTCAAATCATGTTGGCTGTGAATATTAAGCCGAAGAGTTTGAAATATGAGCTCTCAGGTGGAATGTTATTTGTTATGGTTATCGATGGTTGAGAAAGTGTTTTTGTAGTTGTTAAAGGAACGCAGCTTAGTCTTAGTAGCATTAAATGTTACTAATCACTTACGGTTCACTTCCACTGTAGACTGCTTCAACTTTTGATTAAATAGTAAGGTA
>NC_136502.1:6336402-6358902 GCF_053919585.1 Euprymna scolopes | reverse complement strand
ATACTATAGTTTTATACACACACATACATACTATAGTTTTATACACACATACATACTATAGTTTTATACACACACATACACTATAGTTTTATATATACACACATATACTATAGTTTTATATATACACACAGACAATAGTTTTATATATACACACAATAGTTTTATACACACACACATATATACTATAGTTTTATACACACACATATATATACTATAGTTTTATATACACACACGCACTATAGGTTTATATACACACACATATACAATAGTTTTATATATATATACACACAATAGTTTTATACACACACATATACTTTACTTTTATACACACACATACTTTACTTTTATACACACACATATACTATAGTTTTATATACACACATATACTATAGTTTTATATACACACATATACTATAGTTTTATACACACACATATACTATAGTTTTATACACACACATATACTATAGTTTTATACACACATATACTATAGTTTTATATACACACCCATATACTATAGTTTTATATACACACCCATATACTATAGTTTTATATACACACCCATATACTATAGTTTTATATACACACACATATACTATAGTTTTATATACACACACATATACTATAGTTTTATACACACATATACAATAGTTTTATATATACACACACTATAATTTTATATACACACACAATAGTTTTATACACACACATATATTATAGTTTTATACACACATATACTATGGTTTTATACACACACATATACTATAGTTTTATACACACACATATACTATAGTTTTATATATACACACACACTACAGTTTTATACACACATGTATACTATAGTTTTATACACACATATACAATATTTGTATATATACACACATATACTATATTTGTATATATACACACATATACTATAGTTTTATATACACACATATACTATAGTTTTATACACACACATATACTATAGTTTTGTACACACACACTATAGTTTTATATACACACATACTATAGCTTTATGCACACACACACTATAGTTTTATACACACACTCATATACTATAGTTTTATACACACGCACACACACACTATATTTTATGCACACACATATACATATACTATAGTTTTATATACACACACACTATTGTTTTATATACACACACATGCTTTAGTTTTATACACACACATATACTATAGGTTTATACACACACACATATACTATGGTGTTATACATACACACATATACTAT
This sequence comes from Euprymna scolopes, assembly GCF_053919585.1. NCBI lineage: Eukaryota > Metazoa > Mollusca > Cephalopoda > Sepiida > Sepiolidae > Euprymna > Euprymna scolopes. The sequence continues at coordinate 6,357,657 of NC_136502.1, read as the reverse complement.
AGTTTTATACACACATATAGTATAGTTTTATATACACACACATATACTATAGTTTTATACACACACATATACTATAGTTTTATACACACACACTATAGTTTTACATACACACACATATACTATAGTTTTATTCACACACACACATATATATATATATATATATATATATGCACACACACACACACATATTGTGTGTGTGTGTGTGTGTGTGTGTGTGTGTGTGTGTGTGTGTGTGTGTGTGTGTTACCGGCCCTTTTTAACCCCACACCCACACAGTAGTGGTTGAAGGTTTATAATTATAAAAACAAAATATTTTTAACTTTTTAGTCTGGGTCCGCTCTCCTAGCTTGAACCCTCAGGTTCCATGTTAATTTTAACTAATTAGAAGTGTCTAATTTTATTGAAATGTATATTAAAAGAATTTGGCGTATCGTAGCTCTTCGTATTCAGTTGTCTATCGTTATAAAGTTTTGTTTAACAGGATAGCGAACTCCTGGTGAGTGCCAAACCTGCCATCTTAGGCCAGATTTGTTCCGATTCTTAGAAGTTGACATTTCACGTGTGTGTGTGTGTGTGTGTGTGTGTGTGTGATACATATGTTTTGCTGTAACATGGCTTTTCAGTATGGCTAGACATGGCTACGGTACATATTCAACATTTTATTTACTTTCTCTTTAGGAGGTTAGACATAAGGTCAAGTTTGGGTTTGAAGAAAATGATATTTGTAGAACGAACTAGATTCGAATGCGTCCACCCCAGGTTGTCAGTCTAACCACTTAGCCACCATTTTTGTCGCAAAATTTTGTCCGGAAAAATACTTCTATGAACTTTGTATCAGTGCTGTACTGTACTTTCCCCCACCCCCCACCCCACCCTGTCTTCAGGATGTTTGACACACAATCATATGTGCTTTTGAAAGGCTAGCTTACTAAGTTAAGTGCACTCTGATCTACAAAAAAAATAATAAATTGTCTGAGAAATCTCCGGTAGGAGCGGCTCAAGCGATTGGCGATAAACTCATTCTCCTCTTAAAGAGAAGGTAACGCCTGGGAAGTTCGAATTCCTAGGACTAAACAGAACGTAACTCCCGCTTCTCTTATTTTGTCCTTTTGTTCTCATATTCCATGGGCGATGTTTCTGACAAAGAGGGAAAAATTGCTGTTTTCTGGGTCAGAATTTATTCCATCTAACACTTACCTATGGCAAGTTTTTGACCTTGAATAGTATTTGCTTTTTTACTTCCTTACATCAATTGACTTCATGCCTTGTCTGGAGCGATTTCCATAAAAAAAAAAAAGAATTAAAAACGTCTCAGCCCGACAGCAACAAAGCCACTGCCGGAAGGATTGGTACTGCTCAGCAGTGGCATTTTTTTTTTTTTTTTGTGAATGGAAAGATAAGTGAACGTTAGAACTACAGAAAATAATATGGCGACACGATTAAATCTAATATATAGAATGTACTATGTCTGTCTGTCTATCATATTTTCAAACTCTATCTCTTCCGGAACTAAAAGTCGCAGAGTGGCGCTAGGAGCCTCAAATGATTGGATGTTTTTTTATGGACCGTTCTTTTATGGGTCTTTAGCTGGTTAAAATAGTTTTTAAGGGGTCAAAAAGGGTCAAAATTGAAAAAAAATCGTTATACATTTTGTACATTCATCTTAGTTTATTTCTAATCAGTTCATATACGTGTCACGTTAGTACAGTGGTAACGTCACCAGCTTTTTCGGTTTCAATTCTAACTATGGCACCCAAAAACTTTTTTTTAACTTTTGAAATCACGACTCTATAATAATAACACATATGAAATCTGGACAGATTAAAATATCATATTTAAGCGTATTTTACGACCGGGCAAAGCCGAGCTCCCTCCCCCCTCGCTAGTACAACATAAATCTTTTGCAGAGCAATGTCTAGCGAATTGTCAGTCAATGCTTTTCACTGTTCTTGTTTGAAGCCGATAATATGCAAAAAAAATTTAAAAAACTTGGTGTTTTTTTGTTCTATAGACGGACACTTAATAAAACAAATCTTACGAATTAAAAAAGTGATTCATTTATGTTTGCACATTGTGCCAAGGAAAACGAAAAATTAAAAATATATAGGCATTTTTAAATGAAAAATTCTTATTTTTCATTTTTAGGATAAAATTGGAGATTTCCAAGTTCTGTTTGGGGATACCAAGATAAAAACAATTAAAATTAAAAAAAATAATAATTTTAAAATATTTATATATATAGATCTTTTTATGGAGCGAAAATACGGCGAATAAATAAATATAGTATTTAAATGATAAAATTGTTCTTTTTAGTAAAAAATGCCCATTTTATTTAAAATATTACATTTTATTTAAAATATTACATTTTATTTAAAATATTACATTTTATTTAAAATATTACATTTTATTTAAAATATTACATTTTATTTAAAATATTACATTTTATTTAAAATATTACATTTTATTTAAAATATTACAGAAGAAAATCAAATATGTAGAAAAAAGCGAATTGATTTCAGTTAATAAAAAAATTTTTTTTTTTTATTATATTCGGTTTTTATTTTTATTTATTTATTTTTATTTTTGTGAAAGTGAAACTGTTTTCGTTACGCCAGTCTGAAAATGTAATCAAATCCTAAAATTAGGATCGGGAGGAGAGAGGCGTTTGACGGATTGGGATGAGAAAGCAATCTATTGCGACTCTTCAGATGTTAAAAAAAAGCTGTTGCTTTGTATGTTGGTTACGTTTAAATAATAATAATTTATTTAAAGAAAGAAAAAAAGGAAGGATCTAAAAACTTGGTATCACATTGTTTAGATCGAATAAAAGAAAGAAAGAATTGTTGTCATTTAAACAAACAGCTGTCTGGAATTAGACCACCAGAAACTTACACACACACACACGCACCTGAAAAAAATGCATAAAAAACGGTAGTTTTCAATCTCGTAGGTAGCAGACCATATTGTGTGTACTTGTGTATGCGTGTGAAACGGTTCATCCTTTTTCGGGTTTAACCGGCTTCCTCTGAAGAAGGTAGTTTCATGGGAGTTTGAAATTTAAAAGGAGTCCCCAGTCGTAAAATATGGGTGTGGCTGACCAATTTAGGAATTCCAGGCACTGTATATAGGAGGATACCGACACATCCCTGCAAGAGTTACAAAAACCTAACGTTGTCATCTCCCCTAACGGAGATATACACGCGACTGAGAATTATATATATATATATATATATATATATATATATATATATATATATATATATATATATATAATAATCCATAAATGGATCGTTTCATTGTATCACAGCTCTTCAGTGCGGCTCTTCAATGAGATCAAAACTCGACTGTTTTTCAACCTATATATAATCCCTTCCCCCTCTTTCTGTCTCTATGTAATTTTTGGTTGTCTTTCGTTTAAATTTTATTCTTGCTCTGCTACGCACTGAGTTCTACACAACATTGCATATATATATATATATATATATATATATATATATATATATAAGGGAGAGAAAGAGAGCTACTAATTTTCTAAATATATGTGTAGCAGTACTATTAATAGCTACAGCTACTATTAGTGGACAAGAAATACATTTAGCGTAAAAATAAACGAAGAAAAAAAACACTATAGCAAATTATTATTATTATTATTATTATTATTTTAATAATAAAATTATCGACATTTTTTTTTCAATATATTTCTTTTCATAAATGTGAAATGGATTTCGGAAACGAAATGTCCCATCGAAATAAATGATGTACTATGATCACGCTTCGCGTATGCACACGCGTGTTCATGTGTCTGCGTGTTCGCTCCGTGCTTTACTGCTGTGTAAATTTTTATATCTGCATTTAGAAGAAGAGTAGTGGTAATAGTGTTAGTATGACGAAAATAGACGGGGTGAGAGTCGGGGGTTCCGGACAGGGAGTAGGAAGAGTGGAAATAGTATGGAGGAGCGCGGTTGACGTGGACGAAGTGAGAGTGACGTATATAAAAAGATAGAGAAGGGAAATCGTAATAGTGAAAGTGAAAGTGAAAGTAGATTGAATACGCCGTGTGACTCCAATAACAACAACAACAAGTCTAGAACAGCCGTGGCTCAGCTAGTAAAAACGTATTTTTATTTATTTATTTTTTGAACAGCTGATATTTAGCTCAAATATACAGCGACCGTGAAGAGTGTTCGCGCACATAAGATAATTGTCGTGAGATGAAACTAACATTAAATCGTTTTTTACTACTACTACTACTACTACTACTACTACTACTACTACTACTACTACTACTACTACTAATAATAATAATAATAATAATAATATGGCGATCACGCTCATTAACTGACTCGAGTCATTCTTTGTTGTCTACGTCATGACACGTCATAGAAAATAGACGGTTTTAGTCAATGCCAAATTCCGTTCCTTTAAACAATCTGAAAATCCGCACAATCTTTTGCGATCATTTTTGGAACTGTTAAGTTTACATTCTATACGGCATAATCATGTTGGCACACCGGTTCTTACAAGATCACCGGAGTTAAGCAATGGTGAGTCTGGCTAGTACCAGATGGATGACCATTTGGGAATATTGGGCAGTGTATACGGTGGCAGGACAGCACTACTGTCAAAGGAGAAAGTTAGGTGCATTCTTCCCTCTGCTAGTCTGTGGGAGATTCCCAGGCAAATTGAGTACCCATTTTAGTTCCTTCAGTTGTAGACTCTGTCAGAGTGCTGAGGGAGATAATTCCATCTTGATAAGAGAGTCGTTCATGTTTTCATTTGAGAATTTTGGACGCTAAATATTGAACATTACAACAAAGAAAATATTCAATGAATTGTAGGAAAATAAAGATGCGACTACTGTTTTTTCAACTTTTTTCGATGTAACAAAATTTTCTAAAATTAATAACAGAAAAATGTAAGCTTTAACGTTACAACAAAAGGTAAATTGCAGAAGAATTGTAACGTTTCATACGGTAATAGTTCATGTTAATTTTCAAAGAAAACTGGGACGACGGTTTCTATTTTACAAAAAAACAATTTTTTATTAAGATAAAACATTTTCTTTATAATAAAAAAAAGTAGCAGAAAAAAAAAAATTCCTCGAAGTTGCGTTGATTTTAGCATCCCAAATTCTTGTCTGAAAACATTAATGAATCTCCTAGAAAAATGGAATTATCACGATTGTCGTCGAATAACAGACTCTACAAAAGGGGTATTATTTCTTACTTGGAGCTTTCGCATGAAGAATCCAAGTTGATCATTGGAAAATCAGGTGTGAATACACACCATGGCATGGTCTACCTCTCCCTGTAAACTTGTATATAATAAAATTTATAGGCTGTTTATCACTTGTGGGGAATTCCATTCTGATCCCCAGATAATGTTGTAGAGAATATGCACTGTTTCGGGATCTGTTCCATATTTCTTTTAACAAGTTATATGAATTTTCTTATTTTTTCTGCCTTTTCATCCTGTAATTGCTGGGATGGCGAAATCTACTATTTGACATGTTTTCTTGTTGTTGACCTTTTATCATCTCCACTCTTCTTGCTTGGATGACTTTGTCCGTTAGTATTTCCAAGTCCAATAGGAGTTTATGTCTCCGATTTTTTTTCACGGCGCTTTTTTGGAATATGGTATCTAGAAATTTGCAGTTGTGATGTAGCCAGCTTCAATTACAAATGTAAGAATCTAAATCCTACAGAATATGAAGTGAACTAAATTTACTTACAGTAGGTTTAGGGTTAACGTAAACACAAAATAAAAAACAAAATAGTTTGGTTTGTTTTGTGTAGTTTGGTGAAGTTTGTTAACATTTGTTAGTCTTGCAAGTTTTCGGTAAAACTCTAAATTGATGACGTAAATACTGAAATTTGCTTGGATATCTATTCCTAAATAGAACTTCTTTTTACTAATGGCTTTGTTTTATGCTTCTATCATTTGTCTGGACGTTCAAAGTGCATTTTTTGGTATAATTCCCAGTAGACCACTTTCCCAGTTTAGTCATGACGGTTTTAATTTGCTGCATTCACTTATGATGTGATCTACTATTTTGTCTCTTTGTTCAGAGTTTGCATTTACTGTTTTCCTGGGTTTTTTTTTTATCTTGGCTTGTATGTACTTCTAATTTTGTTGTTTGTGCAGCTGTCAGTAGCGATTCTGCTTCTCTTTTGTACTGACCTTTTTTTTTTTTTTTACTCACGTTGTTCATTCGTAACAAGGCAATTTTTCATCTCATTATTTATTTATTTATTTTTTTTTACTCACCCTCACCCCAAACAAGGCATATCACCACTTGGATGTAAGGCGCTACTAATTGGAACCATGCATAGAAAAGATAAACAAGATGTTGGTTTACATTACATTTAAACTTCTGCATATCAGTATAATCAGGGAAACAAGTAGCAGGAAGGGAATTCCAAAGTCTAGCTGTTCGAGGGTAGAAACTATTAGAATAGAAAGCTTTCTGGCATTTAGGGACCTCAACAGTGAATATGTACGTCGAGGGGGCACAAGTGTAATGAGTTCATCAGAACACATTCCATTAAAATAATGCTGCTTTTCACTTGATTTAATCACTGACCTTATTGAACTCTGTACGGAATTTCCAACTGAATCTTTTGTTTAATTCACAAGAGTATGTTGTTCTTGTTTTGTCAGCCATGACTGGATAGAAATCTTAAGTAATTCTTAATTATGTTCTTAAATCAATCCTTTAATACTGTTACTTAGAACTGATTATTATTGAACACTTTATCCTTTGCGCCATGAGACCATGTAGCTGAATATTAGTTTAAAAATAATAGTCTGATCGATAAAGAAGAAAGTGTTTTTGTCTGGTTTTAAAACTTAAAACTTTTGCTTTTATAGAAAGTTAAATATTTTGTTTCAAATCGTTTACAGGGTGAAACGATAGAATTGTCACCTTAGAAAAGATGACATGATTCCATTTCCGTTTGATGAAAACCGTTTTTTTTTTTGTTTTTTTTTTGCAGATCATCTATTAGTTAGCCAGTTGTGTACAAAGATCGATAGGAGCCTTCTATCATGTCTGAAAGTGACGCAATGTTATGTGCTGTACAACTCATGCTCTCTACTGATTCAATTTATGACAACAGGACCATTGCCAACACCCTCAAAATGCATCGCTGGATTGCCACGAATAACAGGGACATGCCCAGGTTTATGAAAACAAAGTTTCCGGCCATGGTTATGATCTTTGGTGTGGTTTCAAGTGAGGGCCACATCATGCCACCTCACATCTTCAAAGTTGGTTTGAAAGTTAACATCAAAGTGTACCTGGATGTGCTGAAGAGTGTGGTGATCCCATGGGCCAATCAGGTGGCTGCTGACAAACCCTGGGTTTGGCAGTAGGACTCAGTAGTGGCCCACAAGTCCAAAGTGACCCAGGCTTGGCTTCAGAAGAGTGCTATGATTTTGTACCCTTCTCTCACTGACCCCCTCCTCCCCCAATCTGAACTCGCTGGACTACTTTTGATCATACGTCGAGAACATCACCAACATGACCTCCCACAACACTAAAGCCGGCCTGATCCTCATCATCTAGTGAGTATTTGCCAAGCTCCCACCAACGCTTGTGGAAAAAGCGTGCTTCCAATTCCGGATCCGTATCGAGGCGGTGATCGAGGCTGAAGGCGGCTACATTTAATAGATGTCAGCTCTACTACATAATCAAGTTACTTGAATTGATTTTTTCAATAAAAATTTAAAAATAAAGCTGTAGTGTTGTTTTCTTTAGGGCGACAATTTTATCGTTTCAGCCTTTATATATGTACCTACTATTATATAAAAGGAATTTTATATGTGTATGTTCATTCCCTGTGGACTCCAAAACGACTGGGCCGATTTTTATGAAATTTTACATAAATATACTTTATGTATCTGGCAGTGTTCTTAGATAGGTTTTCTATCAGAATGTCTATGATGAGCATTGATAATTGATAAAATCCAATGAAAGAAGGAACAGGCAATTTTGACTAAAGTTAACATCTTTACACAACCTAACATCACAAGTGCATTTTAGAAGTTTTATCATCGCATAGGCAGAAAGTCCAGACATATAAAATCAACAGTAGGTTCTTTGATATTACAGGGACACGTTCAAAATGAATGTTTCTGTTTAAAGCACAACTAAACCATGATATTTGACTTTTTCATTTTAAACTTAAATTCAAACCATTATATGTAAAAATAATTTCAAAAAATTAACAATAGGTTCTCTACAGTGCAATGTAGACTACAATGTATTGTGGGCTAAGTCACTGAGAGGAGGGCTCTGTGCAGCTTCCTCTCGGCGCACCTTAATGGGTCCCCGATCAGAGCAGATAATCAAACGATTTGATTGAAAAATGAATGATTTCACTGAGTTCGATGACAATAAAAATATGGAAGTGTGAAACATTTATTGATCATCATCAGGTCTCCCTGCTAATATATATCCATCTCCTTCTTCCTCTTCCCCCATCATCCTTTATCTCTTCCCCTCCCTCCTTCTCCCTTACATCTCTTACTCTTTCATTTTCTTCCCCCTCCCTTTAACGGACCCAAATGGTGTAGTGGAAATGGTCAGTTGATTCTGAGTTAATATTAACCTTTTCGCAAAAGGATACCAAAATGCTAATGAAAATAATAAATAAAATCACACCCATCCCTAACTTACATTATATTCATTGGTTCACTGAAATTTTAAGACAGGCAATGAGCAGACACGTTGCTAAGATAACATCACTCCAAGTTCTATCCTCAATTTGAAACTGGGTCGCTGATAAACACAAACTTCTTATATATATATATATATATATATATATATATATATATATATATATATATATATATATAAAGGTATGTAGTAGAGATTTAGAAGGCTATCACAATGCGAGGAATGAAATATAGTCGTTGTTGGTAAAAGTAGACGAGAACAAGTGGCGATTTACAAATCAATAAGTACATACATATATTTTATATATACATATATCTATTCAGTTGTATTAAATACAAATGTCTTACTTGTTATGTCTGCGACAATATCCATTATTAATTTCGGAAAAAATTCCCTTTTCAAATAGTGGGCGTAACAGATCGATTCATGCGTGCTAGATGATGGAGCGGGAGTATATATATATATATATATAATATAAAGCTGAACGTCTGTGTGTGTGTCTGGTCACGAATAGGCTCCTATATGGTTGACTATTATAGAAAACTGATCACATATAATGATAGAAGATGTATCGAGACACAGGAATGGGTATGTTTGATCTGGCATAATGATGATTCATTAAAATTGTGAGGTCTGCGTATGCGCCTGGTCCACAAGGTATGGAAATAAAAAAATTTAAAAATTATTAAAAAAAAAAAGGTTTACAAGTGTTTTTAATATAGATGTACATAATAATACTTTGATAAGTATGTTTTAATTTAAATAGCGATGGTATAATAAAATTGTGAGGTCTGCGTTCGCACCTGGCCTCCATAAAATTGAAATAGGCACAAACTTTAATAAAGACTTTTCGTATCTATCTGCGTAAGTATACTTTGATAATTATGTTTCAGTTTGAAGAAATATGTCACAAAGTTTAACAAGGTTTTTTAATATAGATCCACAGAATATTGTGATAAGTGTTTCAGTGTGAACAGGTATGGTATAATAAATTATGGGGTTTATCTATTTTAGTTTTACTTTCATCATATTTTGCTTTGGTTTTGATAACCCCAAATTCGAAGCTATCCCTTTACAACCCTTCCTTTTCATAACCTATCATACTTTCATAAATCAGAGTCCATTTTCCGTAGGCTGTTTTGGAACCCAGTCAACGACGGGTACTTTTGCTAGTATATATATATATATATATATATATAATATGTATATATATATATATATATATATATATATATATATTTATGCGTATATATATTTGTTTAAAAAGTTTTGCCTACCAAACTCCTCTGTCAGTTTTTAGTCTACAGACATGAAACTTAATACACAGAGTATTCAAACCCATACAAAACTTTATATTTGGGTTTTAGCCGGGGAAAATCAGTGCAAAAGTGTGAAAATTAAACAAATGGAATTTGCCAGGTGAATGTCGAACGACGGCATTACGAATATGCATGCATAACATAATAGCTATTGGTTCATAAATCGTAAGCTAAACATTTTGGTTTTGATTCTCAGTGGTGGCGCATGAGTCATTGTTTTTTTTAAAGTTTTTAAAATCATGACTATATATTGGGTCCAATATAATATGATGATAAAAACAAACTCGGCATCAATCAAAATATCATATTTACGCATATTTTACAACCGGGCAATGCCAGGCGCCCTGCTAGCATATATACATCTCTTAAGGTCTTGGGATGTGTGAATAACCCAATCGATATTGTTGAGGACTATCTAATTGGCTATGACGAGTTCAAAACCAATCAAATATGTTGTCATTATTTATTTGTATTTCCCAAACAATTCCTTTTCCCATTTTAATTAAAATTCTTACAGTGAAAAAATTATATTAAAAGCAGTAAGTTATAGCAATGAGTTGAATTTTACATGTGAAATGATGTTGTGAATTTTACATGTGAAATGATGTTGTGAATTTTACATGTGAAATGATGCTGTTAATTTTACATGTGAAATGATGCTGTGAATTTTACATGTGAAATGATGTTGTGAATTTTACATGTGAAATGATGTTGTGAATTTTACATGTGAAATGATGTTGTGAATTTTACATGTGAAATGATGCTGTTAATTTTACATGTGAAATGATGCTGTGAATTTTACATGTGAAATGATGTTGTGAATTTTACATGTGAAATGATGTTGTGAATTTTACATGTGAAATGATGCTGTGAATTTTACATGTGAAATGATGTGAATTTTACATGTGAAATGATGCTGTGAATTTTACATGTGAAATGATTTTGTGAATTTTACATGTGAAATGATGTTGTGAATTTTACATGTGAAATGATGTTGTGAATTTTACATGTGAAATGATGCTGTGAATTTTACATGTGAAATGATGTTGTGAATTTTACATGTGAAATGATGTTGTGAATTTTACATGTAAAATGATGTTGTGAATTTTACATGTGAAATGATGTTGTGAATTTTACATGTGAAATGATGTTGTGAATTTTACATGTGAAATGATGTTGTGAATTTTACATGTGAAATGATGTTGTGAATTTTACATGTAAAATGATGTTGTGAATTTTACATGTGAAATGATGTTGTGAATTTTACATGTGAAATGATGCTGTGAATTTTACATGTGAAATGATGTGAATTTTACATGTGAAATGATGCTGTGAATTTTACATGTGAAATGATTTTGTGAATTTTACATGTGAAATGATTTTGTGAATTTTACATGTGAAATGATGCTGTGAATTTTACATGTGAAATGATGCTGTGAATTTTACATGTGAAATGATGCTGTGAATTTTACATGTGAAATGATGCTGTGAATTTTACATGTGAAATGATGCTGTGAATTTTACATGTAAAATGATGTTGCAAATTTTACATGTGAAATGATGCTGTTAATTTTACATGTGAAATGATGCTGTTAATTTTACATGTGAAATGATGCTGTGAATTTTACATGTGAAATGATGTTGTGAATTTTACATGTGAAATGATGTTGTGAATTTTACATGTGAAATGATGTTGTGAATTTTACATGTGAAATGATGTTGTGACTTTCCTATGCGGACAGACGCCACACTAGACGATCTGAAAACCACCCCTGCTCAGGTGCATGCTATCATAAAAAACCTTGACACCTCAAAAGCATGTGGACCCGATCTTATCCCAGCTGTGCTATTAAAAAAGTGCTCAGCCGAAGTAGCTCCAGTTCTCTCCAAACTCTACAACAAATGTCTTAATGAAGCTTGCTTTCCGGGCTGTTGGAAAACTGCTTCTGTTGTACCAGTATTCAAGAATTCTGGCGAAAGGACAGACCCATCAAATTATCGCCCCATTAGCCTCCTCCCACTTTTTGCCAAAATATTTGAGACCATAATTAACCATGCTCTAGTCCATCATCTTACAGATGCTAAACTACTGACTGACAAACAATATGGATTTAGACAAGCCCGTTCCACAGCAGACATCCTCACTGTGATCTCTGAACGTATATACCATTCACTGGACAAAGCGGGGGAAGGCAGAGCGGTAGCTCTAGATATATCTAAGGCTTTTGACAGGGTATGGCATGAGGGTCTCCTCAGTAAAATCAGATCATACAGTATCACTGGTAGAATACTTAACATAATTAAATCCTTCTTAGATAAGAGAAAAATCCAGGTAGTCCTCGACGGTCGCACATCTAAACAATATGATATAAATGCGGGAGTGCCCCAGGGTTCTATCCTTGGACCTCTATTGTTCCTGATATTCATAAATGACCTCCCCGACAACATTGCCTCTGAGATGGGTATATATGCTGATGACACTACACTCTATGGCAGACACGACAGGAAGACGAATGAACACATTTCTAAAGAAATGGCAGAAACACTAGAGGAAGACCTCCAATCTGTAGTGGAATGGGGACAAAAGTGGTTGGTCGCGTTCAATGCTGCCAAGACTAAACTAGTTTCATTCAATAATTACAAGAAACCCTCTCTACCACCCATTGCAATGGCCAACGACTCTTTATCTGAGAGTCCATCTTTCAAACTCCTTGGCCTAACGTTCACAGGAAACATGAGTTGGAACAATTACATTGAAGGCATTGCCAGGGCCGCTGCAAGAAAGGTAGGCTCTCTCTACCGTGCTAGAAAACTACTAACACCCGAAAGTATCCTGTACCTCTATAAGGCCACCATTCGCCCATGTATGGAGTATTGCTGCCACATCTGGGCTGGTGCATCTGCTACTAGTCTCTCGCTCCTTGACAAGGTTCAAAAGAGAGTCGCAAACCTGATAGGCCCTGAACTGGCATCTAAGCTTCAGCCTCTGTCCCATCGACGAAATGTTGCATCCCTCTGCCTTTTCTACAAGTATTTTAGTGGTGAATGCTCTGACGAACTGCAATCACTTGTGCCCCCACGACGTGAGCACCCTCGACAAACCCGACAGGCTACTAGATCCCACCCCCACACTGTAGAGATCCCTAGATGTAAAAGATCTTTTTACTCCAATAGTTTCTTCCCCAGAACCGCAAGACTCTGGAATTCCATTCCAGGTCCCTGCTTCCCCAACAGTACTGACGTGCAGAAGTTCAAGTGTAACGTGAACCGACACCTTGCTGCCCAAATCCCTACATAGTACCCCAGTAGTTGTTTCCCCTGATAGTAGCCCCCTACACCAAAGTGGCAATTTGCCTTGTTTGAGGTGAAAATGTAAAAAAAAAAAAAAAAAAAAAAAAAAAAAAAAAAAACATGTGAAATGATGCTGTGAATTTTACATGTGAAATGATGTTGTGAATTTTACATGGTCAATATACCGTATATTTCGGTGTATAAGGCGACCGACTGTCAGTTAACACGAGGTACAAAATTAGAGCAGTTTTAATAAATTTATCATATATCGGTTGTAAAAATTTGCTAAATCACGAAACCATTTTTGTTTAGACTAGGATTGCAACAGTGTTGCAATGCAACACCCGGTATCTTATGAAATATTGTTTTTTAAAGATGATTTTTTTAACTTGAGGTGTCGTCTTATAAGACGAAATATACGGTATATAAATTGCGAGAAACGGCAGGGGAGATAACTCAGATGATAATGTCATAACAGATTAATCTGTAGGTACTAACAAAGCAAAGAAATCATGTCGAATACTTTTTCAATTTTTTTTAATAATAAATATAATATTTAATATTAAATATAATATTTAATATTAAATATAATATTTTAATATTAAATATAATATTTTAATATTAAATATAATATTTAATATTAAATATTATATTTAATATTAAATATTATATTTAATAATAAATATAATATTTAATATAATATAATATTTAATAATAAATATAATATTTAATAATAAATATAATATTTAATATCAAAGAGCGAGGACTGACTTCATAAACAGAGTTATCTACCTTTTCATCTTCCTGGATCTGGCCATTTTAATTTTCAAACAACATCATTTCGTGTTTACGATTCAAGTTGCTAATTGTTTTACTGTTTTACCTTCTAAATGTTTTTACAAAAAATATCGTTTTAAGTAAAAACAAAAAAAAATGAGTTGGCGGAGTTGTACAACCATCACCCCCCCCCCCCGCGTAATGTGTATATTGATAGTTTTTTTTTTAAATTTTTTCACTGGATTATTATTGATTGGACACTAATTAACCAGATTATGAAAAAAAAATTATTATTTTGACATTTGAAAGGGGTGCTCACTTTTTAGTTACAACGTTCTGGTAAACCAGTCACCCATTTTGTAACCAATAAAAACGTGGGTATATCAAAACCATAGAAAGTAAAAATGACATGAGCCTCTACCGCATTTGTAAGTCAGAAATGCTTTTGTTTCTCAAAGAAAGAAAAAAGATAGAATGAACATGACTTTTTTTTTATGAAAATAAAGTTTCGTTTATTTATTTATTTATTTAACTTATTTAGTTTTAGGGTTTGTATTACTGTATTCGAAACAGTTGTCAAAAACATATATATATATATATATATATATATATATATATATATATATATATATATATATATATATATATAACAAATAAATGTTATCAAACGCAATATAAGTTAATTTTCTACCTAACTGGATATGTTTTTAGTGTTTTTATTAATGTAGCATGTTTTTTTTAAATTTTTTAAAGTATTATAAATTTCATTAACATGCTGGAGAAATGTTTCATAATTTTCCATCCCGTTGTCAATTTTCATATCGTACGCCTCCTGATACATTGCTTCGTCAACATGAGACCATTTCATATCTCCCGAAGACACTTCCGTGTTTAGAAAAAAAAAAAAAAAATGGGTGACCGATTTACAAGAACGTTGTAACTAAAAAGTGAGCACCCCTTTCAAATGTCGAAATTTTTTTTTTTTTTTTTTTTTTTTTTTTTCAAATTTTTCATAATCTGGTTAATTAGTGTCCAATAATCTAGTGAAAAAAATTAAAAAAAAATCTATCGGTATAGAAATTACGCATGGGGGTGATGGTTGTACAATTCCGCCAATGAATTTTTTGGGGATAATGTCGAAACTCATTTCACTGTAAATAATTTAAGCGTTGCATTGTCATTATATCAGAAAACGCTGGGTACTTCTTGCTAAAAATACAAATAAGATAGCCTTTTTTTTATGGGTGGAAACTTGTCACATCAAGGGAGATAACTTAGAATTCTTTTAAAAAATTGATTGTAGCAAAGATTTTTTTTTTTTTTTTTTCAAAAGTAAGAAAAGTAAACGTGTGAAAAGTATATTAGATTTAATAGCCAATAAAATTTTTATGGTCTCTTTTAATGAAAAAAAAAAATTAATTTTTCATGATCTCTTTTAAGGAAAAATAGACAATGAAATTTTTAATGTTTTCATGGTTTTTTTTTCCAATGGAAAAATTGTTTTCTTTTAACTAGCTAATAAAAAGATTTTCTACATTTCCATTTCTGACTGTTGCTAACAGCCTCCTGACCTAAAATACACCAACCATTAATATTATGATTGTTATTGGTATTTGATTTTCTTTTGCAAAACTCAATCCTGTTCTACAAAGCCAATAACAAGTTTTCCTCTTCTAACAACCAAGCCAAATACCATGAATAAATATTTGAAGATATAAAGAACCTTGAAGTATTAAAACTTTTACTAAATTGACTTAACCCGAAAAGTGTTGATATGCCGTAAAACAAAAATAACCAAACTAAATCATTCGCATTTCAAAACAATATTTTTGGAGCAACTAAACTATAATAGCGAAATTCCCTAAAAAACAAAACAAAAAAAATTGATTAAAAAGACAAAACCATGATATCTAATGACTTTTTGTGTCAGTTTCAACTAAAAGCAATTATATCTATTTAATTAGCATGTCAGAAGTACATAAATATTACCGCATGAAATAAAAAAACGAGTTTTTGATCTTTATTGTAAAAAACACAAAAAAAAACACCATGTTTCCTTGTGAAAGACCTGATTAAGTAACAAGGGAAATAACCCACTTATGCTTAAAAAAATGCGCAATTTATTTTTAAAAAAAGGCAATAGTTTGTAACTCTCCAGTTCATTTTATTTATTTATGTTTTTTTTGTAGCCAAACATTTGTTTATTCGCTAATTTTCATCCAAAAATATTTTCTTTAATAAGTTTTTCTGTCTTATTGCTTTTCGTAATTTTTGGATATATTCATTACTGTAATTAAGTAGAGACCATTCATTTGCCTTGAAATTAAATATTAAAATTTTGAATTTCGTTATTATAGTGTAAACAAGTTTTTAGCATTAAACATTTTTATTTTTTTATATCAATTTTTTAACTCTTCTCTTAAATACCAAAGCAAAGAAAATAATTATTATTTCAGAAAGTTTATATACTTATTGAATAAACGTCACTTCCGGTTTTTGAATAAGCCATATATTTCAATTATATATGCTGTCGAAAGGCATATGGGTGCGTATATAAAAAATAAAATAAAACCTGATAAAAACTTAAGGATATTATATATTTTTTTACTAGCAGGGAGACCCAACGTTGGCAGGGACTGAATAATGATCAAATGTTTCACCATTCCATAATTTTATTGTCATTGAAATTACTGAAATCACCCATTTTTTAAATCAAATCGATTGGTTGCTTGCTTTAGTTAGGGGATCCATCCCACCCTGCAGTGTACCGGGAGGAAGCTTCTCATACCTCCCCGTAGTGACAGTCCAAAATACATTGTAGTCTACATTGCACTGTAGAGAATTTAATATTGATTTTATAAAAGTATCTGTAAATGATGGCTTCACTTAAAATTTAAAATGCAAATGTTATGTACCATTGTCTGTGTGTGTACATTTCCCTACCAAATAACTCTGTCAATTTTCAGTCTACAGACTCAAGATTTGACATGAGAGGTATTGAGATTTGGGAAAATTTTTTTAATTGGTTTTTCAGCAAGAAATTTGGCCATCAAGGGGTCAAAGTTCAACGATTTGTCCTTTGAAAACTTTACTAAACTCTTTTCCCAATTTTCGGTCTAAACACTTGATATTTTAGATGTAGGTTACTTGAACATGGATCAAACTTGTTAATTTGATTTGAGCCCAAAACAATGTTAAGGGGTCAAAATTGGAGTCACGGTTAAAAAAAGAAATTACCTCTCAGCCAATTTTTGGTCTAAACATTTGAAATTTTAAAGTGTATTCCGACATAGGGCAAGCTTTTTAATCGGATTTTGGCCGAAAATTTGGCTACCAAGAGGTCACAGTTTAAAAGATTTGACCTTTGTGGTCTCTTACAAACTATTCAGCAACTTTTGAGTCTAAACATTTGAAATTTTACATAACAGGTATTCAGACATGCTGCAAGCTTTTTAATCAGTTTTTTGGGCAATAAGTTGGCTGCCAAAAGGTCAAAGTTGAAAGAGTTGATCTTTGCAGACTCTACCAAACTCCTTCGCCAATTTTGTTCTAAACACTTGAAATTTTAGATGTAGGTTACCTGGATATGAGACATTTTTTTTTAATATATATACATATGCACATCATGTTATGACCATGCCACATAGGGTTCGAGCAAAGCTGGTCTGAACTGCTAGTATATATATAAAAGCATTCTTTTGCAGTAATAATCTGTTATTAAATTAGAACTATATGATTGTTGTCACATATTTTTTGTTCCTTTTTTTTCTTGTCTATTGTTCCTATATATTCAGTTAGAATGTACATTGTTAATACTGAACTTTATCCCATGAATAATTTATAAAAGCAGACTATGAATGGAGACCAGTTGAGGATGCCACAAATTTTCTTCTTGTGATAAAATGTCCTGAGAATTTGCTTTAAAGTTTGAAATTAATACTTATTCTTATAAAGCTCTATAATAAAGAATATCGGGTCATTTATGTGTGTGTGTGTGTGTGTGTTTGTGTGATGTCTGCTGTTTTGAAGTGGCGCTGTTCTGATTTTCATGTTATTGCTATATATAAGCCTGAAGAATCCTAGAGTGGATGAAACACAGAATATTCAGTGTAGCTTAATCACCATATATATTTTATAAATTATATATATATATATATATATATATATATATATATATATATATAATAAAAATTACAATTAAATTTACCAAAATGATCCAAGATGGAAAAACTAAAGCATATTATGATTATTAAAGAATTAATATTTAGAAAGTAATCTCAACCAAATGTAAAAGCTCAATAAAACCAAATAGGAGATAGAGCTTATAATAAGAGCAAATAGTTAATAAAACATGTTAAGAAACACTTTGAAAGGTGATTTCACGTCAATGGATAGTCTGGTGAAGGGTAAAGTATCCAATGACGTTAAAATCCAAAATGTAAATCCAAGAAAGTTAGTTAAATTTCCATTTGCACAAGTAAAATCCAAGGAAATCACGTAATTGGAACATGGTCCAAAATAATCCAAAAGGCCGAAATCCGTGGAATAAATCGCAAATATGTACAAGGAAAAGGGGGAAAAATTCCAATGATATTAATAAAAGACAAATAAGATAGACGTTTAATACGGCTGCGAGACAAAATAATCCAAAAGGCCGAAATCCATGGAATAATTGACAAATATGTACAAGGAAAAGGGGAAAAATTCCAATAATATTAATAAAAGAAAAATAAGATATGCATTTAATACGGCTGCCGAGACAAAGTGTAATTAAGAAAAATCAGTGAAGAAGACGAGAAAAAAAGATTAAGTGGTGATAGAATTAAATATAAAATAGAAAAGCAAATGTTAAAATGACCCAGACAAGATGACGTCAAAAGGCGCAAAAAAAATATAGGGAAAAAAAGAGGTCTGAAATATACAGGTTATTACTTAAGAAAATGTCAGCAAGAGTTATTAAAAGACACTAAATAGAAAAAATAAATAAATGAATAAATAAATAAAAAATAAAATATAAAATAAAAAACTGAAGCTATAGCTATAATTACTTCCCCTCAAAGTAACAATATAATAAATTCTAAAAACGAACTGATCTCTTTCTGTAAACATAAGTCCAAATTTAATTATGGTAATTTTGAAATTACATAGATATTACTTTAACCTTTCAGATATATATAATTTTTCTATAACATTATCGTTTTTTTTACATACTTTCTTAATAGTTTATAACTTAATAATCCTTTATTTTAATTCTTTATTTCTTCTTTGCTTAGCCGTTTTTTATCTGCAATTTCTGTTTTAGTCTTTAAATATTCCTATCTATAAAATATATCAATCTACCTACACATTCATATCCTGTGTGTATATTTACTTATATTTTACTATATGCATTTACTTACATACTTACTTGCTTTATTCGGAATTTGCAGATACCGGCTATCCTCTCCCCTTAAAATTTTTATTATTTTTTTTAAATTTTATTTTTCATTTATTTATTTATTTATTTATTTATTTATTCATTCATTTATTTATTTTTTCCATTTAGTGTCTTTTAATAACTCTTGCTGACATTTTCTTAAGTAATAACCTGTACATTTCAGTTGACCTCTTTTTTTGCCCTATATTTTTTGCGCCTATTAACGTCATCTTGTCTGGGTCATTTTGACATTTGCTTTTCTATTTTATATTTAATTCTATCACCACTTAATCTTTTTTTCTCCTTTTCTTCACTGATTTTTCTTAATTACACTTCGTCTCGGCAGCTGTGTTAAACGCATATCTTATTTTTCTTTTATTAATATTATTGGAATTTTTTCCCCTTTTCCTTGTACATATTTGTGATTTATTCCACAGATTTCGGCCTTTTGGATTATTTTGGACCATGTTCCAATTACGCGATTTCCTTGGATTTTACTTGTGCGAATGGAAATTTAATTAACTTTCTTGGATTTACATTTTGGATTTTACTGTCATTGGATAATTTACCTTTCACCAGACTATCCATTCACGTGTAATCACCTTTTTCTTCACCATATTCCCTCTGCTTCACTTTTTGTTATCAAGTAAGATCTTTGACTTACTTGCAGTTTCATCAAATACTTTTGTATGCAAAATCCGATCCCGCATTTTGCTAAATCCTACCTTCTGATGAGAAGGAAAGTATTTCTTCAAAACTCCGTGGATTAAGGACTATCCACTTATTAAGTGTTTCCTTTTCAGATTAAATATGTTTTTAACTCTTTTTCAAAGTGTTTTTAACATGTTTTATTAATTATTTGCTCATATATATAATATATATAATGGTTTCCTAGATGTAAATCCAATGAAACCCGATTATTAAAGAGTGCTCAATGTAGGACATAGCTGGTATATAGTTTGTTGATTATATAAACATTATTGGTTACATATGTGCATTATTATACACGATGAAGTGGTCTCTTGAATTGGGATTCCACTGAAGCATGTATACACATATGTAACCAATAATGTTTGTATAATAAACATACTATATATAAAGATTTTTATGGGTACATAGTTTTATTTAACATTTGAATAATACTGGGTGCAGTGCCATTGATTGTTGAGAATTTTTTTTTTATAGTTTCAGCATATTTTTTTTTATATAGTTTCTGCATATTTTTTTTATATAGTTTCTGCATATTTTTTTATATAGTTTCTGCATATTTTTTTTATATAGTTTCTGCATATTTTTTTTTTTTAATAGTTTCAACATATTTTTTTTTATATAGTTTCAGCATAAATTATTAAAAAAGAAAAAGTGTGATAACTGGACAAACACTTGCTCTCTATATGAGATACATAGATATTCGAGTGTCAAATCAAAATTCTCATTTATGTTTCAAATGTTGAGTAAATAAAGAAGTTGACGTTTCTGAATTTTTGAGATGAGGATTGGTTATTCGTATTATTTGGATTCATCGGAATACTGTTCTCATCTTGAGCGTGATTTTCACAACGTTTTGGTCGATGTAACCGAACTTCTTCAGGTGTATTTTGTCAAACTCAGGAATATTTTTGTCAAACTTGGGAATTTGGATGGAATTTGTAACATTGATAGAGGTCCTAAGTAAGGTCAACTGTGTCACGGGTCCACAAGATGCAGTGTTTAGAATACTTGGAAAAATCAGTTGTAAAAAGTGATATTCTCCTGAAGATTGAAGGTTCAAT
>NC_136502.1:6238902-6331402 GCF_053919585.1 Euprymna scolopes | reverse complement strand
TACTTCCTTTGATGTGATTTCTTGTTGCCAACATCAGTATCCAGATATTTCCTTGAGATGATCTTTATTACCGTATTGGAGTAGTTCAAATTTGTCTTTGTTTAGTGCCATATTGTTGTCATTTATTAATTTTGTTGAGTTTTTTTTGTAAAAGCCTTGTGGAGATCTTTTGCATGATTTGTGTGTCGTCAGCAAAAGATGTTGCTATTGCATGTCTCAGGTCTCTATCTATGTCAGTTAGCATTATACGAAACAATAGAGAACCTAATACTGAGGCTTGTGGTACGCCGCTGATGACCTTAATTGCCTTTGATTAGCTCCCTTGAATGGGTACTTTTTGTATCCTGTCCGAAAGGAAGCTGTGCATCCATGTCCCGAGTGATCCACAAATTCCGAGCGAGCAAATTTTATGTTGAAAGCTTTTGCGAAATTTACAAAGATTACATCTACACTATCTCCATCTTGAATATCACGTAGGATGTTCTCATAGTGAGGTAGTAGCTGTGACAAACAGAAGCGGCCCTGTCGAAATCCATGTTGTCCTTTGTTGAAGGCTCCTTTGTTTTCCAGAAAGTCTACCACCTTATGTTGCACTGTCCTTTCGACAATCTTTATTAGATGTGTTGTTACTACTGATCTATAATTTTTTGCTATTCTTCTACTATCTCCTTTGTGCATTGACATAATCATACCATACTTCAGAGCTTGAGGTACATATCGTTCTTGCAGAGATTTATTCCAAAGCAGTTGTAGTGGGAGACATAGCTTGTGTTTGCAATTTTTCAGGAGTTGCACATGAAAGCCATCGAGTCCTGCTGCTGAGTTAAGTGAGATTTTTCAATGGCCGAGATTATGTCAGTCTTTGTAACCTGTACACTTGAGAGTTGATTTGTTGTTTCTAATACAGTAACACTATCAATAATTGCCCCCACTCTTTATCTGTGCCTAAACCTAAACGTAAATTCCATGAACAAAGCTTCTTTCTTAGAACTGCACGCCTGTGGAACTCTCTTCCGTTTTCCTGCTTTCCAGCTGAGTACAATATTGTTGTCTTCAAATCTAACATAAATTTGATGAGCCGTTCCATATAAGTTAACAAATTTACCGAATTTTCATTACTAATGATTACTATATTTTCCAATTTCTACTGTACACTCTTTAACCCTTATCCTTGAGTGGCCTCTTGGCCTTGATAATGTGGTGATGCCTGTGTAAAAAAAAAAAAAAAAAAAAAAATACAGTATTGAAGAATTGTATGGGGTTGTTAACTCTCATTTCTTCAATAGGCGAACTAAAAGTGCTTTCATATTGTTGCTTGAGCATCTCCGCCATTTTGCTTGGACAACTTTTCTAATTTCCCAGTAGTTGTCCTAAGTTATTCAATGGTTGGGGTGTTGTTTTGTTTCCTCTTGACATATGCATAGAAGAATTTGCCATTTGTTTTCATGTTGGATATGACTTTTAACTCCTTTTTTAATCTTTCATCTTCATGTGATTTGATAAGTTTACGTTTTATTGATTCAAGTTCCCTTTCCAGTTTGTGTTTATTGTTTATAAAAGTGGCTTTTTCTTTAGTTTGGCTTTAGTTTTTGTCCTCTTTTTTATTAAGATTCTTCTGTCTCTGGGGAATGTTTTTATTTTCTTGTTTTTCTTTCTTTTCTTTTTTTTTTTTTTTTTCGGACCTGTATCTTCTGCAGATCTCAGCACATTTATTCTGGAAGTCTGAGTATTTCATTCATCCGAGCTTTTCTCAAGAGAGTCGCCCAGTCAGTGTCTCCAGTTTCTGATTTTATTATGTTCCAGTCTATATCCTTGCTGTAGAAATTGAACATGTTTAACTGACAGGGGATGTGTTCAAAATCATTTAGTTTTATTAAAAAATAAAAAAAGAAAATCATTTTTTAAGTGAATCTGAGTTTTTCTAATACCCCATTCCTCATGTTAAATATAGCTTTCTAAAGTTTTGCAGAAGTTTTTAATATTTGAAATTATCTCCCTTGTCCTGCAAAATAGCGTCGAAAGATCATCAATTGTTGCTTGCCTGTAAATTTTTATTTTCTTTTTATGAAATAAAATTACTTAATCAAGTTATGTGATTTTTGGGGGTACAATAAATTTTCCTTTATTTATTTATTTTTTTCATGACTGGAAGTTATAACCCAAATAAAATATTCAAAGTTCGCAAAGATATTTAAAGTTCAAGATCCGTTAGTCAATATAAATCAAAACTTACATAGTTATCTCCCCTTACATTCAGATTATTATACCGCCTACAAAACAAAGGATTTTTTTTTTCCAAAAGTATTTTTAAAGAATTAAGATGAAAAACAAAATAAAATTTGTTCTACAATTTATGTGTTCTCTCGTCAACAATATGAATCTGTAGAAAATTTTAAAATTGCAATTGTATGCACGATAAAAAATTTTTTTTGTAAATATATATTTAACATCCTCCATTTTTACTTCAATTTTTTTTTTTTTTAGATAAAGATTGATAATTTGTATTATTTGAGTCATTCAAACTTCTATTTTTATCTCAGATGTTATTCTTACAACATTTTGGCCGATGTAACCTCTTTTCTTCTTCAGGTTCATCTTTTCAAACTCTGAAATTTTACATGGAATTTTGAACTGAACTCTTTATTTAAGCTCGTGCTACCAGATCAGGCTGTCTGAAGGTACTGGCTTTCTGACCTAAAATGGACAAAACATTGATGGTATTGTTTTTTTTTTCCTTACCCGTTACAAAATTTAATCATGTTCTACAAAGTCAAATATAAAAACATTTTTCCTATCTAAAAAAATAATCAAATCAAACACCATGAATAAATATTGAACAATATAAAGAATTTGTAATCTAAAACCCTTTTTCAAAATTACTGAATTCGGCACTAAATAACCCCAAAAGGGTTGATATGCTGTAAAACAAAACAACCAAATTAAAACCTTTTATGGATGTAGATTGTTCTCGTTCTGTCAACCTTGATTAAGTAGAATTCTTAAATAGTTCTTTTTTACCTGTAATGAGAATTGAACCTTCACAACCTCTAGAAAAATCTTGCTTTAAACTGATTGTTAATCAGAGCCTTTAGCTATTGTGCCACGTGTCTAAGGTGGTTATATTAGTCTGGGAAAATATATCTAAAAAAAAAATGAGTAAATTCTCAAGCGACAGGGTGTAACAGCTGTGATTGCAGACAAGTGTAGTAGCAGCAACACTTTACATTTTACTAGGTTGAATCTCTTTGATTTATAATCTCAGTGCTGATTGGTTCAAGCATTCAACTTCCTTTCTGGCTTGTCCAATCAGACGCCATTACTCATTCGAGTTGAGAAAGTTAATAAAAAAATTGCTAAACATGCAGCAACTTTCTCTTTCTTTGTTCAAGCCATGTTACTGACAAAAACCCCACATTCTCTCTTGGGGCGCAACAAAATCCCTCCAGCACTGTGGCCCTGAACTAACACCAGACCCTGAATTCAATATGGTACACATACACAAACGTTTTTCTCTTCAAATATGAAGATCCTGGCTTTTTTGTCTTCATCCATATCTATTGATCTATTTAATTAATGACATTCTTCTCTGTTCCATGTCTAATTTACAGCGAGATGACATGAACTGACAACCTGGGTGTTCCAACTTCGAATCTAGTTTGTTCTACAAATATCATTTTCACTTCAGATGTTGGCAACCGTCACAATGTTCCGCCTATTAGTATTCAGTGTTTTTCTAGAAAGAACTAGCAGGGAGACCCGACGTTGCCCAGGAATAAATGAGGATCCACGAATGGTTCAACCTCCCATATTTTCATTGAAATCGGTGAAATTACCCATTTTTTCAATCCTCCTCACAATACATTATAGTCTACATTGCACTGTAGAGAACCTACTGATTTTATAAAATTATTTTTATATAATGGTTCAATTTAAATTTAAACTGCAAATATCAAGTAATTTCCTCCCAGGCCCCTGATTCCCTGGCTGTACTGACTTACAGAAGTTCAAGTATAATATAAACAAATCTTGCTGCCCAGCTCCCTACATAGTATCATTCCAAATCTATTAGTAGCCTCTTATGACTTAGTGGCACTGTACCTTGCTTAGGGGTGAATAAACAGGAAAAAATGGTTCAATTTTGCTTTAAACAGAAACATTCATTTCGAATGTACCCCTGTCAAAGAACTACATAATTTATATGCTGGGCCTTTTTACTTGTGCGGTTATAATGGCTTGAATTTAAGTTTAAAATTCAAGTATCATGGTTAAATTGTGCTCTAAACAAAAATATTTATTTTGAACGCTGACTGTCATATCAAAAAGCCTAGTGTTGATTTTCTATGCCGGGACCTTTCTGCTTGTGTGGTAATAAAACTAGTGATGTTAGGTTGAATAAGACTCTTACATTAGTTAAAATTGACTGCTCCTTCTTTCATCAGATGTTTTTGATTATCGATACTTATCGAAGACATTCCGATACAAAACCTATCTAAGAACACTGCCAGGCACATAAAGTACCTTTGTGTGAAATTTAAAAAAAAATTGGCCCTGCCATTAAGGAGTTCATAAGGAACAAACTCACACATGCATACACAAAGTTCCTTTTACATAATAGAGATTCCGACTAGAAAAATATCGGGGAAACCAATGCCACCAATAGAATCTTCGGATTCATACAATATGAAGATGATGATGACCTAAATTACTTAACAAAGATGATTTAATAAATTTGTTTGAAATCGTAGACTGAGTCTTTGTTTTTTATTCTACATTTTAATTAATCCAGTGCGATGAAGACATACAAGCTACAATAGATGGTCGTTGTTAACCTTTCTACAAGGAAAAAGAAGGACAAGAAAGACTTGGAATGATTCAATCATAGAAAAGTCCCAGTCAAAAATTCACATAGTTTCACCAACTTCACTGACGGGACCTTTAGGATGTCACTTAAACATGGCCCTCGCTATATCCCAATAATTTCAATCTTAAAATTCTACAATCTTTAAAATGGCTCTTTATTTTCAAAGGTTATGACAATAGTTTTTAAAAATATGTTCTTTCTTTCTCTACACAGCTTCAATCAATTTGTTATATAGCATCGATAATCAATTGTGTCAGTTCAATGTTGTCTAGCAGTTTTGTTTCTTGGGGAGATCAGGAATTGTCTTTGTTTATTCGTGCCTCGTTTTAAACATTAGACGTCCACATTTATTCAACCAGATTTGCTGCATAACTTAAAAAAAAGTCTTTTTCATTATTTTCATCTAATAAATCAATTACTGAGCATCACACAAGTTTGTAAGGATTTTAAATTTAAAGAAATAATGCTTTCAAAGCATGTGACTCCTATTACACATCAACCACATGACACACAACACTAATTCCCCCCACTCTTTATCTATACCTAAACCCAAACGTAGATTCCATGAACAAAGCTTCTTAGAACTGCACGCCTGTGGAATTGTCTTCCGTTTTCCTGCTTTCCGGCTGACTACAATATGGTTGTCTTCAAGTCTAACGTAAACAAGTTCTTAATGAGCTGTTCCATATAAGTTAACAAATTTACCAAATTGATTACTATATTGTCCAATTTCTGCTGTAATTCTTTAACCCTTATCCTCGAGTGGCCTCTTGACCTTGATAATGTGGTGATGCCTGTGTAAAAAAAACCAAAAAAAAAACAAACCAGATTTGACTTCGCAATAGTCAACGTGATTGGACATATAATTTTCTCTTCTAGGGATAATCACGCATGAACATTAACATCACCAACAAAATGATAAAAATAACAGGAAAAAAAAAATACAATGTTTTTTATGATTAGGGTG
The DNA here is from genome assembly GCF_053919585.1 of Euprymna scolopes. Lineage (NCBI taxonomy): Eukaryota > Metazoa > Mollusca > Cephalopoda > Sepiida > Sepiolidae > Euprymna > Euprymna scolopes. Next base: position 6,325,574 of record NC_136502.1, on the reverse strand, counting down.
GATGTCACCGAAAGTTTCAGGAAATTTTTTTTTCCTATTTAATAAACACAAAAAAAAAATACTCAGTATTACTAACTTTTCTCATTTTTTTAAACTGCACTTCACAAAATAATGCTAATGTAGCTAACTCCCCACCAAAAAGTCTTTTTTTTTTTTTTTTTTTTTTTTTTTTTTTTACAAAATGAAATTTTATGAATTTTTTTAATAAAAAACATGACTTTAGTAATTGTTAATTGTTTTTTGGTTTACATAACATAATATATTTTCACTAAGTTTCCTAATAAAATAATCGATTTATTATATTCTATAATCATTAATTAATAAATACTGAAAATGTTGTTACAATTGATTGATTTCACGAACTTGGTGAACTTTTAAATGAAGGGATGGCTCATGTTTAAATATATTTTTTTTGACCATTTGTTTTGTTTATACTCTTTTAGATCTGTTTAGGTCAATAGCACTGTGGACACTGACTTCACTATGTCATGGTAAAACCTGCATTTTCTAAGATCATCTACATAAAAACTATCGGGATTTTTTGTTTCATTTTACTTTCATCGATGTTCTCAGATATCAAGGGGCACCCTTCCGGGGGCTAATACTTGATCTTTATATGAAATACATTGAATATTTGAATATCTATGTGAGTTTTCCGTTTCATCTCAAACACTGAGTTAGTAAAGAAGTTAAGAACATAATTGGTTTCTTCCCAATTTGCTATTTTAATGTTTTATTATATCTTTCTTGTGGTTTCCTGGTTTTACTGGATTCCAGGACAAGAATTCATCTAGTCTGGTGGAATATTCAGCTTCATGCTATTACTTGAGGTAACATAACTCGGAAAAGGTGTACCATTCTTTGTAAAAGCCAGTGTGGGTTAGCCATACCAAGGAGATCTTATTTGAGCTGCGAATTCTGTGATTTAGAAAATGTAGTCAGGGTTTACTTGTAGGTAAAATATCCTCATGCCAGGTTGTCCTGACAAACTCCTGTACAGAGAGACCTTAGACACTCGAGGATAGTGTCTAGTAGGCATTTAAGTTCTTTCCTTCAGGGTTTCATATATATATATATATACGATAATTGGTGTATTATCATTTTTCCAGCTATTGTTATGAACTCGTCAAGGGAGGCAACTCAGAAATGCGTGTGTGCTTTTGTGTCCGTGTGTGCGACCATGACGATTTCGTCTAACATGTGTGTGTAACGTTTTGCAGAGATTATATTTTACAAGCAGACAAGTCTGAAGCGTTACACTTGATAGTTTTGTTTCTTTCAACCAATAAGAGGTGAACGTTTCATTGTGTAACGACTCTTTTACTAACCCTTTAATGCATTTAGGAATTTTATGTGTGCGAAATGAGATGGTATTTTTAGTTTCCTTTATTTTGTCCTTTAGTCCTCACATTCCGTGAGCAATGTTTCAGACAAAGGGGGAAGAAACGATGTTTTCTGAGTCGAAATCTATCCAGTTACCACTTATTGTCTAATTTTTCACTTTTGAAGTGGTATTTTATTTTTAAATGTTTTAGTTTCTTACATCAAGTGGCTTCATGCCTTGTCTGGAGCGATTTCAGTTAAAAAATGCTACTTTAGTGACGACACTAAACACGTATTTTTAAGAGCCAATTTATTTCGCTTTGTAACTCAGTGAATTAGGAAAAAGGTAAACTCTTACTTTTATGTAAAAAAAAAAAGAGTTGACTTTTTTTAGTAAGATTTTAAGATTTGTTTTTACTTACAACATACATACATTGTTCATTTTCGGTTATTTTAAACTGTAGTTAATAATAATAAGAAAAATTGATCAAGAAACAAATGTGTAACAAATAACTGTTACCAAAGGCAAGATAAATTACACTTTTGTCCATCTAAATAAGTTCTTTGTTTTATCACATTTAAAAACTTTTGTTTTATCACATTTAAAAACTTTTGTTTTATCACATTTTAACACTTTTGTTTTATCACATTTTAAAACTTTTGTTTTATCACATTTAAAAACTTTTTTGTTTTATCACATTTAAAAACTTTTGTTTTATCACATTTTAAAACATTTCTTTTGTTTTATCACCTTTTAAAACATTTCTTTTGTTTTATCACATTTTAAAACATTTTGTTTTATCAAATTTTAAAACATTTTATGATGAGAAGCATTAGGTTTCGAAATACCATGGTATAAGGAGTTCTTACTTATCTTACACCTCTAATTGATGCATCAACCTTATTGAATAAATGAATAAATCTATATGCATTAGTATATATTTTTATACATTAATATATATTTAATATTAAATTTTCTTATTTGTTTGATACTCTTTATAAGATTCAAAACAATTTGCTGAGCTTTGCATTATCCTGATCAGTTTCCTCTAAAGAATCGATCTTATTCTAATTCTTTTAGCTCCCTCATATATGTGTGTGTGTGTGTATTGCTGTGGTAATATGATTTTTTGCAATTATTTCACTTTTTATTTATACCAATTCTTAATTTATGAAGCTCAATGTAAATACAGAGCATATAATAACAAATGACAAAAACATATATTCCAAATTTCATGATGTTGACCATCTTACAATTTATTCCTTTAATTACGTTGACATTCACATTTCTTGACAGCAAATGTTTCGTAATGCAAAATCATTCATTTATATATATATATATATATATATATATATATATATATATATATATATATATATATAACATCTCATTGAGTTCACCATTTTCAAAAATTCTGTTCACACTTCATTGCAGGTTTGAGAACAGAAAAAAATTTCTGGAAATTATCTTCAGGAATATCCAAACGAAAACAAAAAAGAAATTGGGATTTACCATTCTTTGAAAACCATCCAAACCACTCAGAACGAAACAGTAAGTTAGACATTTATATTTTAATTTATTTTTTCAGCCATTTGTGTTTTGCCGATTTTCCATTGAATGATTGCACACACACACACACACACACACACACACACACACACACACACAAATATTAAATACGTTTAAATGCATGAACTGAAAAAAAAAAAATCCTTTTCAAAGTGCTCAATAGATATGTCGAGGTTTTATAAGTGAAATTATAAAACCTCAGACTAAATCTTGATTCTCAGAGAAGACGACTAATATCGTCAAAATGTAGATTAATCTTTTTTTCTGATGTTTATATACTTGCACACACGCATGCACACACATACCTTTTTTGTGTTTTTTTTTACATAGGTATCACCTAGGGGCCACTCGAGGATAAGGGTTAAAGAGTGTACAGTAGTCGATGGGACAATATAGTAATTGTCAGTAATGGAAATTCAGTAAATTTGTTAAGGGGAACAGCTTATCAAGAACTTGTTTACATTGGACTTGAAGACAACCATATTGTAGTCAGCTGGAAAGCAGGAAAACGGAAGACAGTTTCACACTCCACAGGCGCACATTTCTAAGAAAGAAGCTTTGTTCATGGAATCTACGTTTAGGTTTAGACACAGATAAAAAGTGGGGAGAATTATTGATAGTTGTTTCAGCTAGACGGGCGTTTCTTGTGAAAGTTTGGCAAGGGGGTACCATACATTGAAGCTCAGTCGAGCACTTTCCATGAGAAAAATATGCTTATTCAATTATATTTCACCTTTTATTCATAGCAATTGTTTAATTTATGAAGCTCGGTTTAACTACAAGGCATATAACAAAAGAATGACAAAAAGTCTATGTTCCAAATTTGAAGATATTCTCCATCTTACCGTTTATTTCTTTAAGCATGTTAAAATGTTCAATTCTTGACAACACCTGTTTCGTAGCGTAGAATTATTCATCTAATTATTATATCAATTTTTGAATTTATTCTGCCCTCAACCTATCAGAAGAATAGGAAATCATCAACTTAATATATCTATATCTATAGAATTATAAAACTCAAATGACCTTGTAATGGCTGTTGTAACCCAACGTTTGGTTTACGACTTCTGGTTGCACATTCGTATATAAACAAATAATCAACGCGACAATAAAACGTATTGTTTTACTGTGTATGTTTTCAGCATCCCAATTGTTTTTGTTTTTTTCACGTTTAAATTATCCAAATAAACAATTGTTAATACTTTCTGTATTTTTTTTACATCATTCATTTCCATATTACATTTAAGTTATTTTAATTTATGAAGCTCGGTTTAACTACAAGGCATATAACAAAAGAATGACAAAAAGTCTATGTTCCAAATTTGAAGATATTCTCCATCTTACCGTTTATTTCTTTAAGCATGTTAAAATGTTCAATTCTTGACAACACCTGTTTCGTAGCATAGAATTATTCATCTAATTATTATATCAACTCATCAGAAGAATAGGAAATCACGTTTAAATTATCCAAATAAACAATTGTTAATACTTTCTGTATTTTTTTTTACATCATTCATTTCCATATTACATTTAAGTTATTTTAACGCAATTTTCTTACAAATAAATCTACTTTAACCCGTTGACAACCATAAGAGCATTTTACAATGGCTATTTACCCACCGACTTTTTAAAAAATTTATTCTCCATTTTTTAATAACCCTTTCTTAAAAAAACATTCATATATTTTCTTCTACACTACCACCATAAATAAATAACCATGAAAATGTTTTTTTTTTAACTGCGTTACAAATAAATAATCAACGCGACAATAAAAGGTATTGTTTTTCTGTGTACATTTTCAACATGCCAATTGTTTTTTTTTTTTTCGCGTTTAAATTAAAAGATATATCAAAATTTGAATTTAACTTTAAGTATTATGGTATCTGTTCAGTGCACATTTACCTATAAGTATGGCAAACCACTTATAATTCAATGGTTGTAATTTTTTTTTTTTTTTTACAAAAATAAGCCATTATAAAATGAGAAAGTCTTATAGAAATCTATCTATATTCTTTTTTTCATTTTAACTTAAACATTTCTATGAAAGTATATTATGTCACAAAAAACTATTTTCTTTACATCACAAGTGTCACGTCCATGCATTAATTCCATAGCTAATATAACATACTGACCCAACGGGTCATGGGTAGTCTAGTATATATAGAAAAATTCAGAACTATCAACTTAATATATATATATATATATGAATTGCCTACTGATTTTGGCATTTAACTCTATTTCGATTCATATACATCATTGCTCACCGACTATTTCAAAAATAATCTATTTGAACTTTGTTTTGTTATTTTCCCAAATCTTAAAATTTTAAAAACTTTTCTGAAAAAAACATTTTTTTCTTTTAACAGATGGTAAAAATTTTCACAATTTACAAAACTTACAAATTTATGCAAACTAGTAATTCTTTACTTTTATTTGCCATGTTAATTCCTGTGAAGAGAAAAGCCTACTTTTTGAAAATCCATGGACGAAGGAAAAAAATTCATTTTTTATATCCCTTGTTTTAACTTTTGACGAATTAATAATTTAATTTTTTATTTTCAATTTGTCTAATATTAATGCTCTACCTATAATATTGAGCACCCTTTTATCACTATAGGATCTCATATAACATTTTTATATTAATCACTATCTATCTATCTATCTATTATAGAAAAGTCACTTTGTGTGTGTGAGTTCCTTCCTCATAGATTCCAAAACGGCTGAGCTTATCTTTTGCAAATTTCACACAAAGCTAATTTATATGTCTGGCAGTGTTCTTAGATATGTTTTGTACAAAAATTCATCCGATGGAAATCGAAAAAATCGGATCTTAAAAATAGTCTTTCTCTTTAATAGATAAAAAAAAAAAAAATTTACAGGGGAATATTTTATGTTACACCGGCCAAGGAAATGATGTTGACTTGCTCTTCTTTTTGGTTCAATGTGGCAGTTGTTTAGAGAGTGGAATTTTCTCAGTGCAAAGTCTTTCCTCACTATAAAAAGCTTCAAGCACAGGCATTACTTGATATGCAATGGAATACACATTTTGCAATCAGTGTGTATCTCGATAACAAAACGGCAAACGGACATTCAATGAGGACTGATGCAGATATGGGCGTGTTCCAGGGTCTGGCCTGGTAGGTGTTCAGGGCACCACAGCTTGGACCGGGACATCAGTGGATGTGCTGAACCATAGAAGGTTCATAGAGGTGACTGTATGGCACATGCTGCTAGTTGCGTTCATGTTTGCGTCATTTGAGCCAGAGATATACTAAGTAATGGCAATACTCGAGAACGACTTGCTGCCATCTGATATATATATATATATATATATATATATATATATATATATATATATAAGAGCAAATAGTTAATAAAACATGTTAAAAAACACTTTGAAAAAAGAGTTAAAGACATATTTAATTTTAAAAAAGAAAAACTAAATAAGTGGATAGTCCTTAATCCGCAGAGTTTTGAAGAAATACTTTCCTTCTCATCAGAGGTTAGGATTTAGCAAAATGCGAGATCGGATTTTGCTTGCAAAAGTATTTAATGAAACTACAAGTAAGTCATGGATCTTACTTGATAACAAAAAGTGAAGCAGAGGGAATAGGGCTAATAAAAAAGTGATTTCACGTGAATGGATAGTCTGGTGAAGGGTAAAGTATTCAATGACCGTAAAATCCAAAATTGCAGAATCCAAGAAAGTTAGTTAAATTTCCATTCGCACAAGTAAAATCCAAGGGAATCGCGTAATTGGAAGATGATGTTAAGTAATCGAAAGGCCGAAATCCGTGGAATAATTCACAAATAGGTACAAGGAAAAGGGAAAGAATTTCAATAATATTATTAAAAGAAAAATTAAAATGTGCGTAAAAAAAGAAATGGAAGAAATTTAAAACTCTAGTCGAGGCAAGGCTGAATTAAGAAAAATGAGCGAAACAGTACTGTATGTGGATGACTATATAAATATATATATATACATATATATATATAGAGAGAGAGAGAGAGAGAGAATTGGGGAATATTAATAATTTAATAACCAAATGATACTGGAATAATTTAATTTTTATAATCCTTTAAAAAAAACAAAAACAAATGTAAATGGCAGAGTTTATTTTGAAAAAGTCAATAATGTATGACTTTCCTATTCAGAAGGTAAAACCTTGTTATAATTTTTTTTTTACATTTAAAAAAAAAAAAATCTTTTACTCATTCCCTCCAAGCTAGGCACATGGCCACTGGTATGTTGGTAGCATCGGGGAAATAGAGAGTACGGAGGAATTCCAAAGGCAAGCAGTTTGAGAAAAGAAGCAACGAGAGCAGAAAGACTTCTGGCATCTGGGGATCTCTACTGTAAAGGGGTATGATTTTGCTGCATGTCAGAGGTATTTACGTTAAAGGGTCACAATCGCAACAATTTGTGGAGCATATTCCGTTGAAGCACTCCTAAAAGAAGCACCTTTTAAAAAAAATAAAATAATCAGATTTTACACAATTCCCCCCCCCCACTTCGATCATTATGCTGTTCTTTCACTCTCCACATGACTCTAATTAACCATTATCCTCGAGTTGTTTTCGGGCCTTGAGAAGCGGTGATTCCTCCCCTCCCAAATAAATAAATAATTTAATTGAGAACTTAGAATAATAAAAAAAAAAAAAAAATCATTAGACAATACGTGAAAGATTAGCAGATCGTTCAAGGGAGATAACTCAGACAAGAAACATTTAACAAAGACAAATCTTGCCCACCTTCGATGAACTGGAATTTAACACACACGCAATCCTTAGATTCGCACGTTCCATATAATAATTTTTATTATGACTATATAATGTAACATTAAGTTTAGGTGAATTCTCAAATATGCCGCTTGTTTAAAATTATTGGTGCAAGTCCAAAATTCAGCATAATTAAAAAAAAAAAAAATACAGAAAAACCGTCACAGTACGAAAATGATATATTCCAAAATTGACGTATATTGATCAAATAGTTTTTTTTTTAATCAAATTTTATGACGAAGCAAGAACTGTCTTGATCCGCCATATGTAATGAAGAGAGACAACTCAATTCGAACTACCGGGATTTTAAAATCATCTTTTAATGGCTACAATATACTATTAATCGGATTATCGTTAAAAATTATATATTGTTTTTAAAATATAATTATCCACTGACATATGTTTCGTCGTCTACGCCTCATCAAAGTGGCTGAATCTAGCAAGGTTCGAAATCGGGACCATATGGTAAGAAGCCTAAACTCCTACCACTAGACCATCTCGCACGACTGTTAATTATTTGTTTTTGTTAGCGATACGTTTTGAATGAATTCAATTATTTTTACGAAAGTACATTTTTACCTAAATGCGAGTTGGGAATAATTTTCCCTTTGACCAATTTTTGGTACCCCCAAATGAGGAGCGGCATAGATATTGTTTTTAAAATATAATTATCCACTGACATGTGTTTCATCGTCTACTGACTGAATATAACTATTTGAGCAATGTACTTGATATTTGGAATATGATATTTGCGCTCCATGACGGGTACGTACATCAAAAGGATTTTTATGTATTTTTACTTTTTAATTAGGTAGGAATCTGGATGAGAAGTAAATTATACAATTGTAATACTTTTTTTTTTTTAAATATTTGTAATATAATTTTAAAACCTTACTGCCGGTTAGAAACCATTTTTTTCAGATGGCAGTGTCTTGTCTTACCTACATAGTTCCTACTCTATTAGTTAGTTTTTTATTGTTATTGTTAGTTTTTTTATTGTTATTTGTTTGTTTATTGACATTATGGCTGATGGAATGAGAGCCTACTGCTCGGTACTGATGACTTATCTCATGTAAACTTTATGAATATATATATATATATATATATATATATATATATATATATATATATATATATAATAAATAGTGTTTCCTTTTCAAATTAAATATGTTTTTAACTCTTTTTCAAAGTGTTTTTTTAACATGTTTTTATTAACTATTTGCTCTTTATATATATATATATATATATAGAGAGAGAGAGAGAGAGAGAGCCAGTAGAGTTTAGTTTCCTAGAAGTACATCCAATGAAACAACATGTCTACCAAAATAGTGCTCAATGAGTGAACAGAGCAGGTATATTAATTTTATTTATACAAACATTAATGGCTACATATGTGCATACATGTTTCTGTAATCACCCACGTTGGGGGATTACGTCTTCAGGCCAAGAATTACCGTCGAAAGTGATATTTCCACCAAATACATTTTCCTATTTCGTTTATCAAGTTAGCATGCAACCTGGGTGGGAGTCATAAAAACGGTAAAAGGATGAGTGAGGTCTTTGAAGATAATAAACATCTTTTTCATTTCCCTTTCCTCTTCCAACCTAACTTTTGGTTTTTATGGCATAAGGTACTTGAGAATTTAGTTTTCTTGTCTTGGAGTCTGTAAGTTAAGAACCTTAGCGATGGTCAACTAAGTACTGACCGGTGCCTTTTAATCTACATCCACCCACACACACATGCAACACACACACACACACACACACACACACACACACACGCAACACACACACACACACACGCAACACACACACACACACACACACACACATTAATACGTATATCCAAAAGCGAATCCATGCTGTACGCTTTTTTTTTTTATTCACAACACACATACTGAAACTAAACAATAACTCTGAAACTACGCAGGAATAGAGTTAAAATTACATTAAGGTAAATAAAACAAAACAAAAATAAATAAAATTAAATAAAAATAAATAAAAATAAGATAAAATTAAAACAAATAAACAAACAAAATATGAATAAATATAAAACACGAAAGTTATCTAAACCCCACATGTACCTATATGCATATATCAATATACTTATAAATGCCTACACTTTGCCACACCTGCGCATATATACACACACACATTACAGACATACAGAGACGAATAATAGCATTTTTCTTTACTTCTGTAGCGTGGTAACCCCTTCATACATGCAATAGTATGCTACCACACTCCAGACGGGTGTATATATATATATATATATATATAAACACATACATACATATATATATACATATATACATACACACATATACATACACATATAACATATATATAAACAACATTCGGACATTCATACATTCTTGTAGTCTATATTGTTACAACAATCATATACGAGGCAGCCTATTCTAATAGTTCAGAAATATATATGCATATACATACATCTACATACAATACACACAGAAATACATCCTTATACAAACATACACACAGATATATAGATACACATATATATAAATATACAAACATACATGCATACATAAAATACACTTATACATACATACTCACACAAATATAGACATATACATATATACCTGTACCTTGCCACCAAATGATACATCTAAAGTAGAAACAGACATGAATACATTTACCATATAAATTCCCTTTTTCTATCAAACTCCACACGCATAGTTATATTTCATAGCCCCACCCGCTTGTTACATGTTCCTAAGTTATAGGTTTTTTCGTAAAAATTTACACTACATAAAAGTTTATATTGAATTCAGCATGAAGTTCATAGGCCTATCCTCATATTAAGCAACCACTCTTTCGATGGTAAGGCAAATATACGCAAGATGTATCACGATACAATAATAATATATAATGACACATGACAGAAATCAGAGTATTTAGGTTATACAAACCGAGTATACAAGCTTATATATTGTAGTACTTACCTTCATCTTTGTTTATTCACCCTAATTTCCTTATCCCCTTTTCTTTCATTCACCCTTCATTCCTTACTTTCTTTCATCTATATATTTCTTCATTCTTTTTTTTTTTTTTTTATAAATTACTTTTCCTACCCGGGTATATAAAGATCCTATATCCATACATGCACACACCCAAAAATATCCATATGCATACATTATTACGAGGTTCACTCAAAAACAATCTATTACTCGTTTGGTTACAAATATACCTTCATACAGGTACTTATTTCGGTTAGTAATACCATAACTGCTCGATGAAGTAGAATATTAAGCGACTTACGTAACCCCTACCGGTATGATCATAGTTGCGACCTCACTTATCCTCTTTGTGGGGGGGGTTATTTGATGGGGGTTAGTTGTACTCATAGTTGTTCTAGTCTACTAATTTAGAGTTCTTTAAGTGCGTGTATTTTGAAATGTTTGCAGGGTATAGCAGTTTCTTTTTTAATATTTAATAATTTTTCTCTGTCTTTAAACCTAGTTATCTCAAGTTTTTCTGATAAGCATAATGGACATGGTGAGTTCAATGAGTGGCAAGTATTGGCCCTCCTAATAATCTTCCATTCTATACTAGGTGTTTTATTTTCTCTAACTAATTTTCAGTAATATAACGATAAGGAAGTACTTCAGAATAAAATTATCTAACAATCAACTGGTATGGAAACCTGTTATTATAAGTCTTACAAAATATTATTGGCAGTAATATTCTACAAGTACTTTCCCATCTAAATAAAAATTGCTCGATATACAAGATAGAGCAAATAAATCAAATTTTAGTCATTCAATGACTACTGCTCCTGTTGTTTGAATAAAGAGTTCAGTTAGAAATTTTGTAGAGATTCCCGAGTTTGACAGAAAGATTCTTGAGTTCGATAAGATATGCCTGAAGAACAGCAGAGGTTACACCAGTCGAAACGTGAAAATAACACTTAAGATGAGAACAGTGGTACGAATAATCCAACTAATTTATAACAAATTTTTTTTTTGTTTGACTCAAAAGATTTTGTTGTACAATAGTTTAGAAATTCTCGGGCAAAGATTAGTGTAGTATCTGTTTTATTAAGTTAATTTGTCCTTAGTTAATGTAGGTGAAGCCCTTCTATATTAAGGCAATTTGTATTTTTTGCTTATTTTCAGAGTGACCCTTTTTGGGGAGCTGATATTCCCCCACATTAAAAACGACCTTGTGACACATTTTGCTTTTGTGGGGAAGTAAATAAATACCAATAGTTTGGGAATTAATAGAAATAAATGTATTCAGATATAATATTCGAATAAAAACGAATTTTACAACATTTCATTTTACACATAGATTATATATATATATATATATATATATATATATATATAATATATTCAGAAAGTTTAGATAAGTCATCGGTACCGTCGGTTTAAAACCTGATAATAGGGGACCGTTTTATATTCTGATATCAAGCTCTCTTCAGCTGAAGAGAGCTTAATATGGGTATCTAAAACGGTTCCCTATTATCAGGTTTGAAACCGACAGTACGGATGACTTATCTAAACTTTATGAATATATATATATATATATATATATATATATATAGTCATCCACACACAGTACTGTTTCACAGCTCATCAGTGTGGCTAGACAAGCAAATGCCTCAAGCCAAATAATATGCCCTTATTTTCGGAATTTTTTCCTTGTAATAGAGTACTCTGCTGGAATCCCTTTTTCCAAAAATATAACCAAGTATATATATAAATATATATATATATATATATATATATATATATATATATATATATATATATATATATATATATATACACAAGATTTAATTTCGGAATCTTAAGTAGAACGACTCCTGGGGTTTGTGTGTGGTATTATGGTGACTTAGCGTAGACAAATCAAAGGTACAGTGAGTGACAAAGATGACCATAGGCTCCTGATCCCTTTTTTATTCACCTTGTGCCTAATTTTGTTTTGTTAAACTTTTTGTTGAAATAAAATATATAAATCAAAGATAAATATTTTTTTTATTCTCTAACAAGTAGAAAATATATACTTTTTATAGTTCTAAAGTTGTAAATGGATTAGTCCATTCTGACAGTGAGGGGTGTTTATCATTCCACAACATTTTTTTTACCTTTCTTTACACTCCCAAACCATTCACATTACCACTGAGATGTAACGGGCTACTGTGATAAGGGGTCAGATTAATACAAGGAGCTTCCTAACATGAAATTTACATTTCTGCATGTTGGTACAGTCGGAGGAAAAAAGGAAGAGGGAGGAAATTCCAAAGTTATACAGTCTGAGCAAAGAAACTATTTGTATATGAATTAATAGAAATACATTCTGATACAATATTCGAAATCAAAAGTAAATCTGTTTTTTATTCTCTAACAACTACAAAATATACACTTTTTATCGTCCTTATTGGATTAGTCCATTCTGGCAGTGAGGGGTGTTTGTCAATCCAGAGCATTTTTTTTTTTTTTTTGTACCATTCTTTCCTTTTTTTGCCACTGAGATGTAAGGTGTTACTGTGATAAGGGGATAGATTAATACAAGGAGCTTCCTAACATTACATTTAAATTTCTGCATGTTCATACAGTCAGAGAAACAGGAAGCAGGGAGAGAATTGCAAAGTTAAGCAGTCTCAGCAAAGAAGCTATAAGAATAGAATGATTTCATACAAATAAGGGGTGGGATTTTGCTGATTGTCAATACCCTCTAACCAACCCGACAAAGTAGAAGTGCACATTCTAAAAAGACACTAAAATACATTTGTTATACATATATGAATATATTTATAATCCATATTTTAAGGGATCAAGCAGTTGGACTCCTCTCTTTCTAATCATTTTATTTTATTTTTTGTTTATTTGTCATTCGATTGACTTCGAATTGAATAAGTGTCCCATTTTCGTATTTTTTCACTTTATATATTTCAACAATTTCCTAATTTCCTAATCGTTGTACAGAATAAAATTCTAAATTAATGAACCGATCATTATGAATTTTGGAATATATATTCTTATCAACATGGCGGGTAACATGAGCACATAATTTTTTTTTTATATAAACTGCAAAAATTTAATAGACAAAAGAATTACTCTAAATCAAGTTTTGAGTTATATTAAGTTATATATTTTTAAAGGATAATCACATTCGTGTGTGTCAATAATGTGTATGTGCTGGGTGAAATGCTAAACTCTTGAACTTGTAGAATATGTATTCTAGTCCATTGTTTCCCAAAGTAGGTTCCACAGAGTCCTAGGGCTCCATGAGTAAGGCTGAAGAGCTCCGGAAAACCTTTCTTAAAGAAGCCCAAATGCTTTATATGGGAAAATTAAATGACTGCATACATTTAAGTATTGATATCTGTTACTGAAAAAAGATATGATACATAACTACAAAAAATGTAAAGAGTTTCAAGATGGTTCATGAAAAAGTAAATAAAAAATAAATCAACAAAAAAAATGCAACAATTTTTGATTAATCAAAAACAAAAAATGCTTGTAAATATTATCATTAGTTAGTGTTAAAATTTGAAATTAATATTTTTCATATTTATTTTAGAAATTATCTTGTTAGTGCTCTGTTAAAAACCTTTGCCCTGCTCAGGGGCTTCATGTGTCCTGAAGTTTGAAAAACCCTGGTCTAGACAACAAATTATGTAATTAGAGCATTTTTTTTTTAAATTTTTCATTTAGGAGGTGCTACCACAAGTATACCATAACCCTAAGAAAAAACACTTTAACCCAATGAGATATATATAATACCATTCGGTGTGAATCTGACAATGGAAAACCAGATAAGAACACAAAATTAGATTTATAAGACCATGAAATTTAATCTTGATCGATTTTCGGGGCCCATGGTGCAGTGGATAGAGGCGTTGAGTCTCTACAACTCCATGTGTTCATTATCTAAAATAGCGGTTTCAATCCAAACCAAAGCAGGCCAGAGGATTAGTTGGCCAAAAATAAAACGTGGTGAGACAATTACAACTATGGAAGGCAGTAATTAATCACCTGAAGAAGGCAGAGGATGAGTTGGCCGAAAAGTGATGAAACAACAAGAAGTATGAAGAGGAGGATAACAGTCTGCTAGAGAATAAATATCAATGCTATGCATATTGCTTATACCTGTTCTGGGACGGGTAGTCATTTAGTAAAAAAAAACCAACTTTTTTTTTTCTTTTTTTCTTTTTTTTTTGATTTCACAATATAGCAAATTAAAAATGACGACCAGGATAAAAAATAAAATTTTCTACTGAAATATTTTGTATATGGAGTTCAATATACTTAGTGTCATAAAAACGAGTAAAATAAAACGTGCGAGGCCCGCCATTTTGAAACGAAGGCAAAAAAAAAAAAAAATGGAGGAAGGTTAGATGAGATGGGTGAAAAAGAAAGAAAAAGATCAACAAAAAAAGGCCATCCGAACTTTAATCAAAAATGGCCGACTGAATTTGTCCTTTGCACCAAGCCTGGTTATTCATTTTCATTTTTATGTAGCTGAACATACACATAAACATATATATATATATATATATATATATATATATATATATAAGCAAAATTTGAAAGAAAAAAAAAGATTAATATAAAAACTTTTCAAAATCAAAAGTGCAGAATTATAAATATAGAAATATATATTTATAGAACAACCTTATCCAGATTAAAAAGCGTAATATCGGTGATAGAACTTTATTTCGTATTCCTTGATTTGACTAAAATATTGTAAATTTAATTCTACAATATTTTGACTTTTTCTACTTATCTTAGCTTCTATCACTGATATTGAGATTTTTAATCTGGATAAGATTGTTATTCTATAAATATATATATCTTTATTTATAATTCTGCACATGCGGTTTTGCAAAGTTTTTTTTTTATTAATCTTTTCTTTTCTTTTGAATTTTGCTCCCTAAGCTTCCCCCTGTGGTTAGAGCTTTATTACCTTTTCCAAATATGTCTAACAAAGAAATGCATTCCCCTTTCTGCTAAAAACATACCAATCTCTACGAAGCAAGATTACATCCACAAATTTGTCCAATCTTTAAAGATTTTCCTAAAAATGTCGGAGAGCTTTCCACTATAAAATGGACCACAACAGCAACTATAATATGACAACACCTACTAAAGAAATAATCCACCCAGAACTCCTACGAAATGATTTCACCAACCAACTCCATTAGAGAAAATTATGGTTTTAAATCTTCCTCCTACCCCAAGCACAATCCTTACTTAGATGAGTTTGAAAGCGCTATGATCAATTTGGTAAAAAGAATCAGATTTAAAAAAACAAACACCCTTTCAACCCAATCACTAGAAAAATAAATAATTTTGCTGGTAAAGCTAAAAGAAAACGCATTTATTTGTCCCTGCAGATAAGACAAAACCTATTATAAACTCGATTATTCTATTTACAAAAAAAAAAAACGCATATATAAGGAGTTAAATAAATCATATAAAATAGCATTACCTAACACTTAAGATAGTATAAACTTTGACGCCAAAAATATACTTAAAACAATGAAAAGCCATAACTATACAGAAATTCTAACTCCAAAAACTCCAAGTTTACTCTCAAAGACCACAAACCCAACTTCCATGGCAAGCCTACAATTAGATAAATTTGCCCCTCTAGCTCAGATTTAGGAGCAGTAAGTAAAAGAATGCTAGATAGAGTCATCCCATCCATGAGGAAAAAGTATTCCTTCCCAATGTTCAGACTCAGTTATAAAATGGTTCCTTAGCCTTAAAGATAAGCTAATGCTGAGTTTTATAACATTTGATATTGATGATTATGAACATTTTACGTTGATAATTATTAACCGTTTGATAATGATAATTATTGACCGTTTGATAATGATAATTATTGACCGTTTGATAATGATAATTATTGACCGTTTGAATATGATAATTATTGACCGTTTGATAATGATAATTATTGACCGTTTGATAATGATAATTATTGACCGTTTGATATTGATAATTATTGACCGTTTGATAATGATAATTATTGACCGTTTGATATTGATAATTATTAACGTTTGATATTGATAATTATTAACATTTGATAATGATAATTATAAACATTTGATAATGATAATTATAAACATTTGATATTGATAATTATTAACATTTGATATTGATAATTATTAACATTTGATATTGATAATTATTAATATTTGATATTGATAATGATAATTATTAACATTTGATATTGATAATTATTAACATTTGATATTGATAATTATTAACATTTGATAATGATAATTATTAACATTTGATATTGATAATGATAATTATTAACATTTGATAATGATAATTATTAACATTTGATATTGATAATTGTTAACATTTGATAATGATAATTATTAACATTTGATAATGATAATTATTAACCGTTTGATAATGATAATTATTAACCGTTTGATAATGATAATTATTGACCGTTTGATATTGATAATTATTAACCGTTTGATATTGATAATTATCAACATTTGATATTGATAATAATTACCAATCAATTTTTCATATCATCCTAAATAAGGCCCTTATCTTTGCAACAAAAAAAATACACTGATCTCATAAACCTAGAAATTAAGTTAATCCTTTTAGCTAGACGATCCCTCTTGCATTTTGACAATAAAATTTGGACTAAG
The DNA here is from genome assembly GCF_053919585.1 of Euprymna scolopes. Lineage (NCBI taxonomy): Eukaryota > Metazoa > Mollusca > Cephalopoda > Sepiida > Sepiolidae > Euprymna > Euprymna scolopes. Next base: position 6,308,250 of record NC_136502.1, on the reverse strand, counting down.
AAAGACACACCCAATGACTTTGATATTCTCATGGTGGTGGTGGGGGGTTCTGACTCTGTACAAGTCACAGACATAGTCGCTCTATATTTGTTGATAGAACTCAAGCTCATATTTAAATCTATTCAAGAAGGGCTATATAGAGATGATGCACCCCTAATTATTAGAGCGAGAAAATATAATAATACCATTAATAAGCTATACTCCTCTTTCAATAACTTCGGCCTTACCATAACTCTAGACCATGATAATAAAGCATCAAACTTTTTAGACATCACTCTAAACCTAATTTCAGAATCATTTAGCCCCTAACCCTAAACCTAACCTAATCTTTCTCTCTTCTATGTCGATAAGCTTTCAAACCACCCTAATTCGATGATAAAATCAATAGTTTCCTCGGTTTCAAATAGAATATCTAAGCTATCAGCTGACAGAAAAACTTTCGACCAAAACTCTACCTTTTTCAATAATGCATTATTTAATTTGGGAGACTCAGATCAATTTCACCCAAGAGATCCTCCGAACCGCCTTCACTCCATAATCACACATAATATAACATGAAGAAAACAAATCTAGACTCTTCACCCAATTCAAATTGTAATTTAAATAATCCCCAAATAACTATTAGGTCTAATCAGCCAAATGTTCCCACCATTCTGCTCCCCAAAACCGTCTAAGAAAGAAGAAAAATATCTGGTTTAACCCTCCCCTCCTTTGCAGTAACGTCTTAACTAATATACAGAAGGAATTCTTTAAAATTGTAGAAACATCATTTAAATATCCATATAGATACATCACTAAATAAAAATTCAATTAAAATCTAATATTCCACCATGCCCAATATAGCCCAAACAACAATAATAAAAGAATTAGGATTGCTCAATCTAGCCCTACCCTCTGTACACCCACTACTAATTGTAATTGGCAAAACAAACTGAAGTGCCTATTAGATAATAATTGCATACCAAACCACATCCAAATACTCTTCCTATCATTCCTAATAATGTTAACCTTAATTTAACTCTTCCTCCAGCAAACTCTCCAACCTCTTTTTTAACTTCTTCCCAAACTAGTTCTTCCCTAATTGCTAACGATAATAGTAACTATTCTCTGGATACACTGCCGTCTTTTCCTACAACCACTACTCAAGCCCGAATTATCCATAACCACACTTCTCCTAACAGCCTTTCTTTACCTAATTTTATTAGCAAGTAACAATACAATTAACATCCCCTAAAACCCATGCGCACGTTGGCTCAACCTCCATTTCCAACCATATCCATTCATATAACGAAGATAACATGACCAATAATAAATGTAAAACACTTTCTACATTAATCAAAAATCTAAGGGTTACAAACATAAACTTTTCCATTAAATGGTACAACACTTTCTACATAAAAAATCTAACGGTTACAAACATAAACTTTTCCATTAAATGGTATAACACTTTCTACATTAAAAATCTAACGGTTACAAACATAAACTTTTCCATTAAATGGTACAACACTTTCTACATTAACAATCTAAGGGTTACAAACATAAACTTTTCCATTAAATGGTACAACACTTTCTACATTAAAAATCTAAGGGTTACAAACATAAACTTTTCCATTAAATGGTACAACACTTTCTACATTAATTAAAAATCTAAGGGTTACAAACATAAACATTTTCATTAAATGGTACAACACTTTCTACATTAATTAAAAATCTAAGGGTTACAAACATAGACATTTTCATTAAATGGTACAACACTTTCTACATTAATTAAAAATCTAAGGGTTACAAACATAAACATTTTCATTAAATGGTACAACACTTTCTACATTAAAAATCTAAGGGTTACAAACATAAACTTTTCCATTAAATGGCATAACACTTTCTACATTAATTAAAAATCTAAGGGTTACAAACATAAACATTTTCATTAAATGGTATAACACTTTCTACATTAACAATCTAAGGGTTACAAACATAAACTTTTCCATTAAATGATATAACACTTTCTACATTAAAAATCTAAGGGTTACAAACATAAACATTTCCATTAAATGGTACAACACTTTCTACATTAACAATCTAAGGGTTACAAACATAAACTTTTCCATTAAATGGTACAACACTTTCTACATTAAAAATCTAACGGTTACAAACATAAACTTTTCCATTAAATGGTATAACACTTTCTACATTAAAAATCTAAGGGTTACAAACATAAACTTTTCCATTAAATGGTACAACACTTTCTACATTAACAATCTAAGGGTTACAAACATAAACTTTTCCATTAAATGGTACAACACTTTCTACATTAAAAATCTAAGGGTTACAAACATAAACTTTTCCATTAAATGGTACAACACTTTCTACATTAATTAAAAATCTAAGGGTTACAAACATAAACATTTTCATTAAATGGTACAACACTTTCTACATTAATTAAAAATCTAAGGGTTACAAACATAAACATTTTCATTAAATGGTACAACACTTTCTACATTAAAAATCTAAGGGTTACAAACATAAACTTTTCCATTAAATGGCATAACACTTTCTACATTAATTAAAAATCTAAGGGTTACAAACATAAACATTTTCATTAAATGGTATAACACTTTCTACATTAACAATCTAAGGGTTACAAACATAAACTTTTCCATTAAATGATATAACACTTTCTACATTAAAAATCTAAGGGTTACCAACATAAACTTTTCCATTAAATGGTACAACACTTTCTACATTAACAATCTAAGGGTTACAAACATAAACTTTTCCATTAAATGGTACAACACTTTCTACATTAATTAAAAATCTAAGGGTTACAGACATAAACTTTTCCATTAAATGGTACAACACTTTCTACATTAATTAAAAATCTAAGGGTTACAGACATAAACTTTTTCATTAAATGGTACAACACTTTCTACATTAATTAAAAATCTAAGGGTTACAGACATAAACTTTTCCATTAAATGCCCTGTATTCCTTGAATCTCTTATGCCACTCAAAAACTGATGCTTTATTTATGCAAGATGGTCCAAAAGCAGTCTGAAGCATTCCATACGTATCTGTGGTATTTTTCCAAGTTTAAAACAGAATTTTATTGCGTATCGTTCTTCTAGAAACCTTATAGATATGCAGCTTCAATGTTTTTGGTTCCATGTAACGCTTCTTCATGTTTTGTCTCCGCTGCATTTTGTCCAGCCAGCACATGTGACTTGTGTATTAGTCTCTGTATTTAAAGGTTTTCCTTAATATTTCAGCTGTTTTCATTATTGTTACAATACTTTCTACATTAATTAAAAATGTAACAAACTTTTCCATTAAATAGTCAATACTCAAAAAATCTAAATTCTACACACTTGGCGGTAATATATATCATTCCTCAATTGGAATTCATTTTTTGAGATGAGCATTATATATATTAATTCATCCTCATTTCGGACTACTAGTCTCATCTTTATTAGTTATTGTTTTTCATCTTTTATTGGATTGTATATTCACAACGTTTCAGGTCCCGTGGCGCAGTTGATAGAGACATTGAATCTCTACAGTTCCAGATGAACATTGTCTGAAGATAGCGGTTTCAATCCCACCCAAAGCATGCCAGAGGTTAATTGGCCAAAATGTGGTGAGACGACAACAACTACGGATGGCAGTGATGGCTGAGAATGCAATTAGGAGATTCGAAGTTCCTATCCGTCACGGTTACCACCTGACGAAGGCCAGAGGAATTAGTTGGCCGAAACGTTGTGAATATACAAACCAATAAAAGATGAAAAACAACAGGGCATCTATGAGGATGATAATAGGTATGGGAGGAGTAAGGAAGTCAGAACATCAGAGTTAATTGGCAAATAAAAAAAATTTCATAGATAAGGACTGTCGTGTGTCTATAGAGACAATAAGTGCACAGTTTGATGTCAGTGTGGGAACTGTACACACAATTATTCGTGAGGAACTGAAGATGTGGAAGATTTTGTGCAAAGTTTGTCTTGCAACTCCACTCTTGTCACAGATTCTTTGACCAAGGTGGGCATCAAGACGGTTTCTCACCCTCCCTATAGTCCAGACCTTGCTCCCTGTGACTTTTGGTTATTCCCTAAGCTCAAGGAAAACTTAAGAGGATGTCGTTATGAGGCAATTGAGGAGATAAAAGAGGCTGTGACGTGGGTCATTGACATACTCACACAAGAGAACTTTCATGGGGCTTTCCAGAAGTTGTTGGAATGGTACAGCAAGTGTATTGCAGCCAAAGGAGATTACTTCAAAGAGAATTAGAGTTTCATGTGCATACTACCAATAAAAGTGCCCATATGAAAAAAGTCTGGAACTTATTGAAGGCATCACGTGACAGAAAAGCAGCAAAATCACGACACTACAACAAACACTAAACTTGAATTAGTCACTATCTTTGAGTCTCTGTACAGGAGTTTGTCAGGACAACCTGGCATGAGTATTCTTTTCGCTACAAGTAAACCCTGACTAAATATTAAAAATAACACAGTATTTGCAATCCAAATAACATCTCTTCAGTATGGTTAACCAACACTGGCTTTTACAAGTAACAACACAAAACTGGATACTCCACCAGACTAGATGAATTCTTGTCCTGGAGTATGACGAAGAGATCACATTTAACTGGTCAACTGGGAGTAAAATTATGTTCTCTAATATCTTTACTAACTCAGTTTGAGTGGTAAAGGAGAGTTAATGAAATGTTCGAATATATATTCCATATAGAGATCAACTGTTAGCCTCCTTAATTTCTGAGAGCTTGTTAAAATGAAAACGTTAACTGAGGTAAAACGAAACAAAGAACGTGAATACATTTATCAACTCAAGTTCATTCTGAAAGAAAACAAAAAAACTCCTAAAGTTTCCTTGTGAAAATCAGACATTCTATTGATGGGAGGTTCTAATAATATAAAATCTTATTTCTCTAGAACAATAGACAAATTTAATAATCAAGCCAGAAGTAAAAATATCATACACTTGTCATACAAAGGATTGCACCGTCCACATACACACATATGCAGCTGTGACCCCCTAGAAATGATGAAGAAGTGCGACAAATTTATGGCAATAGAGAAGTTAGAGAATCCATTGAACTCCCCAGATGCTATGGCACCTTTTTAGTTTCTGGTTGGCTGAATGGTTATAGACTGGAGAGGAGAGAGAGAAAAAGACTGGAAATTTAGGATTTCTGGTCAGAAGTAAATATATTTAGAAGACTGAGCAGCACATGTATAAAGAATTTCTAATTTTTTTATTAAAATGTTATATGCTAATATGATAATCGGAAAAATAATCTTAATGCTTAATCTATCTTTTTTCACTTCTCCATTTTTGCATTTTTTAAAATCTTTGTTCCTTCTTTTGCTAGATTCCTAGCGCTCTAAATGTTTTTTTCTATTTTATACCTAATACATTTATTTATTTTTTTTTTTTTTTACAAAGGCATCACCACATTATCAAGGCCCAGAGGCCATTCAAGGATAAGGGTTAAAGAGTGTACAGTAGAAATTGGTCAATATAGTAATAATTAGTAATGAAAATTTGGTAAATTTAATAACTTATATGGAACGGCTCATCAAGAACTTATTTACTTTAGACTTGAACACAACCATATTGTAGTCAGCCGGAAAGCAGGAAAACGGAAGACAATTCCACAGGCGTGCAGTTCTAAGAAAGAAGCTTTGTTCATGGAATCTACGTTTAGGTTTAGGCACAGATAAAGAGTGGGGAAATTATTGATAGTGTTTACAGCTAGACGAGTGTTTCTTGTGAAAGTTTGGCGAGGGGGGACCATAGATTGAAGCTCAGTTGAACACTTTCCATGAAAATAACGATACATCAGAGACAAACTCGCAACATCTCTTCTGTGAGATAGAGGTTTCTGTCTTAAATAACTTTTCTAAATCTATATGTTATATTCTAGGCTCATACCTTTATTGTCACTGCTGGTTTAATATTATTAGACCTGTCATGTTTAAGAAAGATTTAGAAAGATCCATAACTATGAGATTTTAATAAAAAAAATGCTGGATTATTGTTCAGGAGCGATTGAGAAAAATTATGATATTTTGGTCATCCATAACTATAAAATCTGATTGTCATAAATAAATTTGACTCAAGTGTGACTTTTTGAGCCATAACCACTACTTTATTTGAATTTAATTTCATTCCAGTAATAATAAACTTTTTTTTTAGAACAAAAAATAGTAAGTCTTTTTGGTAAGATGTAGACACAGCAGCCTAGAAATAAAATGGCTGCCGAGTTCTTTAGAATGCGTCCGATAAGTTTTGTAAATGATTTTTTATGAAAATGATTTCATGCAGACTGAAGAAATAACAAGATTCCAATATGCCATAAAGTTGTCCGACGATTTGAAAAGTATTCAATGGATTGCCAAGCGTCTGTTAATAGCCAATTCTTTGAGGTGTGAAATCTGTAATTTACCATCTGCATTGTTTTTGTTTACATTTCTAGATACAAAATAGTTGTGTGAGAACGGCGAATTTGTTGACACATTTACTAATCTGTTTCAATATCAGTTTTATTTTATTTTATTTATTTAGGTTTTATTTTTTTTACTTTAGGTTTTATCAATTATTTTTTTTTTTTTTAGATTTTAAGTTTCTATAACTTGATTGAAGGATTCCAATATGGGTTTTTCATTCTTATATTTCTCATCGGTAGGTTCATGTGCATTTTTGCTGCTAAATGACTTTCATCAGCGTTCGATTCATAGGAAAATCATGTTTAATTTTCTATTTTTGAGCGATTATTCAGAAAAATAGGTAACTTTACACGAATAGGGAGGATTTTTTTTTCATGTTTGAGTGATCCGTCCGTGATTTTTCATTTTAATATACTTTCATAGAAATGTTTCTGTCATATCAAAAAACCCCCAAAAAACACTATTTTCTTTACGTCACAAGTGTCACGCTCATACATGAATTCCATAGCTTATATAACATACTGACCCAACGGGTCACGAGTAGTCTAGTACTTTTTAAACTCCTCCACGTTTATAGCAATGCTTCAAACAAACTACCTTTCCCTTTTATAAAAAAAAGAACTCGATTTGATTGAGCAACTGCAGAAAAAACAAAATATTTGTAGAATTATAAAAGACGTAACCATTTTGATACCAACACCCCCAATATTTATTTAAGTGTGCTTGTTTTCTTTTCTCCGTTATTGTAGAGATAATGAGGATATGGAAATAAAAAAAAAATAGAAACACAAAGCAATCACCTTTTACAAGAAGAAAAAAAGCCCAAGAAACTCAATTTGAATCACCAAATGAAGGAAGACAACAAATATTTGAAGAAAGGACGGCCGAACCGACCGTAATGTAGTGGGTTGTATCTAATATTTTCCTCCTTTTTTTCCTCCTTCTCCCTTTTTCGCTCTATCTATGCAATCAATTTTTCAACCTGCTCTTTCCATCACTAACAGACCCTCCCATTCAAACAATAGACCCTAAGTGCTCAGAATCATTTATCTATTTATTTATCGATTTACTCTACTTCCTTAAACGCTATCAATGCAAACCCAATATTTATTGCTCGGTCTATTTGCAAGTTACAACAAAATGTCCTCCTTTTTTCCCCCGCTTTTATTATTAATTGACGACGATAATGTTTGCGTTGAATCACACCGAGAAAAGCAAGACCGTATTTTTTATAACCATCATTAAGCTTCAACACTGCAAGGCTGTGCATTTATCTTATTATGAAAACGCTTTTCTTGAAACTTTTAACATTCATTTCGTTTTTTGTGCAAGAAAAATGTGTGCATAAAAGCATCTCTATTATAAACATAATTAGACAAAACAAGAAGTTTACATGTATACATTTTTGCAAATACCGACGAATATTGACACGATCGAATCCTGCTAATACTGACGAATATTGACACGCTCGAATCCTGCTAATACTGACGAATATTGACACGCTCGAATCCTGCTAATACTGACGAATATTGCCAATACGATAAATAGTTGACAAGCTCAAATCCTGCCAATACGATAAATAGTTGACAAGCTCGAATTCTGCCAGTGTCGACAAATGTTGACAAGCTCGAATCCTGCCAATACCGACAAATGTTGGCATGCTCGAATTTTGGCAATACCGACGAATGCTGACATGCTTAAATCCTGTCAACATTTAATAAAGAAACGGCTAGTCAGAATAAAATATTCATTCACTAAAACGGAAACTATTACTTACAAAAGACAACAAACTAACCGAATTAGCCTTTTTCCATAAGTGTCACAAGGAGTCCACATATTTCTCGAGGTCTTATCTGGCGATTTAATTTTGCTTAAAAAAATCTTACCTTCCTATGTCATACGATTGAACTAATTTTGGACAAGTATTTTGAACTAAGTAAAACAAGTATCTATGGTTTATGTTTTCAAGTTATGTTTTTTTTTTCACTGGCCACAAAATCTTTAGTCAAAAGCCTTTTATTAACGCCAGTAACGCTATCATGTTTCTATATCTATGATGAAAACTTTTGTCTACATCTTATGTTAAATTAAGTTGAAGATCACACATTGTTGTATACATACAGACATATTTAACGTACACATCTATTCAATTCCATTATAATTCTATATCAGCTTAAGTTTAATCCTTACCTCTGAATATAAGTATACATATATGTACTCTGACATACACACACATATATAAACATAAATGGTAATAAAAATATGAACATCAAAGGTTAGTGGATTTATTGAAATAGTTTTACTATAAAAATTATACACCATTTATGCCGAGGAATTTTGTGTGTGTATATATATATATATATATATATATATATATATATATATATATATATATATATATATATGCAAGCACATCTACATATACATGACATCCATATAGATAACTATATAAATGTATGACCCTACTTATCGACATACAGATATATATATATATCTGTGAAAGTGTCTGTGTGTGTCTGTCTGTATACATTTCCCTACGCAATAACTCTGTTAATTTTAAGTCTACAGACTCGAAATTTGATATACAGGGTATTGAGATTTGGGAAAATTTTGTAATCGATTTTCGGCCAGAAATTTGGCTGTTAAGGGGTCAATGTTCAACGATTTGACCTTTGAGAACTCTACCAAACTCCTCCGACAATTTGGGGTCTAAACACTTGAAAGTTTAGATATAGGTTCCTTGGACGTGGATCTAACTTAATAACTTGATTTGAGCCCAAAACAATAAATTTTAAAGGGTCATATTAGGGGTCAAAATTAAAAAGAATTGACTGCCTTTTTTTTTTTGCTCAATATACACCTCCAAACACCCGGGCAACGCCGGGCTGAAATGCTAGTATATGTATATAAACACACACACATACCAACATGCGTGTATGCTCGATTTATATACACATATTGTAAATTTCGAAACACCTGTATTTTTAGGAATAAATTCGTGTTTTTTCCTTACATAGGTATGGTTCGTTGTTAGGCATCCATGTTGAATTGATGCTTTGATAGCATTAGTTGTGAAGCTACTTTTATGATTATATTTTTTGTTATCAATTTGGTTCATTTATTAATTTAATGAGCAAACGACCATTATTTTTTCAAGCAAATATTAAAAAAAAAAAAATGAAAACTTTCGTGCAACGCTAAATATGTAGAACCAACACACACCCACATATGATTTTAATTTTGATATATTTACAATATGTCTCAAAGGAGCTCTTATCCCCATCACATCGCCCACCTATAAAATATTTTTTTTCTAATTCTAATCTCAAATATTTTTCATTTTTAATCTGTTTTCAAAATTGGTGTCGCATTTTTACATTTACTTTTGTATAATGCCGTGTTTTTCTCCTCTTCTGACGAGAAGCATTTAGCTTAGAAATGCCATGACCTAAAGAGGTTTCTACATTATCCCTCTTTCTGTAACTCTTATTGGTTTGATAATGTTATAAAGTTCTTATGTGACTTTATTCTTTATCTCAACTTATTCTCTCTCTCTCTATATATATATATATGTTGTTTTTTTTTTACATGGGGGTCACCACTTATCAAGGCCCAGGAGCCACTCGGGGATAAGGGTTATTGTGTGTACACTAATCAGTGGGATAGTATCGTAGTAATCGTTAGTATTGGGGATTTGATAAAGTGTCATTACTTAAGGAGGCGGTTCATCAGGAATTTGTTTGTGTTGGACTTGAAGACATCCAAGTTGAATTCGGGGGGGGGGGGGCAACAGGCAAGCGGCAGAGAGTTCCACAGCCGTGCAGTTCTGAGAAAGACTCTTTGTTCATGGAATCTACGTTTTGATTTAGGCACGGATAAAGAGTGAGGAAAATTATTGACAGTGGTTTCAGCTAGTCGGGTGTTTTTCGTGAAAGATTAGCGGGGGGGCAGAGAATGGAGCTCAGACGAGCACTTGCCATGGAAATAACGATAAAACAGAGACAGGCTTGCAACGTCTCTTCTGTGGGAGAGAGGTTGCAGGGAAGAGAAAAGGTCATTCCCCCACCAAGCCACGAAGTCTATTTTGTACTCTGTCAAGGCAGGATAGACTGTTTTTAGCAGCTCCTTCCCAGATGTCGCAGCAGTACTCCGTATTTGGACGTACTTGGCTTTTATACAGGTAGAGAATTGCATCATTAGTGAGATATCTTCTGGAGCGGTAGAAGGATCCCACCATTTTCCCAGCGATGTACGTAGATATTGTTGTTGATTTTTTAAACGATATTAAGGTTAGTGTCTCTACCTTGGAGATCGGGTGCTCTTGTTTTAGAAAGTCGACAATTTTTTATCTGGACGTAAACAAATAACATTTTATTATTTATTTATTTATTCTTTAAAAACTAATCTACGGACATAGATGTTTTGGGGCCTTACCCCTCTTCAGCCTAGCTTGACTGTTATTAGGACAGAATCCTGAGGCGAATAAGAACACAGATTAATGAACCCCGTGGTTTCGAGTCTTACAAAATATTTCTAGGAGGTAATATTATTTAAGATAATCCCAGCCCCCCAAAAAAGAATAGCTCAATATACTTGATAGAGCAAATGAAATTTAGAGTTTTTGTTTAAATTTCATTCAGAAAAATATAAATATTCAGAACAGAAATTTATTGCTTGAATAAAGAATGCAGTTAAGATATTTCTCCTTAACCTATGGATTTTCGATGTAGACTCATTTCCTCAGAGGAAAAGTCATTAGCAAATATTAGATCTAATTCGAAATAATATTGTTATTCAGCACATACAATAGAAATATATTTAAAAATTAATTAAATCTTTTTAGGGGGCATAGATAAAGAAAATAGATGAAATAAGACACAATGAAAGGATATGGATTTATGGTATCGAATTAGATCTAATATTTGCTAATGACTTTTCCTCTGAGGAGATGAGCCTACATCGAAAATCCGTGGGTTAAGGAAAAAACTTTGTATTCTTTATTCAAACAATAAATTTCTGTTCTGAAAAATTATATTTTCTGAATGAAATTAAAAAAAACAAACAAACTATATATGTGTGTGTGTGTGTGTGTGTGTGTGTGTGTGTGTGTGTGTGTGTGTGTGTGTGTGTATACACACGGTTAAATTTGGGCGTGGGAGCAGTAGAGATATACATTTGAGCGGGTGTTGAGCTGGTCAACTTGGCAGTAAATGTTCTAAAAGAATTGAAGGAGATAAGTTGTGTCCATAGTAAAGAATGGGGAATAAGAGTGTGTCCCCCTTTTGTGTAAAAAATTGGGGGCAGCTGTGAAGGGAGAAAAACGTTTGACCGTTAGATGGATGAGGCAAAAACGAAAAGATAAGGCAGTGATTTATCTGAAACATTAGCGACTGCAGCAGAAGAATGTAAAAACCGAAAATGTATGCCTTTGCGATTGTTGCGGTCTTTCTTGCAAGCGTTCAAAGAATCCAGCCAAGGAAATGAAATAAAGAGAAAAGGAGAGATAGGTCATGAGAATTTGGAGGCAGGGATTGATGGTTGAGTTTGGGAACGTCCAGTGTTTTCAGGGCGTAAGGATGTTGGGTGGAGTGAGGATTCGGCCATTTTGACCAAGATGTTTTTCTCCCAGAAGTTAAAGGAGATACGCTTGGGAATGAATCATAAAATACATACAGCTGTGGGTGTCGGGTTTGGGTAAGTGGTTCTTCCTTCCTAGGGATGAGTTGTAAGTTGGTTGTGACAAAATCAGGATTGAATAGGAGAAAATATGTGCCTAAGCTGTCTTTATGTCTGCCTGGCTCTCCATAGATAATGCATTACGATTTGTGTGACCATTTATAAATATGGCATAAGGCCATCAATTTGAACGCATGTAGATATGAGGGGCTTCCAAAAGTAATGCCTCCTATAATCTACCTGAATGAATTAGAGCGGATTGCAAATTCCATTGTTGTGATAACTGAACTTATGCATTCATGACATGGAAGTTTCGGCTCTCTGTTGCAGATATTGACTCTGTTGCAGATATTTTGCTAAAAAATAAGAGACTTTACTTTTAGAATTACCCTCGTAGAATGGAACTTACTACCAGTGTTGTTGATAGGAGCTAAGGTCATCTATCCTGCTCTGAATCTAAGATTCCCTCCTCACACTTCGAAATTACTCCTTGTAAACAATGAACAGGAGTACTTTTCGATCATGAAATTAGATTAGATTCAGCATATATCATACTCCTGTTTAGAGCTGAAACTTTCAGAGTATTACTAAAACCACCATTTTCGAGTTTCTTGAACATTCCTTATCCCTAGTCGGAAGAGAAGCTTAAACATTAAAAAAAAAAAAAAAAAAAAAAAAGTCATTTTTGAAAGCACTACATTAAAATTACCGCGGTTTCTTTCCAAAACCCAATTCCACTTTTCGACGAAATTCCCCTCACCCTAGATGTGCACTTAGATATTCAGGAACATTTTTATTATCTGCTCTATTAATTTTACATGAGAATACACTTGTGGATTTTCAGTAGATTTTGTGCCCTTTCTTTCTATAAGACACACTCAAACACACACTTATTATTACTATAATTGCTATTATTAAAGAACACAATTACACTGAAAAATATCTTCCATAAAATTGTATAATAAAATTATTCATTCCTTTTCTAATACATAAAGTAAAGTCAGTTTTTTTCTCATAATTTGTGGCTAGTAACTTTTATACTAAAAGATGTCTATTTCGGTTCATTAAATATATCAAATAATAATCCATGTTAAAAACAAGCAATTTATTTTGAATCGATTTATTTCATTTTAATATTTAATTCTGATCAATATTTTATTTTAAGTTCTAAACAAGGAAAATAGATAGGTATTGGCTTCCTAATAAAATGTATAACTCCGTGCATTTATTGAGGCGCAGCACGAAGTTGTCGATGACGTTCTTACAGGCCGAATTGGTAATAGCTCTCATCTCCTCCCTGATGGCTTCCTTGAGTTCCGTGATGGTTCTGGGGTTCCCTGCGTAGAATCTGTCCTTAAGATAGCCCCAAAGAAAAAAATCTGGGAGGGGCTTAGGTCCGGGCTATGGGGTGCCCACTCAAAATCAGTCTTGAGACTGATCACTCAGCCTCCGAAGTTCTCTTTCAGCCAATCTCGGGACAGGTTTGAGGTGTGAGAACTTGCTCCATCCTGCTGGAACCAGAACTTGCTCATGAGCGATGGGTAGATGGTCTGGAGCTCACTCTTGAAGGTTTTGAGGACCTCCATATACCGCTCGTTGGTGACTGTCACTGCTGCGCCAGATTCTTCGATAAAGATTGGTCCGATGATGCCTCTGGCCGAAATTTCAGCCCACACCGTGCACTTAGGAGATTGCAAGAGCTTGGAGGATCCCCAGAAGACATTTGTCTTGGAGTTCGCTTTTCCATCAAGATGGAAGTGGTCCAAAGGAGGTTAAGGAAATTTGGTGTCTCCTCGATCTTCTCGAGCATCTTGACTGCCATAGCCCTCCTCTGTGTCTTGTCTGAGAATGGAAGGGTCTGCAGCATCTGTATTCTGTATTGAGTATCGTTCACCAGCAATCTCCTCCAAGTTTCACGCGACATACCGGGGGACTGACTTCGCTTACGCACAAAGCGTTTCGGACTCTCTCACTCTTTCGACCAGCTCGGCTGTTCGCTTCTTGGGACATCCCGAGTGGCTTGGATGGTTCTCTCTGGCAGCATTGAGGTTCTCCACAGTCCCATACTTCTCGAAGTGCTCCAGCTCCACCCAGTTCTGAATTCTGCTTTTGGATGGAGCCTTTTCACATTCGAACTGACACATGAAACTGTCCTGGGTTTTCTTAAACGAGCCTGTCTTGTAGTAAAATTTAACACAGTGTATTCTTTGTCCCAGCTCCCACTGGGGTCTTAGTGTACTCACGGTCGTTGATTCTGCCATGTCCTGTAAAATAAGGGCAATCGGTGAATAAATAATGGAGATATCACATAAAGTGTACACGGGCCCGTTTGTTTGGGGTCACCCTGTATGTATGTATATATATATATATATATATATGGCATAATCACGTTTGTCATAAAAGTTAAGAAACAATGATCCTGGTCAATACTAGATGGGTAACAATTTGTGAATGTTAGGTACTGAATATATTTCCGCCAGGATGTAGAAATTTCCAGGTTTGTATCTGGAGGCGCGTTTAAAGATAAGATGTATCCTCAGTCTTTAAGACATGCATTTACGAAAAGTAAAAACTCTGTCATAAAAGCTGCTCTGTCTTATGGCAATCAGTTGCACCGACTGAGATTAGCAGTTGTTCCAAAACGTGTTGATGGTCTTACACAAAGCCTTCACCACTTTAAACAAATCAATAAGTTTAGTTGCCTGAATATCATACGTCAAAATCTTCTGGCGAATCCATTTATATATATATATATATGTGGGTGTGTATGTGACTATATATATATATATATATATATATATATATATATATATATATACTAGCAGGGAGACACGACGTTGCCCGGGATTGAATGATGATCAACGAATATTTCACACTCCTATATTTTTATTGTCATCGAAATCTGTGAAATTGCTCGGGAGGAAGCTTCACATGCCTCCATGCATAACTTAGTCCAAAAAAATGTTATTCTACATTGCACTTTAGAGAACCTACTGTTTCTTTTATAAAATCATTTTATATAAACTTCTTTCCAGTGAACCAAAAAAAAAAAAAAAAACATTAAAGAAATTTACGTGCCAGGTTGGAACCTACAGACCACGTCGTGCAAAAGAAAATCAAAAACAAAAAAAACATGTTAATTTTCAAATCTTATAAAATTCTTTGTAGTTAATGAAAAAAAAATTAAGAAATTTGCGTGCAGTGTTTGAGCCTACAGACTGCATCATGCAAAAAACATACTATCAACTTACCCAATGTAGAATTTTCACAGCTCGTTGTTCTATCATTGTTGCTAAGTGACGACATTGAAAAAATGGCTTTACCGATGATAGATAAATTGAAATACTGGTTTCGATTATCGGTAATTATCGAGAGTATTCAGAGACAAAACTAAGATCACTCCCAGACTTATACACTAAAATTCTGTAAATTTGAAAGAAAATCTGTTCAGCCGTTTCAGAATCTATAAGGAACGAGTACACACACAAAGTTACATTCATATATATGTATGCGTGTGTATAAAGTTTTTAAAGACTATTTTTTTTTTTTCATGAAAGCAACCATTTAATAAGTCGCTTTATGAGGACTTCTGGTTTTAACAGACATGAGCATGTACAGTGTCGCGACCATATAAATTTGTTTATATCAATAAATAAATACATTTATATAAATATATAATTATCACTAGTACGGCATAATCGCATTGACGTACTGGTTCTTGCAGGATCACCAAAGTTAAGCAACATTGAACCTAGTCAGTACTAAATGGGTAACCATTTGGGACTTCTAGGTGTTGTATGTGCTCTCCGCTTATCTCGGCATTGTTTCCCATTGTCCTGTACTTCTTCTTGCCACTGGACTCAAACAGTGCCGATTCAGGAGAGGTGTGGTTGGAGATTGCGCAACCCCTGCCTCACAATTACATGCACAGCTGCCCCTACAGCGGGTATCCATTGTCTTTCAAGACTGAACGGAGGCATTGATAGATATAATTATTGTGTCTTGTATCCACATAGAATGTCATAAGAAGATATGATACTTTATCTATTGATTTCAACAGTGCTCAATACGTGTGTAGAGCTAGGTAGTAAATTATGAAAATATGTGTGGCCATTAAGCTATACAAAGCTTTCACGTCCCATGTCTGTAGGGAATTATTAGGGCTTTATGATTCCCTACTGGGATGAAACGTGGAAGCTCTGTGTAGAGCCACACATATTTTCATAACTTATATATATATTTCTGTGGAAATATATATTTTTTCAATTATATTTCACCTTTTATTCATACCAATCCTTAATTTATAAAGCTCAATGTAATTACAGAGCATATAACAAATAAATGACCAAATCTTCTATTCCAAATTTCAAGATGTTGACCATCTTACAATTTATTCCTTTAAGTACATGATTTCAAAATTTAAAATGGCGTAATAAAAGAAAAAATAAAATGTAAGTACAACTTATTTGCCAATTTTCGGATTTTATAATCATGCCCAAATACATTTTATTTTATTTTAATGGATTGATCGGTGCTATTTTTTCTGAGGATCTAAGGGCAGAATAGATTCATTGATTGAGATAATAATTAAATGAATGATTTTGCGCTATGAATCGGGTGCTGTCAAGAATTGTGAATGTCAACGTAGTTAAAGGAATAAATTGTAAGATGGTCAACATCATGAAATTTGGAATACAGACTTTTTGTCATTTATTTGTTGAAGAATAGGTAGTTGGTGATATGTAGAGAAGTAATGATTTATTTAGATAAAACTATATAGACAAAGGAGTAGTTAGAGAGAAGTAATGATATTTATAGAGAGAGGAGTAGAGAGAGAGAGGTATTAAGATATATAGTCCAAGTAGTCGATAAATAGATAGATAAACGCGTAAGTAGATAGAGAGAGATAGGTAATGATATATATAGAGAAATAGATAAAGAATGACTTGTTGTCTTGAATGGAAAGTAACAACCGAAGAAATGAAGAACATCCAAGAGAAATCCACTTAGCCTAAAAGACAGGATTCCATGATTTGTGATGGCTATCTGCAAAAGAAGTCTTCTGATTTCTTGGCAGGTTCGACCGGCGGAGACCAATTCAATACAGTGATTTAGAATCGACCGGTCGTGCATGCGGTCCGTCCAGCTGGTCATCAAGTTTTAAACCTCCATCCATCCTCTCACTTGTGTCATGGAAAGGGAAGAAAAAGAAAAGAAACGTAAACTCAAGCACGCATACAAGAAGACAACCTAATGTAAATCAGCAATCGTTCCCATAAGCCTTTGCAAAAAACCCTGTTTGTAACGGATAACCCCCAACCACTAACACATAAGCCCTCAACAAACGCATTCTATGTCCTTTAAAGAACCCCCCCCTTTCCTGCCTTGACCATATATTATCTCTTTGCAAAAAAAAAAAAAAAAAAAAAAAAAAAAGAAAGCCGTTCTTGCGATTAACTTTCGTGTAATTATTCACAATTTCGACAACAGACAGATAGACGCACAGAAAGGTTTGATGTATGCGCATGGTTTGTTTTGTAAATATCTGCGCGTGCAATTTGGGAGTTTTGGGGGTGTCCTTCCCTTCCAAAGAAAGGGAGAGAAGTTTGAGGGCAGGTCAAGGAAGGACGGCAGCAGTGATTGCAAACGGCAACATTATACATCATTAGAACATAAAAACAACACACGTGGACGTGATAGAATTTGGACAATCATATACGCGTATGGCTGAAGTAATTCTTTACATGAGTAAAATCATGTGCATTCTAGATGTAAATCCTGGTACTACCAGATCAGGCTGTCTGAAGATACCGGGTTCTTGGCCTAAAATGAACCAAACATTCATTTCCCTTTGCAAAACTCAATCATGCTCTGCAAAGCCAAAACTAAAAGAACAATTTCCCTTTACAAAACAACTAAATGAAACACTTGTAAATAAATATTTGAAGATATAAAGAACTTGAGGCATAAAAACTGTCTAAAATTACTGTGTTTGGCAGAAAATCACATCAAAAGGGTTGATATGCCGTAAAACAAAACAAATCAAACACTGTGAAAAAATATTTGAAGATATAAAGAACTTAAAGTGTTGTGTAGCAAGGGGTGGATATTGTCTGTGACGTATATATCTCATTGCATGTAACTTTTATAAGAGTGTGTGTGTGTGTGTGTGTGTGATAGACGTGTGTGTGGCTGCAGGTGTCTCTGTCTGTATCTATGTTTTTTTTTGTTTTTTTTTAAAATTTTTTTTAATCACATTTTTACCCCAAACAAGGCAAGTTGCCACTTAGGTGTAGGGGGCTAGTATCAGGGGCAACAACTACTGGGGTACTATGTAGGGATTTGGGCAGCAAAATGTCGGTTCACGTTACACTTGAACTTCTGCACGTCAGTACTGTTGGGGAAGCAGGGACCTGGAATGGAATTCCAGAGTCTAGCAGTTCTGGGGAAGAAACTATTGGAGTAAAAAGATCTTTTACATCTAGGGATCTCTACAGTGTGGGGGTGGGATTTAGCAGCCTGTCGGGTTTGTCGAGGGTGCTCATGTCGTGGGGGCACAAGTGATTGCAGTTCGTCAGAGCATTCACCACTAAAATACTTGTAGAAAAGGCAGAGGGATGCAACATTTCGTCGATGGGACAGAGGCTGAAGCTTAGATGCCAGTTCAGGGCCTAACAGGTTTGCGACTCTCTTTTGAACCTTGTCAAATGTATGTAATCGGGATACATCTAGTGTCTATATGTGGCTGTTTCATAATGTCTTATCATCTAAGTTAGTACGTGTATGCATGTGTATATAACCAAACATTGACACCTTTTTTATGCCTCCTGGCTTCATCGTTCCTAGCTGCAAAGGGAACCCCATGCACAACATAACAAGTCGGGGGCTTCTTTTAATTAATGTTTGGTTTTTATTCTTTCTGGGTCTTGACGGTTCCCATTCTTTCTTATTCGCCGTTCTTAACTCTTTTTGCGTTTCTTTCTCCAACACATCTTTGTGCTAATCTTGACACGTCTGCTGTGTCCAAAATCGGAAACCAGACTGACTTGCATGCGAGAGAAAAGATATCTTCCTCTCTTCCTTTTATGCTCTTTCTTTCTGTGTTCTCTCTCATACGTATGTGACTGACCTATTTCCGGCTGCTATCGTCGACCTCAACTACCGAGTTTAACAGCAACTCACCCTTTGAACTCTTCTTGCACTAACCAACCTTCACAGCAAAATCACAATTTTAAACATGCCGGCGTTACCCTGGATAGATTATATAGGGTGAGTCATGGGAAACGGATGTTTTTAAGGAAAACAAAACTCTGCAAATATTTCATAAAAAATCCTAAACAGGTTTAAAGAGTACCTTCCTCACTCCCTATCCCATACTCAAGGAGAGCAAGGAGCGTTCTAAAAATATCCGATTCCAGTGACTAACCCTGTATCACAGAAGCATAAAAACTTTTTCTAAAATTACTATATTTGACAGAAAATAACCCCCAAAAGGATTGATATGCCGTAAAACGAATTAATCAACCTAAACAAGATGGATAAATATTTGAAGCATAAAGTGATCAGACTGAGCATTAAATAATCTGAAAATAATCGATATGTTGTAAAAAAATAACCAAACAACAATTGGGACGCAAATATTTCGCTAGGACACCTGTTCATACAATATAATCATGTTGACGCACCAATTCTCATCAGATTAGCGAAGTTAAACGATGTGTAGCTTGGTTAGTACTCGATGGGTGATCATTTGGGGATGCCGGACACTGTATATGAGAGAACAGCAATACATCCAAGCAGAAAAAAGGACAACTACCACCATTAAAATGACCTCGCTTGAGTTGTGAATACACAGTACCAACTTGCGAATTTGTTTTTCTTGAGAAACTTCTTTCAGAGGAAGCTGGTTGAATCTGTCCAGGGTCTATGCACCACCCTAGGGCAGGAGGAGAATAGCTGTCCCACTTTTGGTTCATAGTTTAAAAACAATCTTGAAGAATTGGTATCCCCGCAGATGTTTTAATTTGATCAAAAATTTTAATAGGGTATGGCATAAAGGTCTACTTCACAAGATCAACAATACGTGTTAGATGAATAGATTCTGACCAAGACAACAGCAGTTCTTCCTCCTTTGTCAGAAACAGCGTTCATAATATGTGAGAACAAAAGGACAAAATAAGGAAAGCACGAGTTATAATTAGGGCTGTGACAACAGCATATTCTTTTCATTGTTTTGACTCTTGAGTATATATCTGTTAATATCTTATATGTTTTGATATAAACTGATGTCGTTCTCAGTTGGTTGACTGTGTCTTACTGTGTCGGATATATACATGAGAGTCAAAAGAATGAAAAGAATATGCTGTTGTCACAGCCCTAGTTATAATGCTGCCAAAAGATATAAAGAACTTGAAGTATAAAAACTTTTATTAAAATTACAGGATTCGGCATTTAAATAACGTCAAAAAGGGTTGATATGCCGTGAAATACCAAACCAAACTCTATGAATAAACATCTGAAGATATAAAGAACTCAGAGAATAAAAGTTTTTTTTCCCAAAATTAATAGATTCGGCATTAAAAAGTTGTTTTTCCCCCAAAATCACTAGATTCAGCATTAAATAACCTGAAAAGGGTTGATATGCCGTAAAATAAAACAAACCAAAAACCAATTAAAATAGTCGATAAAATAATTGTCGCCTTCACTGATGACCGCAAGCGTCTACTATTGTTTACATTTTCACTGGAAAAATACGTTGCTCTAACCTTTAAATTTGCTCAGAAAATGTATATTTTATCATTTTTTTGCGGCTTACAATAAATGACGCAACATTTTACCTCTGTTTAAGTATTTACTGTTTTATCTTGTTTTTACAGCGGTATAATAAAAGGTGATACAATAATTTTACTTTCGAGAATAAACCAAAATGGCGACCACTAACAGATCATCAATTTGCGCAAGAACGTCAGCTTCAATTGAAAATTTATATACTAGCAGGCCGGCCGTCGTTGCCCGATCCGTAAAATGTGTATAAATATTATAGTTTAATTAATGCAGAATTCTTATTTATTATAAACAGAAATATCGTAGGTATTAAATGTAACGTTAAATTCCTTTAAACAAAAATCAAGTAAAAAAAAAAAAAAAAAGACAGAAAGAAACTGAGATATGTGCATGCGAATATCATGTTTTTTTTCTAAATAGTTCACTTCTTGTAAGTAAAAAAATAAATAAAAGAGAAGAAAATATTCGGGTTGAAATTGAAACCAAAAGCTAAAGACAGTGAGTCAAGTACGATAACCATTAGGCCGACTTGACACACTCTTTAAAAAGTGTATTCAAACCTACTTATTTTTAGCATAATAAATCTCTCATGTGAACCATTTACGCATGCACATTCGTGAAACAGTTAACAAAGATAAAAATCCGACAACCGCCACATACCAATTTTTCAATTCTAACCCCTTAGCAGCCCATTTTTAACCGATTAAAATGTTTTGCACATATCTGAATATCCTATATACAAAATTTCAAGTCTGTAGATCATAAATCCAGTAAGTATATAGGTTTATAATTATCCTCACACATACACACACAAATTCTCACTTTTATATATAGACTAGCGGGGGGGGGGGGTACCCGGCGATGTCCGGGTGTTTGGAGGTGTGTTAGAAAAAAAAAAACGTTGGCCGGTTGTTTGTAGGTGTAAAAGAAAAAAAAGTTTTAGTAGGAAAGTAGGATTGAACCCCAAAGCCTTGACGTGAAGGTGGAAACGAAAGAGAAAAAAAGCCAGCCACGTAACCATCTCGGCTACGAGGGGAGAGGAATTGATAAACGTGTTAAGTTAAGGTTTATAAAGCGAAATATACAGGTGCGAGGAAGTGGTGTAATGTTTGACCTAGTTTTGCGCTGCAAGCTAGTTATTGTTTCCCCACCCCATCATTCACTTTTCGAAGATGCGGCGAGCTGGTAAAAGTCGGGCAAATTAAATACACATGCGACCCCCGTTTTTAAGTCGTAGATATTACGATTTAGACGTGATATAAAAAAGTTTTAAGAATGAGAGAGCCGAGCAAGCAGGCCCCGGAAAAAAGTCTTTTGCGGACATACACAAAAGGTATACACACATACACATTCTAACTTTTATATATAGATTTCATAGCCGTTTGATGAAATTAATATTTAATTCACAGAACGATACTGTAAGAATTTATAGAGATTATGTACTTAGAAAAACAGATCACTGACTCATGCCGACCGAAGCAGCACTCACTCTGAACCGACTTTTTCTGAAGGAGGAAGTTTCATGGGAATATGGAATTCACAAATAGTCTCCAGTCACTTCTCTATCCATGTTAGGCAAGATGACGACGTTAGGTTTTCTTGCAGAGAGATATCAACGCCTTCCTACACCACCTGGTATTCTCAAATGGTCACCCATCTGGTAGTGACTAGGCTAAACGTTGTTTAACGAGAATCGGTTTGTTAACATAATTATGTCGCATATAATGACCCATGCTCACGTATTAATTATATAAAAAATATTTTTACATATACGGTTTAAATATATACTATTTTCTAACATGTTCGATCGATTTAAATTTGATTTTTTTAAGGGAAAGCTGGCGTTAGGATTACATTGATTTTATTTTTTTTTCATGAAAAATAACTAACAAAGGTTGATATAGTCTAAAACCCAACAAGAGTCTTTAATTTAATAGGTCCCACTTTGTCAACTAAGCTCCAACCCCTGTCCCATCACCGCAATGTTGCATTCCTGTGCTTATTTTATAAATATTTTAATGGAATGTGTTCTGATGAACTCGTTGCACTTGTGTCCCCTAAACGTACATATCCCTGACAAACCTGCTTAGCAACAAAATCACACCCCTTCATTGTTGAGATCCCTAAATGCTAGAAAGCTTTCTAATCTAATAGTTTCTTCCCTTGAACAGCTACACTTTGGAATTCCCTTCCTGCTACCTGCTTCCCTGACTGTACTGATATGCAGAAGTTTAAATATAATGTAAACCGATATCTTGTTAATCTTTCCTACGCATGGTTCAAAATAAGAGCCCCTTATGCCCAAATGCCGATATGCCTTGTTATGGGGGAACCTGATTAAAAAAAGAAACTTTTTATGTTAGCTCGAGGATGAACATTGTAGTTTAGATCAGATCTTAAACGCACACACACAAAAAAAACAAAAACAAAAAAAAAAAAACGAACCAATATGACAAACGGATCCTACAACCAGTAGATAATAAAAAAGGTAACCTGTCCTTAAAACAATAATAACGGTAACATGTCCTTAAATAAATAAATAAAAAAAGGATTTATTTTCTGTCGATTTTAATCAGGCAGTCTTAATGAAACTTTTAATTTTGATTGCATGAGTTCCTTTGTTCAGAAATGCACTCGTTTCAACCGTTCCTCAATAGATTTTCTCCCGTTGTTGTTGTTCTTAATTAGCTTGGATAATTACAGTCATTCTTTACGGAAAAGACCCTTTACCGTTTACAGTCAACTTACAGTCAACCCACCCCACACCCATCCGCACTTTTTTTTAGTCCCGTTTGTTTTTTTTAGTCTCATTTGTTTTGTTTTTTTGTTGTCTTTATTGAACTTCGCTTTAAAGATACCAGGGTCATTCCAAAAGTAACCTCTCCTACGTTTCTTTTTTAACTCAAAAAGTTCAAGCGATACGAAGATGGAAGTGGTGCCATTAAAACGAGCGACCCTTTGTGTTCCAGAATTTATATTTCTACATAGTTACCACCATTCTCAATGCACTTTTGCCAGCGGCAAACGATGGTTGTTCATGAGTGTCCAGAGCGCGCTTATCATACCAGGGTCGTTTCAAAAGTAAGGCCTCCTATTTTTTTTTAATTCAAAAAGATATGAAGAGGGAATAATTTAATGCAGTGGCTCTTCACCAAAACGTTACGTAAAAAAAAAAAGAAACATTAAAAAAGAAACAGAGCAGAAAAAAAAGAACATTGTCTGTCAAGAAATGTTGGACTGAAACTAAAATGTGATTTTATTATTTGTATTGAACTATGTAGCACAATATTACTTTCTGAATATTTATTAGTATTTTTTAATTTATTTGGGTCAGTTCAATTATATTTGATAAAAAAGATTTTCTTTAATGTGATATGCAAATGAGGTTACTCATTGAATGTAGATTTCTTTTGAATACATAGTATCTATTGAAATCATGCTGGAATGAAAGTGTATACAAGTCTGTTTTCAGTATGAAATTTAATTCGTGAAACAGTAATTTTGTACATATTAATTAAATTGTAAACAAACAATCAACCAACAATACGACTTTATAATAACACACACACACACATATATATATTTATATATATTATATATATATATTATATATATATATATTTATATATATATATATACATTTATATATTATATATATACATTTATATATATTATATATATACATTTATATATATTATATATATATATATTATATATATATATATTTATATATATTATATATATACATTTATATATTATATATATATATTTATATATATTATATATATACATTTATATATTATATATATACATTTATATATATTATATATATACATTTATATATATTATATATATACATTTATATATATTATATATATACATTTATATATATTATATATATACATTTATATATATTATATATATACATTTATATATATTATATATATACATTTATATATATATATATACATTTATATATATATATACATTTATATATATATATATACATTTATATATATATACATTTATATATATTATATATATACATTTATGTATATTATATATATACATTTATATATATATATATATACATTTATATATTATATATATATACATTTATATATTATATATATATACATTTATATATATATATATACATTTATATATTATATATATATACATTTATATATTATATATATATACATTTATATATATATATACATTTATATATATATACATTTATATATATATATATACATTTATATCTATATATCTATAAAAACAGAGATGTGTGTGCCACAGACGATTTCTGATTGGTTAATCCAATAATCACATCTCCTAAAAAACTATTGTTCGTAGGCTCTTAACTTTACCATAAAATATTATGGCTTTATTTATTGTCCATCTTGGAAGGGTTTAATTTTTTCCTCACTTGCGATTTACAAATTAAAAAAATACGAAACTACAATCTAACAATCGAACCTCCGACATCACGGCCGCCATTATGAAACTAAACTAAAAAAAAAAAAAAACGCGCGTTCACTCATGGTCTTTACATTTCGGGTTTGGGTACTTGTGCAGTTTTCCATTGACATTAAAAAATGGAAATATTTAAAAAAATATATATATTGTACGTACTCGTCATGGGATAAAGTTTTCCTACAGAAAAAATCACGTAATTTCATCAAGTAGTTATTTTTTTATAGCGAAAAAAGAAAAACATCAACGCTACAAGCGAGTCATTATTAATTAAACAGAAAGTTCAAGTAGGGGGATTTCCCCATTTTTTTTTTATATAGCGAGGCCAAATTTCGCGAATTTGGCCTTTTTTTAAAGCAGTTTGGCCTACAAATTTCTGTTTGGCCTTTTTCTTCACCGATGAAATAAAAAAAAAAGCAAATAAAAACAACGCAATAAAACTTTTAAAAATACGGCACACTTTTGTTGTTCTTGTTTGTTTTTTTTTGGTAATTTTCCTTATTTATTTATTTTTTCAAGATAATACTATTAAATGGACACTATTATGCCAAATTAGCCCCCCCCCCCCGAAAAAAAATGCACAAAAATTCGAGATTTAAGGTTTTGACGAGATAATTTAGCGAATTGTCCGGACTATTGCGAGAGAACCATCCATTAGTTTTTCCTGAAATTTTGCCACAGATTGTATTTCAATACATAGATGTGCATGTGCATAGTAACAACATTTTTTAGCCGAAAATTCCCGTTGCGTCCCCAGATTTCATCGGTGAAGAAAAATGCCAAACATAAATTTTGAAGGCCAAACTGCTTTAAAAAAAGGCCAAATTCGCGAAATTTGGCCTCGCTATCAAACGATTTGACCTTTGAGAACTCTACCAAACTCCTCCTACAATTTTGGATCTAAACACGTGATATTTTAGATATAGATTCCTTGGACATGGATCTAACTTATTACCTTTACTTGATCCCTAAACAATAAATGTTAAGAAGTCATAATAGGGGTCAAAGTTTAAAAAATTGACCGTTTTTTTTTCTCAGCATTAACCTCAAAACACCTGGGCAACGCCGGGCACCGATTGCTAGTATATATATACATTTATATATATATATATATACATTTATATATATATATACATTTATATATATATATATACATTTATATATATATATATATATACATTTATATATATATATATACATTTATATATATATATATACATTTATATATTATATATATATATACACTTCAGAATAAAATTATATAACAATCAACTGGTATGAAACCTGTGCAGACCATTACCTTGTGATGTGGATTACTCAAAATACAGTTTGGATCATTTTACCACACTGCTATCAAAGAAACACTCGTCTAGCTGTAAACACTATCAATAATTCCCCCAACTCTTTATCTGTGCCTAAACCTAAACGTAGATTCCATGAACAAAGCTTCTTTCTTAGAACTGTACGCCTGTGGAATTGTCTTCCGTTTTCCTGCTTTCCGGCTGACTACAATATGGTTGTCTTCAAGTCTAACGTAAATAAGTTCTTGATGAGTCGTTCCATATAAGTTATCAAATTTACCAAATTTTCATTACTAATGATTACTATATTGTCCAATTTCTACTGTACACTCTTTAACTCTTATCCTTGAGTGGCCTCTTGGCCTTGATAATGTGGTGATGCCTATGTAAAAAAAAAACTTCTGATTTTCCATGCAATTTAGATGTGAATTTTTATATCATTTTCGTTAACTTCCCTTACTTTATGACATTGAAATACTTCAACAACTTTTAATTGTGATTTTCCATGTCTCACTGACTTTAGCAAATAAGGTGTAAACCATTATAACTATTTGCTAATATTTTCTCTTCTAAAGAGATGGTAGACATCGAAATCCTATAGGATAAGGAGTTATAATATTTCAAATGTATTCTTTGTCTTACATAGAATAATAAAGATCTTTTGATATGAAATTTAAATATTTCACGTCATAAATTTTTAAATTTATTGAATGACTAAATTTATATATATATATATATATATATATACACACACACACACACAAGGGGCGTGCAATAAGTAATGCCCCTGACCCACTTCCAGTTGTCTGATCTAGCTGAAATTTTGCATGTGCAATGATTTATATCTCTACGGGTTATGTGGCAAATTAAAGCTCTGAACTAATTGTGGTTTCTGTTTTACAGGTGTTTGAACTGAGTCAGGTGTGAAATGGAGCCTGTTGAATGTTGAGCAATGATCCAGTTTTTGTATTTGAAAGGATGCACACCACAGGAGACTTTTGATGAAATGAAAGAAACTTATGGTGATAATGCCCCATCATCTAACCTTGTAAAATGCTGGCATCGTGAATTCAGAGATGGCCGGAAGTCTGTGGAAACAGCTCCCAGACCTGGTCGCCTCCCCCCTTCTGCCATTGATGAGGCATCTGTCCGTCAAGTTGAGGCTGCCATTTTGGAAGATCGGTGCATTACTATTCGCCAAATAGCCTGATTACACAGGATGAAACCTGGGTCCATCACTATGATCCAGAGATCAAAGCCGATTCAATGCAGTGGAAGCACTTGGACTCAACACCTCCAAAGAAGGCAAGGGTGCAGCCCTCTGCTGGCAAGGTCATGCTCACAGCTTTCTGGGACCAGGACGGAGTAGTGACGACAGATTTCCTGGCAAAGGGTACCATAATTACAGGAGCCTATTATGCTTCACTTTTGAGGAAATCAAGGGAATCTATCAAAATCAAGAGACGGGCAAGATCAGCAAAGGTACCCTCCTCCTGCAAGACAACATTCCGGTCCACAAGTCGCATGTCACCAGATCAGAATCACTGGCGTGTGTTTATGAAAATCCTCCCCATCCTCCGTACTCTCCTGACCTTGCACCCTCTGACTTTCACCTATTCCAGCCATGAAGTTGTTTTTGAAAGGAAAGCGTTTCCCAGATGATGCAGCCTTGATTTCCGAAGTCACGTCGTGGTTGGAGGACCAACCTGGGGTGTTCTACAAAAACGTTCTCCAGAGCTGCATCAAACGATGGGAGAAATGCATAACTCTGGGTGGTTCCTATGTAGAGAAAGACTAATAACTGTGCCAAGTTTCGTTGCTCTACTGCTATGGGAAGTGGGTCAGGGGCATTACTTATTGCACGCCCCTCGTATATATATATATATACGAGGTGCTTTCAATAAGTTCCCAGACTTCTTTCGTGTGGGCACTTTTATTGGTAGTACACACATGAAACTCTAGTCACCTTCAAAGTAATCTCTGGCTGTACTGCACTTGTTGTACCATTACAACAGCTTCTGGAAGGACCCATGGAAGTCCTCTTGTGTGAGTGTGTTAATGACCGTCGTCACAGTCTCTTTTATCTCAGTTGTCTTATAAAGACAGCCTCTAAGGTTTTCCTTGAGCTTAGGGAATAAGCAAAAGTCACAGGGAGCAAGGTCTGGACTACGGGGGATGAGGAAATGTCTTAGTGCCCATCTTGGTCAAATAGTATGTGACAAGGATAGAGTTGTAAACTACTGAATTCACGCAAATTTTCCGCATCATCAGTTACTCATGAATAATTGTGTGTACAGTTCCCACACTGATATCAAACTATGCACTTATTGTCTCTATAGACACACGACGGTCCTTATTCATGAAATTCTTTATTTGGCCAATCCATTCTGGTGTTCTGACTTCCTTACTCCTCCTACACCTCTCATCATCGCTCACAAACTCCTTGCCTTCCTTGAATCTCTTATGCCACTCAAAAACTGATGCTCGATTCATGCACGATGACCTAAAAAGCAGTCTTAAGCATCTGTGGCATTTTTCCAAGTTTGGAATAGAATTTTATTGCATATCGTTCTTCTAAAGTGTTCTCATGTCCGAATTGCATTTTTGAAATTCACCAGCTGTGACAACTAGGAGTTTTAGTAAGATGTATTCCAATTACTATTGTAGCTATTTATTTGAACCTGAAATCATAAAAATTGGTCAGTCATCTCATAAGATGCATAGCAATAACACTGAATTTTTAAGTGTCTACAACAATTTTAAATGCTTGTACAAACAAGTCTGGAAACTTACTGAAGGCACCCCATGTGTGTGTATGCTATAGATATTTTTCTCTGTGCCCTTTTCATGCTCTGCCTCCTGTCTCTCTTTCTCTCAACAACCACAATTCATCCACCCGTTCCTTCATACTATCTATCCTTTGTTTTATATATACCTTTTTTTTATTCTATTTTTCTCAACTATATTTTATTCCTTCTACCTTGCCTTTCTTCCCTTCGTTTCACTTTTTTGTTTTTGAATAAATACTGAAACCGTCATAAATTTCTAACCTAACTAGCTCTCCTCATTTGAAAAGGCCAAAGAGGGCTGAGATAAATTTATAATGAGATTAGCCGAAGTTTATTTAATGTTTCACCTTTTAACTTCGCATTGAGCTCTCTCATTTTCTGAAAATGACGTGTGTAAACTATACCAATGACTAAAATTAAACTTTACTCATTTAATTAAAAATGGGGAAAACAAAGATAGAAATTGGAAATTCTGTGTGACTAGCTGACGAAAGAGGCTTAGCCACCTACCTTCGATGGACGAAGCCGTTAAGTACGGTTTCCTTTAAAAATTAAAATTGCGTTATCGTTTTTGGATTAATACTAGCAGACCGCCTAGCATTGCCCAGTCATAAATATGATATTCTGATTAATGCATATTTCGTACTTATTATTAAATTAAAAAAAAAAAAACAGAACTCATGCCTCACCACTGAGAATCGAAACCAAAACGTTTACTTTACTATTTACGTATTCCTTTGACGTTAATGCCTGAGCTATGATGGCATGTTTGCTGCAAGGCTAAAAATTAAGTCATGAACAAATAGCTACTACGTTACGTATGCATATTCGTAATGCCGTCGTTCGACCTTCAGCTGGTAAATTCCATTTTTTAAATTTTTACACTTTTGCACCGATTTTTCTCGGCCACAACCCAAATATAAAATTTCGCATGGATTCGAATACTCTATATATTAAGTTTCATGTCTGTAGACCAAAAACTGACAGAGGAGTTTGGTAGGCAAAATTTTTTAAACAAATATATATATATATATATATATATATATATATATGTAGGCATACATAAATATATATAGAAAGAGGTTTGTTTTTACACAAATATTACGCAAGTATAAATCATGTAGAATATCTGCATGAATATAATTACACGTAATAGTAAACTAAAGATGATCATCCCATACGAAAACCGAAAAAAAAAACTAGTAGTGAATTAATTAAAATGAATGTTTAAAAGAATATGCAAATTAACTAAATCTTTTGCAGATGAATGCAATTCCACGATCCATATATAGCAAAGTTGTATTTTCTTTTTAAATAAATTAAAAAAATAGGGGTTTTAATATGAATATCAATACACGAAAACCTAAATTTATATATATATATATATATATATATATATATATATATATATTGTTGTTTTATGTATCGACATAAAATTTTATGTAAATATTTTCAGTATTTACTTCGACAGTACTCGATACGTAAGATGTAGGTCAGCAATAGCCCGAAGAATCATCACGAGGATGAAGCACGGAAAATTCTGTGCAACTTAATTGGCATGCATATTTTCAAGTCTTACTGGAAACCCGGCGTTGTCCGGTCGTACAATATGCTTAAACATGATATTTTATTTTACGCAGATCGCATATGTATTATAGAATCAATCTACTATTGGAAATCATATATTACGACGAATAATTTGCCCGGTGGCCTAGTTCGCTAAAAAAAAAAAAAAATAAAAAAAATAATAATGAATAAATAAAATAAAATAAGTAATAATTAAAATTTCAATGGTTCAACTTCTTTTATCGTAAATTGAATTGATTAATGAGAAAATATTAAAATA
The DNA here is from genome assembly GCF_053919585.1 of Euprymna scolopes. Lineage (NCBI taxonomy): Eukaryota > Metazoa > Mollusca > Cephalopoda > Sepiida > Sepiolidae > Euprymna > Euprymna scolopes. Next base: position 6,276,908 of record NC_136502.1, on the reverse strand, counting down.
AAACGATGAGGCACACCCTGGCTTGAACAAAGGATTATTAGATCTGTAGTCGAATGCTTCACCACTAAGCTCTATTTCCAAATGGCAATAAATCTTTTCTTTTTTTTTTTTTAAGAAAAAATGATTTATCTCCCTTGGCTAGTAGAAATGTAAAATATTCCCCTGTAAAAATTATTCTTTTATTTCTATAAGAGAGACTATTTTTAGGATCAGATTGTTTCGATTTCCGATACTTATCGGATGTATTTCTGTACCAAACATATCTAAGAACACTGCCAGACATATAAATTAACTTTATGTAAAATTTGCAAAACATAGTCTTAGCCGTTTTGGAACCTTTGAGGAAGGAACTCATAAACACCCACAAAGTGACTTTTATATATGACTAGTAGTTCAGCCCGGCTTTGCTCGGGCCCTATGTACTGTTCATAACTTTATGTGCATATATATATATATATATATATATATATATATATATATATTAAAAAGTTTTACTCATGTCCAAGTAACTTACATCTAAAATTTCAAGTGTTTAGACCCAAAATTGGCGGAGGAGTTTGGTAGAGTTTGCAAAGGTCGCTTTTACAAATTTGACCCCTTGGAAACCACTTTTTCGCCCCCAACACTGATTAAAAAGCTTGTTGCATGTTTGAATAACCTTTATGTAAAATTTAAAATGTTCAGACCCAAAATTGGCCGCATAGTTTGCTAGAGATCGCAAAGGTCAACTCTTTTGAACTTTGACCCCTTAGCAGCCAAATTTTCGGTCAATAACCGATTAAAAAGCTTGCCTTATGTCTGAATACACTCTATGTACAATTACAAATGTTTAGACCAAAAATTAGCTGAGTAATTTGGTAGAAACCGCAGAGGTAATTTAAAAAAAAAATTGACCTTAACATTTATTGTTTTGGGCTCAAATCAAATCCATGATCCATGTACAAGTAACCTACATCTAAAATTTCAAGTGTTTAGACCCAAAATTGGCGGAGGAGTTTGGTAGAGTTTTCAAATGTACACACACACACAGACTGACAATTTCACTTTTACAGATATATAGATTGTTCTAGGGAGCTTTTCATTGGGGACATTTGCTGTTGCTTAGAAATGTCATAGTTAGAAAGCTATGTTAAAAATAAGAAAAACATTTAAAAAAGATATTTATATATATATAAATATATTATATTATTATTATTATTATTATTATTATTATTATTATTATTATTAAAAAGCAAATTAGTTTTTCGCGAGTCTCAGGAGTGAAAAAAAATGGTGAAATTAATAAAGCTGGAATGGCCAGAGTGAAAGGTATGCATAGAAACAAAAAAATTCTATGGACGTTGTATACAATGGTTGCTATGCATGTTGCCATAGAAACAAGTTTCCCTTCATGAGGTGGGGGGGGGGGATAAAGAAAATGAATTCAGAAGGGAATTCGCATTTATTCTGCTACGTATTCAAGAAATAAGAACTAAAAAGTACCATTTCTCTTTGAAGTTTCAATTACAAATGCTTTTCTGATGGAATAAGAAAGAGGCGGGGATGAATTCTACATGAGTGAAAGGATAAAAACTTAGTGTATGTCTTCCGAAAAAGGCAGATGCTGAGCTCAGCTTAAATACGAACATCCTTTATTAATTACATTGCATAATAATCTCTATTGAATTATCGGATCAAATATTTCCGGGTCTTTTTTTTTCAGCTTTTTTTTTTTTTGTCACTTTGTCCAAGTTGGGGATGGGGCATCCTAACGCATGCCAGCCATATAAATTAGCTTTGTGTGAAATTTGCAAAAGATAGGTTTCGAAACGGCTGAGCCTATGAGGAAGGAACTTCCAACACACACACACGCAGTGACTTTTATATAAGACTAGCATGGATACCCAACGTTGCCCAGGTGGACATGAAGTTCGAGTTGGACATAGCTGCCGACTCCATCGTTACCCCCACAACAATTTCAAAAATAAAAGAACGGATAAAAACACGAAAATGTAATCGCCCAGAAAAAGATGAAGTGTGTGAAAACCTCCCCACCAAATATTTCGGCAGAAGGGATACAAAGATAAGAAGCTATTCTCCGGATATTGAGCACTCTTTGATGACTTTATATCAATTTAAGCGAAGTTCTTTAATCCTGCTTTAATATAGAAAAATTTCTCGTTTCGGTCTGTTACAACGAAAACAAACTGAAAATAATTCGTTCAGTTTTAAAAATAAAAAAAGTAGATAAAAATTATTAGTTAACTGCCGAAAAAAAATGCCAAATAAATAAAAAAAATCTTTTAAAACTGTAATATATATATATATATATATATATATATATATATATATAGTCATCCACATACAGTATTGTTTCGCTGTTTCACAGCTCATCAGTGCGGCTAGAAAGGCAACTACCTCAAGCCAGGATTGAATTGAAACCCGACCGTCTGTACGACAGTCAAGGCTCCTAACCACTATATATATATATATATATATATATATATATATATATATATATATATATATATATAGTATCGGCCATAATATAAGGAACAAAAAAAAATTACAATTATTTATGTATATTTAAAAAAATTAGAGCATGGATTTTTCTGAAATACTCAGAATAAACAAATAGAACCAATGTACCAATAGTACAACAAAAAAAAAAATAATAATAATAAAATTACGATTCAATATTGAGAAATATTTTAGTTTTAAATTATATCTGTGGATTTATCCTGGCCAAAAGTTAAGGAACGAAATAGAAACTTTGTTTTTTTTAATGCAAATGTTTTAAAAAATAAATTCATTCAATATTTAGTGAACATCCCTTTATTCTTTATGACCTCACTGCATCTTCGACCACAAGACTGGATTAGTTTCTTGCAAAATTCAGGATTTATCTTTTCCCACTCTTCCTTCAATAAATCCCACAAATGATTTTGGGGATTCCTCGTCTGTGCTCTTTCTCCAATCATTTTCCAAACATTTTCTATCGGATTCAGATCCGGACTCTGCGCTGGCCAGTCCATTACTCTTATTTCTTCTTCCTCTAGGTAACTTATCACTTTTTTAGCTTTATGGCAAGGGGCGTTATCTTGCATAAAAATTCTTGGCTGATTAGGTGAAAGGCGTAAGCTCTCAATGACATGTTGTTGAAGGAGCTGCTTATAAGTCTCCGCATTAACCCTACCATAGATTCGAACTAGAGGGCCAACTCCTTCCGAGGATATCATACCCCACACCATTACACTTCCCCCTCCGAATTTAAGTGTCTTTTTAACATATTTGGAGGATAATCGTTCACCTGCTTTACGCCGTACATGCTTCTTTCCATCAGATCCAAACAAATTGAATTTGGATTCATTGCTGAAGTGAACCTTAGCCCATTGTTCATCAGTCCAGACGAAATGCTCATGGGCAAAATTTAAACGGCTATTTTTGTTCTTCTTGGAGATCAAGGGTTTAGATACTGGCACCCTGGCATGCAACCCGGCAGCTGCTAACCGTCGAGAAACAGTTTTTCTAGATATATTTTTCCCAGTCTGGTCATTAAAATCACGAGAAATTGATGTTGCGGATTTGAATCGGTCACTAAGAGCCTGCCTTACCTATCTCTTTGAGACGTTTTAGGGGGTCTGCCAGTTTTAGGGGATGCTTCTAATGTATTTTTATTCTTATATCGAGCTATCACACGATGAACAACACTTTTTGATCTTCGAACGATATTAGAAATTGTTGAAATTGATTTCTTTTTGTAATTGTCTAAAATTAATTTTTTTCTTGGAGAGACAGAGTTTTGCGAGTCGGTGACGCCATTTTTCTTTGTTGTGCTTATCAGCAGTTCCAATATCAAAAACTAGCTATTTTTTATGTAAAGTTTAGTCTCTTAAAAATAAATTTTCTATTTCGTTCCTTAACTTTTGGCCAGGATAAATCCACAGATATAATTTAAAACTAAAATATTTCTCAATATTGAATCGTAATATTATTTTTTATTTTTTTGTACTAGTTTATACACATTGGTTCTATTTGTTTATTCTGAGTATTTCAGAAAAATCCATGATCTAATTTTTGAAATATACATGAATAATTGTAATTTTTTTCCGTTCCTTATATTATGGCCGATACTGTATATATATATATTTAGCCTTGAAGCTACCAACGCGACTAATGTTATTTTCTTTACCTATATGGCTTATTTTGTTTGTGTTTTTAAGTAGTTTAAAATCTATTTATTTTGTAGTAGTTAAACTTTACAGAATAAAAAATATTTACATTTTTTTTCTATAGAAAAGCGAAGAAAATTTTATTTTTAAAATACATTTTAGTTAGAAATGTTTTTAACTTATATATTTGTATATATAAATATATATATGCATATATATGTACACACACACATATATACACACACACATATATATATAAGCTTTTAGCATTTATTTACCTCCCACGAGGACAACGTAAAAAGTTTTACACTTTGAACAAATTTTTTTAAATTAAAATGTGCAATAACAAAACGAGTATGTAAAACCGTTTTTATAATAAGCAAATAGTAAATAGCAAAGTTTGTTTTTCTTTTTATATAAAAAGTTGTGAAAAGATTTGTAAATCAAATTATGTATCTTTAAATGTTTTTTTGTTTGCTCATAGTACAAACATGTAAACTTTTTTATTCTATATTTTATTTACAAAGTTTTATTATAAACACACATTTTGAAATTTTTAATAAAACTGTTATCCAATAAAACCATTTTTAAATGGTAAACTGCTAAATTTACCATCGTTTGCAGGCAAGTAAATTTCAAAGATTTTGTTTTTATGAAAAATTAAATTATTAAAAAATTGTCAATTAAATGTATTTTAAAAAAGGTTTTTCGTTTGTTTGCCTGCGGAAAAGCCCGTAAAATTTTATTTAATCTGTAAGGTTAAAAAGAAATATATTTGTATATATTTTTTTTACTCTGTAAAGTGTACACAATTTAAAATAGTATTTTTTAATTAAAATGTTTTTGCGTATCGACGGCTTATAATGGCAAAGTTAAAAATATTTGTATTAAAAAAAGCAATTTTAATGACAAGCTTATTTTGTTATACGCCTATTTTTAATTAACAAAAAGCTTTTTATAAATAAAACCGTTTTTAAATTGTAAAACTTTTTTCGTTAATAAAAATCTGTGACCTAAAAGTTATAAAAGTATGATTGAACTCAGTTAGAACTTCCGGTTCAGTTGAATCGCAAAAAGAGGATCACGTAAACATTGTATTCCTTCTACCCTAATTGATATTCTACTAATAGACTACCTAGTACTTACCTTTCCCAACACAATTGATATAAAGAAAATTTAACCATGGCCTCCTTGCATCCCCAAGAAATAACTTCTGCGACGGTAAGTGAACTTCAACAGATTGAGTTTTCACAGCTGTCTCTCCATGATAAAGTTGAAATTAAGAAAAGAAGCCGTTCAACGCCTGATATTCAAATATCTCAGCCAGGCATTAGCAACAACAAAGTGCATATTCGCAGTGCACAGTCTTTGAAGTCATTTAGAAAGAGAGAATTTTACTGACCCTCCCTTCGTTTAAAACTTTATTTCTATACGAAATAATTAATCGTTTTTTCTAGTTTTCACAACTCACAACTCTAGAATAAGTAAAATTAACTTGTTTTCCATCGGAATAAAAAAGAGAAGCTCAAATATGTCGGATATGTTCTTCCATAAAAATGCATACAGAGAGAATGAATTGATGTGCGTTATTAGAAGTTTAGTGTATGTAATTTCGCCGCATGGGATTCTGGTCCAAAATGATTTGGAATTAAGGAGAGCGACGTTGAAGAGATTGGTTTGTTTGCGAACAAAAATGAATAAAATTAAAACATTCATTGTTTCGACAGTTCTATGCGATCAATAAATGACAGACTAAGGGAAACAGGACACTGTTGAACTAAATTAACGTAAAGGCATATGAGCATATATAAGAGAGAGAGAGAGAGAGAGAGAGAGAGAGAGAGAGAGAGAGAGAGAGAGAGAGAGATTGTTGAGTATGACGTAGTTTTTTTTGCTTAATCGTCTTTTTTGTTGTTATTTTTCCATTTTTCGTATGGTCGTTCTTGTGTCTCGGTCGAATTTGTAAGAAAGTTCCATAGTCGTTTTCGTCCGTCTGTTTTTTTTTCTTTTTTTTTGCAAGTACTTTCAACTGATTTTCTTCAGTCGTCTTCGGGCAGTTTTTGATTATTGTTTCGTTTAAAATCTGGATGCTTTTATATGCTTCAGTTCAAATTACATTTAAATTACTTGACCCATATATAACAAAGTTGCATTTTCTTTTTAAATAAATAGAAAAAAGGGTTTTTAATATGAATATCAATACACACACACAAATTCATATATATATATATATATATATATATATATAGTAGTAATTTATAAAATATATATGGCGATTAAGCTACACTGAATATTCTGCGTTTCATCCACTCTAGAACTCTTCAGGCTTATGCGCGAATTCTGTGGTTATTTATCGTTTTTATATGCTCCTCTTCTATTGAGATTTTAGTTAGCCAATCAGCTTTCTAGTATCCACCGCGCCCTTCCTATCAGCCAATGGACATGCATTTTATCGGACAAAGGATCTGTTTTAAAACTAGGTTAGTGTTTTTTTTATTGTTAGTTTATATATAAATATATATATATATATATGTGTACGTACATATATATATATATATTAAATAAAAACAATGTAAACAACAACAAAATAAACAATAAAAAAGTAAGCATCATGACAAAAATAAAACTAACACTAGCAGAAATAATAATAATAATAATAATAAACCAACCCCGGACAAGAACAACCATACTATAAATAAAAATACTAATAAAGAACAAGATAAATGCAACTGTAGACACCGCACACTTTGCCGAGTTCAAAATAAATGTCTAACCAAAAGCGTAGTTTATCAGGCAACAATATTTGCGAACGAACCCCTGAATAACAAGAAATATTACATAGGCATGACTTCCTTAGATTAAACACCCGATACTATGACTGCAAAATTACATTCAACAATAAAAAAACACCGTATAAAAACAACACTAGCGAATAAATACTGGGAACTCAAAGAAAGCGGACATTCGCCGGTAGTCGAATGGAAAATAATAAGATAAGCTACCATGTGTAGGGATCTAGACGACCCATGTAGATTATGCCTTCATGAAAAATTTGCTATCCTGTACTTTAAAGAACCCCAAAATCTATTAAACTGTAGAAGAGAAATAGCAGATGACTGTGTTCACAAAATAAAATTTACTCTAGGATAGCGATGCAAAATAGTTTTAAAACTAACACAAACAATAGAAAATAAACAAATAAATAAATTAAATAAACATGAATACACATAAACGATCACACATATATGTATGTATATATATATATATATATATATATATATATATATATATATATCTATGTGCATATATGTACGTACACATATATATATATATATATATATATATATATCTATGTGCATATATGTACGTACACATATATATATATATTTATATATAAACTAACAATAAAAAAAACACTAACCTAGTTTTAAAACAGATCCTTTGTCCAATAAAATGCATGCCCATTGGCTGATAGGAAGGGCGCGGTGGATACTAGAAAGCTGATTGGCTAACTAAAATCTCAATAGAAGAGGGGCATATAAAAACGATAAACAACCATGCGCATAAGCCTGAAGAGTTCTAGAGTGGATGAAACGCCGAATATTCAGTGTAGCTTAATCACCATGTATATTTTATAAATTACTAACTAGCTCTACCTACGTATTGAGCACTTTTGAAGTAAATACTTAAAGTTTACGCATAAATCTATACTTTCGTATATTTATTTTCTGTGAGTTAATTAAGTAGTTATATATATATATATATATATATATATATATCGAATGCGAAGAGGACTAGGAACTTGGGGAGGCTTATTGTCACCCTAATTGCATTGAAGACTAATCGTCTTTGCTAGCGAAAAATCAAAGGTAAGCGACTGTTGCGATGACGCAAATTTATTTGTAAAAATTGTCGAAAGAAATGGAGAGTACTGCAAATCTCGAGAGACTTGTTGTCACTTAGACTGCAGGGAGCGCCATATGCTATGTTGTTGACAGAAATCTTTGAAGATGACCAGTAAGAAAACTCCTACTGAGTGCTATAATAATAACAACAACAATAATAATAATAATGATAATAATAATCGGATATTTCCAGGTTTATAAATCCCGTTCTCGTGAAAACTCGCTGATTTGTTGTTCACCACTATGCCCTTGGGAGCGCCTACCACTCTGATCGTGCCGCCTGTGTTTGTAAAAGCGCATAGCTTTTTAACACCATGGAACCATGAGGAAAAATTTATGTTTCATCTTATTACGGCGTTCAGTGGATAGAAATTGCTTTAGCATGCCTCTCCGTTGCAAAGACGCGCAGCTGCCAAATATTGTTGAAGTCTCATAAAGAAACGGTTTAATACCGTTTTTGGCTTAGGGCCGCTATCAATTTCACATCTGTGTGGTTTTCTGTCTATCGCTGTCGCTGCGGTGGAGGGTGGATGGTGAATGAAGCGGACACATAACAGTATCTTTGGAGAGTGTTTAACGGACATTCTTTGGATTATGAGCATGGGATGAATGGAAGTAGAATATAGCGTTCTCTCTCTCTCTCTCTCTCTCTCTCTCTCTCTCTCTCTCTCTCTCTCTCTCTCTCTCTCTCTCAGATGCGCTTTTTGTGGATATAATTTTGAAGAGTCATAATAACACCCTTCGCGATATAAAGAGGTATTTGTACACCTACTGTGAAAACACTGAACGCATTATGGCCACGGAAATTTATGTAATATAATCCCCAAAAGGCATTGGGTCAGTTTTACTTTAATGTTTCGGGAGTGAATATAATGGAACAGTAAATATAAGGGATTGGTGAGATGGCTAACGGTGTAGACCATGAAATCGGCAAACCGTTGAAAGCTTGCGGATATATTCAATTTATTTACAAACTAGTAAAGTCCGAATCCCTAATTTCTTCAACCAGTTGTCCGATTAATCATTTTTACTAGATAGTATTTTTCACTGTTGCCCCTATATACATATATACAAGTTAGAAAAGCATTTCATCCAAGGCATGAAAATTGTTAAACAAAATGTTTTTACTATAGGCTTTAAAAATAAAGGTACAAGATTCAATTTGAAATTTATTTATCTTCAAAGTGCACTTTTATGCATTTTACAAAGTAAGGTATTAAATTTTTATACCTTACTTTGTAAAATGCATACAAGTGCAATTTGAAGATAAATAAATTTCAAATTGAATCTTGTACCTTTATTTTTAAAGCCTATAGTAAAAACATTTTGTTTAACAATTTTCATGCCTTGGATGAAATGCTTTTCTAACTTGTATCCTATCTTTTTAAGATTATATTTTATTTAATTTATTAATTTGGATTTTAAAAAAGATGAATGTGATTTTGTATGTATTTATAAAAACTCTCCTACTCTCTATTTTAGATTGTATTTCTCCCCACACCACAACTCATTTTTGCAACCCGCTCTTTGTATTATTACAGGTCTGAATATTCTCTCTGTTTCAGTTTGTAATTCTCCTCACTCCACAACTCTTTTTTGCAACTCTCTCTTTGTAATACATGTCTGAATAATAAGAAAATCTGAGTATTTTTAACAAAAACTTTAAAATAACTTTTTTAGATTAATTTTTTAAAAACTTCTTTCAGAATAGAAAATCTTTAAAATTTAATAAGGAGCATATTTCATATAGGTTTCATCAAAAATATTCAGTAGATAAGGAAAGAATAGAGATGAAAATTTCAAAAGGAGTGTATAACTGGTTATGCTCAATAGTAGTCCTCGCTAGTGAAAGACTTTGTTATTCTATTATTATTTAAAACATTTTGTGTCCTGCGCTTTCGCGCGAGGACTTATATATATATATATATATATATATATGAAAATAATGATGTTATCAAAGAATATATCTGTAACAAATAAAAAGAAAAGCTCAACACTAAAAAGAGGAGCAAAGAAATGATGAGAAGTATTTAGCTTCGAAATGCCATGGTGTGAGAAGTTTCTTTTTTCTTAATTTCCCCTTTTACTTTTACTTATTTTTCTGATGATAAAATAATAATATATATAACCTTTATTCTTCCTCTTACAATTGGCACACACACACACACACACACACACACACACACACACACACACACACACAATCACTTCAAAATAAAAAATAAAACAAAATGGTTGTAGAAACCCACCCAATAAATGTTACCGTGATATTTATTAGGGGGAGGAGGTTTCTACCACAATTTTGACAACTTTTTCGAATCAATGTGTATAGTAAAACAAATCCGAAATATGTTAAACATTTAAAAAAATATTGTTAATGACCGTTTTGGTAGAAAAAAAAATTCCATTTAATTCGCTTCGCTGCTACAAATTTTAAATAGGGGCATGTGAGCGAGAAAAAGCTAAGGTAAAAATCAGGGAGACATCTCCTACAAGAGAACAATATATTTATTTTAAATATTTATACGCATTTATTGTTGTTTTAAAAAGGATAAAACCGATTTTACACACAATATACGTCACGGTAATATATATATATGGTGGGTTTCTAACAATATTTTGTTTAATTTTATGTTTAAGGCATTGTCAGAACTTCAAATATTTTGGGTGTCAGTTTTCGTCGCCATTTTCTTGTTCGTACCGACCGATCGACTGTGTATGTTTTAAATGCTTTAAAATGAATAAAAACTTTTCCAGATAGAAGAGTAGCTTATTTTTCCTTTGCTAATATTTATGTGTTGTTCGTCACCATTTGTCTTTTTCAAATATACCGATAAACACTGTATGTTTTTCGAACCGATTAAACATTTTACATTAAATAAAAACACTAAAAACTTATCCAGTTAGGTAAAAAAAAAGTAACTTATCTTGTGTTTGATAACATTTATTTTTTATATATTTGTTTTTTTTTTGTTTTTTTTACAACTTTTTTTAAATCTATGTGTATAGTAATACAAACCAGAAAAAAGGCCTATTTCACCCATAGCTGGAGGATGAAATTTTAACAGCTGCTGAATTACTGTCATCTTTTCTGTAAATTTTTACCACCTTTTTTCTATATCGAATTGAAGCACAAATGTTTTATTTTTTTTGCCAATTGAATTGAATTGAATTATACCACATGACCATTCATCTGGGCTGACGTTACCCGCCTGATAGTCAGGGACCCGAACCTTGGATTAACCACTAAGGAGGCTGTCCTATCAGCAGGTGCAAAGTACCGGGGCTGCTGTATTGTCATTTGGTGAATGGATTCTGGACCATACAGTAGTTTCTGGTAGGGCCTCTCGATGTCATACTAGTGGGTAATTCTTACGGCTTTACCTTATCATGTGCCACACACAAAAAAAAAAAAAATGTCTTTTTCTCTCTTATTTTCCCTCTCTGTCCTGCTCCAACCAAGTCTACCGACCTGCTCCACAAACCCCAAAACCTCAACAATCATGACAAATCTCCAAAAAAGAAACACGAATAAACGTAGAACTCCATCCTCCAACGTAGACCCCTACTACTAGGTCTCCTTCTTCAACATCAGGCGTCTATGTTCCAACCTTCCAGAGGTTGAAACACAATTACAGGAGACGAAACCGGACATATTCTTTCTAAGTGAAACTAGCATAGGGCCAACCACTTCTCTAGACGAATTCATAATTAAAGGATAATCCAACTTACCATCTAAATCTGACCCCCAAGATCGCCATGGAATATGTGCCTACATTAAAGATGGCTTTCCATGTGGTAGGGATATCTCCAGAGAAGACCCTAATTTACCTTATATGTGCTTCCGGGTTGCACTAGCTTACACCACTGCATTTATATTTGCCCTCTATCTCCCTCACAACAGTGGGGTTACTATCTGTAAGAGCATATCTGAGAAAATTGACCACATTCTGTCTGCTCATCCTTCGACTAACATTCACATTTGCGTTGACTTCAATGTCCATAATGTGGAATGGCCGACCCACTCAAATAAAACCGATGACGAGGGGAGGTTTTGTCATGATTTTGCCATTGCTTATGACCTCACTCAGATTGTTCACGAACCCACCCGTGTGCCCGATACACCCGGTCAATATGCAAGCCTTCTAGACCTTTTCCTCACAACTTCCCCTGAGCTGGGTTCATGTTCCGTTCTATCTCCTCTTTCACGCCAATCTTTCACAAGAAACACCCGTCTGGCTGAAACTACTGTAAATAATTTTCCCCACTCTCTATCTGTGCCTAAATCCAAACGTAGATTTCATGAGCAAAGCTTCTTTCTTAGAAATGCACGCCAGTGAAACTCTCTGCCACTTGCCTGTTTCCCACCTGACTACCACTTGGACGTCTTCAAGTCCAACATAAACAAACTCCTGACAAACCGCCCCCTTAAGACACTATCAAAACCCCCAATACTAATAATTACTACAATACTATCTCATTGATTACTGTACACCCAATAACCCTTATCCCTGAGTGGCCTTCGGGACTTGATAAGTGATGACCCCCCATGTAAAAAAAAAAGTTTTTAATATCCCAAACAATGCAGAGCACAGTAGCCTTGAATGCACTCAGTGACAACGATAGTCACTATGTACTGTAGTCATCATATTTATGTCCGATGAATAATTTTAGCATTTTATGGATTAATTTTCTTGATTAACTAAACAACGGACAACAAAATAACATTTTAAAAAGAAAACATAAAAATTAAAAACGCTATTAAATATCACGGATGACTCATTTTATCAAAATACGCCAAACCTTTTTTTTTAATCTTAATATTTCTGTGCGTTGATCTTCTAAAGCTATAAATAATTGATCCCTAATTTCGGTAAGCTTAAACAATTATTAAAAGATAATAATCCTTTAAAAGATTCCAACATTAGGAAAACAAAAAAAAAGTTCTTAAAAACATGCTGATTAATTTTATGAAACATTCCGGATTCTGTATTCATCCTTGTCAGATGTGACCCTTCCATCCTCCCCCCTGATTGGGTTCTCTAAGCTGAGCCCAATAAACCAATATTGATCCGCGCACAATTAACACCAGATTATCAACGTTGCAATCAATACCGAAAAGATGATATTAAAAACGATATCTATTTATCACGACGGCTTACCATTCTAAATGAATATCTTTTATGTCCGTTATAATTATCAAGATCAAATTTGAATAAATTATCTCCTTCTAAGTATACTTCCCCTCTATAGAAAATATTAATAAAAAAAAACGGATATTTTTAAGATGCGCCCATTTAATCTGCGCGTTTACTGATGAAAATTTAAGCATGATACAGACGGGCGAAAATGTTATTTCGAATTTGAACATGATACAGACAGACGAAAATGTTATTTCGAATTTGAACATGATACAGACGGGCGAAAATATTATTTCGAATTTGAACATGATACAGACAGACGAAAATGTTATTTCGAATTTGAACATGATACAGACGGGCGAAAATATTATTTCGAATTTGAACATGATACAGACGGGCGAAAATATTATTTCGAATTTGAACATGATACAGACAGACGAAAATATCATTTCGAATTTGAACATGATACAGACAGGCGAAAATGTTATTTCGAATTTGAACATGATACAGACAGACGAAAATGTTATTTCGAATTTGAACATGATACAGACAGACGAAAATATTATTTCGAATTTGAACATGATACAGACAGGCGAAAATGTTATTTCGAATTTGAACATGATACAGACGGGCGAAAATGTTATTTCGAATTTGAACATGATACAGACAGACGAAAATGTTATTTCGAATTTGAACATGATACAGACGGGCGAAAATGTTATTTCGAATTTGAACATGATACAGACGGGCGAAAATCTTATTTCGAATTTGAACATGATACAGACGGGCGAAAATCTTATTTCGAATTTGAACATGATACAGACGGACGAAAATGTTATTTCGAATTTGAACATGATACAGACAGACGAAAATGTTACTCGAACATAATACAGACAGACGAAAATGTTATTTCAAACTTGAACATAATACAGACGAGCGAAAATGTTATGTTAAGCTTAAGCATAACATAGTCAATAAAATTGTGTCTTCACCTTACGGATAATAATCAACTCTTCCACTTATAAAGACCGAGAGAATATGTCTATCAGCATTAGCACAGGTTATGCTTGAGTTTTGCAGTCGTGGCAGTTGGACGGACGTATATGCGCATTCTTTATTTGTTATATTTGCTTTTTGTTTAATTTTTTTTTTCAGTCATTAATTAATTACCGAGTTATGTCTTTCTTTACGGAACCACAACAAAAATTAAAATTCACAAATGCCTAAAAATCCTATTTCAAAACTAAAATCTAACCGACAAATCCTTTCACACAACTACAAGGACGTATATAAAAAATAAATAAATAAAAATCTAATAAATGTTTGAGATTTTCGATGTAAGAGAAAAAAAATGTTTGATCTTTTTTTTTTTCCGAGGGAGGGAGGTTAAGAATATCTACAGAATTTTTTCAAGAAAATAAATGGACATATTAATTTCTATGTCTATTGATTTATGCAAATGCGCCACCTCCCCTACACAGAATGTGAATATGCAAATGTATTATATTAGATAAACAAACATCTGAAAGGCGGCAAAACTCAGATGAAAAAGGCCAGATCAATAAATATCCAACGATAATATTAACTAATCCGAAGATTCGGTAATTTCCGCAGTATAGGTCAAAGTTTATGAAAAAATATGACCTTTAAATAGCCAAACAATAATCTATTTTAAAATTGTTTATTTATTAGCAGGTCGCCCGGCGTTGTCCGGTCATAAGATATTTTAATTCATGCCGATTATGCATTATTATAGCGACAATTCTCTATCGATCATTATATTGAACCTAATATATAGTAGTGAGATCAAATATATATATAAACAGCTGCGTAAACAGATAAACGATTAAAAAAAAAAAAACTAAACAGTAAATTGTCTATGGCATCATAACGTAATGGGTTAGGGCGCTGGACTGAAATACATAAGGTCCGGGGTTCGAATCCCAACAACAGTCAAGCTACACTGAAGAGGAGTAGGGCTCCGAAACACGAGTGTCCGTAGATTACTGTTTTTAAAAATAATAAATCTGTACTCCTATAAATTCGTTTCTCTTTTGTGTGAATCGATATTCATATTAACCCTCTTTTCTATTTATCTAAAAAGAAAATACAATTTCCTTATATATGGGTTCTGGAATTGCATTCACTAGCAAAAGATCTAACTAATTTGCATATTCATTTAAACGTTCATTTTAATTGTTTCCCTATTAGTTTGTTCGGTTTTCTTATGGGATGATCATCTTTAGTTAACTACTATCATTTCAGCCCGGCGTTGCCCGGGTGTTTGGAGGTGTATGTTGAGAAAAAAAAAGCGGTCAATTTTTTTAACTTTGACCCCTATTATGACTCCTAAACCTTTATTGTTTTGGGCTTAAGTAAAATTATTAAGTTAGATCCATGTCCAAGGAACCTATATCTAAAATTTCAAGTGTTTAGACCCAAAATTGTCAGAGGAGTTTGGTAGAGTTCTCAAAGGTCAAATCGTTGAATTTTGACTCCTTAACAGCCAAATTTCTGGCAGAAAATAGATCACAAAGATTTTCCCAAATCTCAGTAACCTGTATATCAAATTTTGAGTCTGAAGACTAAAAATTGACAGAGTTATTGCGTAGGGAAATGTACAAACAGACACACAGACACTTTCACTTTTATAGATATACTAAGCATGGCTGCCCGGCGTTGCCCGGGTATTTGGAGATGTATGTTGAGCAAAAAAAAATGTGGTCAATTTTTTAACTTTGACCCCTATTATGACCCCTTAACATTCATTGTTTTGGGCTCAAATCAAGTTATTAAGTTAGATCCATGTCTAAGGAACCTATATCTAAAATGTCAAGTGTTTAGACCAAAAAGTGTCGGAGGAGTTTGGTAGAGTTCTCAAAGGTCAAATCCTTGAACTTTGACCCCTTAACAGCCAAATTTCTGGCAGAAAACCGATCACAAAGATTTTCCCAAATCTTAGTATATATCAAATTTCGAGTAGACTTAAAATTGTCAGAGTTATTGCGTAGGGAAATGTACAGACAGACAGACACTTTCCTATATATATATATATATATATATATATATATATATATATATATATATATATACATGTGTGTGTGTGTTAAAGAATGAGAGTTCATATAGAAACGTTGTTTTAATTTTAATAAAATAAAATACGCAGCAAGTGCGCTTGAAAGCCAAATACAACGTAATATTAGGAAAATAAACAAATATTTTACTTGTTTGAAATTTATCACAAATATATTTCAGAACAAAAAAGAAACAACACACTGAAGATGGAGTATACCTTTGAAATATATTTGTGATAAATTTCAAACAATTAGTTTCGCTTTTTATACGAAAAAGCCCAATCAACACGCGAGAAGCCAAAATAGCAATAATTTTGTAAAAGTTGACGCAAATAAATCTAGATGCGACGCGCTTTCCCAAATCCTAGATATCATTATCTAGGACCTATATAAACAGTTGTAAGCGATAGTAACGAACCCGGGACCGTGTGCGAGAAAAGCCTTTGCCAGACATACACACATATTTTACCTTTTATATATATACACTAGCGGGGAGGGGGGTACCCGGCGTTGCCCAAGTGTTTGGAAGTGTGTGTGGTCGGGCGGGGGTGTTAATGAAAACCTAAGAATAAGCGAAGTAAAAAAATCAATGTAGTTTATCAATGCTTGAAAATGTTGATATATCAATTTCACTATTATTTTATATGATGTCTGTCACTCTGATATATCAACATTTTCAAGCATTAATAAATTACATTTAACATCTCAATGAATGCATTGACGATGATACTTACGAACTTTAAAAGGCGAACCATTAAAAGATACACCTGCTTTACTTAAAAAAAATGCTAGGTTTATTTTTGGTGTCTTAAAAAAAACTCACCCAATATTTTTGCTTATGAGGAGACTTTGTTTCAAAAACTATATGTTAAAATTATTGTCCAAGACTTATTTTCTATCACAATAAAAACATCGTTTCCGAAACAATCGTACAATTTATTGATTTTGTTTGTTCTTTCTTTTGAAACCGATTTTTAATTTTTAATTTTAATTATAAATTATCAATCATCTTACTATATATATATATATATATATATATATATATATATATATATATATATATATATAAAGTTATTATCAATGATGAGGTGCAGTTCAATTCTTTGGTCGAGTTATACCAAACACTTACAAAATGGTATTTGATACCCTCTTGCTAAACATTCAGCATTATAAGGGAATGGTCAAAAGCAAGAGGAGTAATCCTGGGAATGGAGTGACATGCTCTACTTGGTGTTGCACATTATGTAAAGGGACCCTTCGAGTCGCCCTCGATTATAGTTAATTTATCATCATGAAATATATTTTATCGCTTTTATTGATTACTCCAGTAAATTGTTTGCCCATTAAAATTCGTTATTATTATTGTTGTTGTTGTTACTTTGAATTTTTACAAATATGCTCTTAATCATTATAACTTTAAAATCCCAGAGAAAATGTCGAGATTCAGTTTATTGGATTGAGGGATTATTTGTTTGATTTCATCCCCAAAAATGAAAAATGTTTTTTTTTTATGTACCCACATACAAATCACATACCACGAAAAAAATTGATATGATTTGCTTTACAAAACTCTGCAGAACCAAAGATGAGAAAATATATTGTTTGCCCTAGAATTACATTACTTAAAAAAAAAACAAAAAAAAAAAAAACGAAATACAAAACAAATATGCAAGCATAAATAATCCTGGGCAGTGAAGGATTGGGACAGCTAGTATATATATATATATATATATATATATATATATAATATATATATATATATATATATATGGTAAAACCGGTAATTAATAAAATCCTGAAGAGAATGCCCAATGCTATTGCAGAGCAAATATGTGTTTTATTTTTTTATTACCGTTTTATCTGTTTGGTTACATAAGTTTCGGATGTTGGACCATGTTTACGATCCAACAGCCTCGTCAGACCTTCGCTAGTAGATATATATAATAATTCTGTATAAACGTTAATAAGAAGTAAAAATAAAAAAACACACAGATGGATACAGCATAGATTAACTCTTTAAAAGCCTTTATCCAGCAGACTATGTAAATAAGAACCTTTTGGATTTAATTTCTTTGGATGAGACAAAATTATTACTAAAAACAACAACAAAAGAAACAACTAAAAACAGCAATACGATTACTAAAAATCTTACAAGAAATACACAAAAGGGAATAAGGAAAAGGATAAAGAAGCACATTTTCCAAAATGAGGGACTATTAGAAAAAAAAAATGAAAACAAAACAATATGGCCGACATAGGTTGTTCTTGAATGTTGTTTGCACTAAGCAATTTCTCCCTTGCATTCCTTTTGGATTTTTTTCCTTTGACTACTGAAAGTTACTGACCCTGGCATTTTGGGGATTATTTGATCTATTCCAATCCACAAAAAAACAGATTCTACTAAAATACCTTTTACTTAAACAAAAATAAATCTCCCGTTTATCTCTTAAATAATCTTTCTTTTTTTTACGTTTTTGCATTTTACTTATACATAAATATGTATGGATATGGTTTTAAATGAATTATAAGAATAGGTTTACATGTTTTGACATTCTGCATTCTTATCATTGTTATTTTTATTATTTATTATTATTATTATTTAATTATTTATAATAATAATAATAATAATAAGGCAAATAATATTGTTTATTATCAATTACTAAATATCCCCGTAACCAGTTTGATCATAAGTAAGTCTAGGACAACAGCATATTCTTTTCATTGTTTTGACTTTCGAGTGTGTATCCGTTGATATCTTATATGCTTTTATATAGAGTGATGTGGTTATAGGTTAATCAACGGTGTCTGTGTTGGATATATACGCGAGAGTCAAAATAATTAAAAGAATACGCTGTTGTCATAGCCCTAGTCATAAGCACTACCAGTATTCTAATTCGACTTCATTTGAAAATTCATGAAATATTTTTAGTTATACAAAAAATAATGTTTTAAAAGTTTTTTTATTAGTAGTTTTATATAGTAAGAAAAATAATAATGATAGTATAGGAGTAAAGATACTTATTATTTTGCTATCTAATTTACATATGTGTTTATGGCGCGTTCCATTTGAGGGTTCCTGATCAGGTTCAGAATCATCTATGTAATTTGGTTGACCCTGTCATTCCTAAAAAACCAAATAAATAAACTAATCAGAAACATGGAAGGAACATTACATTCAAGTAAGCGAAACTAAATCTTTAAATAGTATCTTCTCAAAAAAGATCAGTGGTAAGCGGCTGCTGCAATAATGCAAAGTAAATTTCAAAAGA
Organism: Euprymna scolopes; assembly: GCF_053919585.1. Classification (NCBI taxonomy): domain Eukaryota; kingdom Metazoa; phylum Mollusca; class Cephalopoda; order Sepiida; family Sepiolidae; genus Euprymna; species Euprymna scolopes. The sequence continues at coordinate 6,257,368 of NC_136502.1, read as the reverse complement.
GGTCGAGAGTACTGGGAATCTGGGGAAACTTGTCACTCAAAGTCCAGGGGATACTACCAGTTATTGCCGGTGAGTAATCTTTGATGATGACCTGTAGAAAAAGTTTGTTCATTAAAATTTCGTTTAATTTTGACTGTAAATGAAAATTATGAAACTGTAACGGGTGTTTCCACTACGATTCAATAATGGAAACGGATTGGTGACTCCACACTTTTCACAACTCCATAACTTGAGACTTTCCAGTAGATTTCTTATAGAAGACTCTAGGGTTATAATTAGGATTCGGTTCTGGGGTTCGGGAAGGAGTGAGTCACGCTCTAGACAACAGCACGTTTCTGCCCTCTTCTTTTCGAATCGACCACACCTGGCCTCTCGCCACCAATGTCACACTGCACAATCCGAACGTCAGCAATATGAAATTCTTTTCAAGAGATGTTCACGACTCTTTTCTCTCTGCTGCCCCAGGGAATTTTTCCCTGCTTTTATATCCCCCTATCTAGAAAAAAAAGGAAGAGACAGGAAAAAAAATAGCTTCTCTCATCATGCTCTGCCTTCCCAAGATGCCCTTCGCATATACAAATGCGCTGGCCATCATTTCCTTCTTCTTTCCCAAAGAGCGATGCAGATACGCCCGGTACGTTTCTTTTTTTTCTTCTTTTCTAACCATATACCCCACAAAGACATAATAAACCAAACTTTCGTCAAGCTCGTAACTTTTGCTTCCTTTATTTTGTCCTGTAGTCCTTAAATTCTATGCGCGATGTTTCTGACAAAGAGGGAAAAATTGCCGTTTTCTCTTTGGTTACACGTCATAATCATGTTGACACAATGGTTCTTGTTGGATCATGGAAGTTAAGCAACATTGACCCTGGTCAGTACCAGATGGCTGATCAGGTGCTGTATACTTTTTTGCAAGAGCTGAAAAAACAAATATTGTTATCCCTCACATGGGAATGAGGATCGCTCGTGAATTTCATATTCCCATGAAACTTCCTCCTCTAGAGGAAACTAGTTTAATCATCCTAGGGTGAGTGTCACTTCATTACAGCATAGTGCAGTTATTGTTCCTATTTACAATGCCTCCCTACGGGACAGAGTTAGACACCAGGGTCGTTTTTTAAGTGGAGAAAAGGAACAAAAATAAAAATTGTCTCAGTCGTGAAAGATTTCTCCTCCACTGACAAAGAACAAGAAATTGAAGTGCAGCATCTGAAGAACAGATACTACACTTTGGCAGAGTACAGTTATTGTTGGTTCGTTTTTTTTAGCTCCTTCCATCAAGTTGCTCCATGTCTTGTCTGGAGTGATTTCCAGAAAACAAAAATAAATTGTCCATTGCATTTGCAGCTATTAAATTTTACAGGAATTATTTTTAACTAACTAAATAATTGGGCATATACAGCATAATTGTGTTGGCATTGATTATTATTAGATCATTTAAGTTAAGCAACGGGGAACCTGGTTATTATCAGCTGGGTGACTATTCGGGAATGCTAGGGGATGTATGCTGTTTTCTCATGACCGGGATACATATGACGCCGTGGACCGCTAGTGTATTTGATATTCCCTGTAAACTTCCTCATTTGGAGGAAGCCAGCATAGCCTGGCCAGGGTTAATGTCCCACCATGTATAATCACTAGGGCTATGACAACAGCATATTCTTTTCCTTGTTTTCATTCTCAGGTATATATGCATTGATATCTTATATGTTTTTATGTAGAGTGATGTAGTTCTTGGTTTATTAATTGTGTCTAACTGTGTCGGGTATATACTCGAGAGTCAAAACAATGAAAAGAATATGCTGTTGTCATAGTCCTAATAATCACGTTCTAATAAAAAAATAATTTGTTTTTTACTTTTGATTGTTTCAGAAAAATTTTATTTGTATTTTTTTTTTTTTTTAATATCTAATATTTTTCCATTTATCATTATTTTTTTTTTTTGTTTTTATAGGTTGGGGTCATTACAGTCAAACTATGGAATATCTTTCATAACAAAGGAGGGAACAAAGTCAGGGAAGTGACCAACTGCTTCAACAGAAATCGCAGAATCTTTCATTATCCGCATATGCGAACCATAAAGGAACTCTTCAAATCTGGAAAAGCATTACTGACCGCCATCAAAAAATAAACAAAAAAACGAAGAAACATGTACATAAATGAATTAAGTCAAAAGAAAAACCTCCAGTCCCGTTAGATAATCTTGTGGTCCACTATTTTTGTAAAGAATTAAAAAATTATATACATCAAAAATCATTAAAAATGGTAACGTCTATCCTTTGTTATACTAAATTTGAGTCAATCAATACTTCTTTCCCTCAAAGCATTTTTACCGAAGATCTTTTAATGATGATACATGATTTTTTTAAATTCCGGAAATTCACCCAAAAAATATGAGAACCAATTCAACAGCAAGACTGACGCATAACATGCAACATCCGACACAAACGCAGAATGTTACAATGGTGAAGAGCTGTCTACGCTTTTTCTTCCCCCCCCCCACTCTCCCATCCAGACGAAGAGATTTTTCTCGAAAGTATTTGGGAAACTCACGCATTTACCATCTTGTGCGACATGCTATGTTCAAAAATAAATATGCACGATTGAAAATTATCAAAGTCTATTCAATATTGTTACCGTTATTTATTTTACTACATAGATCGTTTCCATAACTACATTGTGATAGCCCTCAAACACAACCCTTTGTTTGCAACCGTAATGCCACCTACCTAATACTTACTAACCCGTATCGTAGAGTGGCCTGCTGAACTTGATACGTGGTGACTTCCCATATAAAAAAGATATTTGTCACAAATCATCCTTAGTCTATGTTAACTTGCTCACTAAGTTTCATTCAAGAATGTCTGACAGTATTTGTTTTACGGCTGTTTAATGATAAAGACTTATTTTAGATTGTGTTTAACAGTAAGATGTTTGTTCACTTTACATTTAAACTTCTGTGGATTAGTACAGGCAAGGAAGCAAAATAGTCAATAATTCTGAAACACTCTACACTTAGTACTACCATGATTTGAGCTATAATAGTCTAGGTATTTTTTTAATAGAAATTATCTTTGAGATGAAAACGATAGTCGAAAGAGTCCAAATAATTAAGCTTCATCTCATTATCTTTGAAATAAGCTCACTAAAATCTAGAGGTGAGGTAAGTTCTGGTGAGCGTTGAGCTAATTCAAGATCACACTTTCTACTGATGAAACGATTACGAAAGTGTCCTTGCATATCAATGAACGTCTATAAGACAAAGATTTTCTTTTGACATTTATAACTGAAACGCAGTGAACAAGGTAAGCATAAACTAATTTTTTTTTTGTACCAAATATAGTTTGATTATAAAAAAGATTGTGAATTTTATTAGATGACATTTTTCGAAACGTCATATTGTATAATAGCATTTCTTTTTTTTTCCAAGTTTTAGATTTCAATGGAAAGACCCGTATTTATACAGCATTTTAGAAATGTGTCATATATATATTTCAGAATAATGAAATACAATAAATCTACTGGTGTGCAAATCCAGTGATTATCGGTTTTACAAATATTATTGGATGTAATATTTTATAAAAGACTATCCCAGATAAATAAAATTGCTCAATATACTTGATAGAGCAAATAAATCATAATTTAGGAATTTAAAATTTGTGATTTGAAAAAAGTTAAATTTCAAATATAGAAATAAAAAATTCTATATTTGAAATTTAACTTTTTCGAATCACAACTTTTAAATTCCTAAATTATGATATATATCATAATTTAGGAATTTAAAATTTGTTATTCGAAAAGGTTATATATATATATATATATATATATATATATATAGATAGATAGATCCCATGTAAGAAGAAGAAAACACAAAATTGAGAGATATTCCTATATTCAGTTTCATTGTATTTCTGCTTCTCTTAGTGAACCCCTAATATTCTGGAATTCCAATTTACTGACATCCGGGCTCTTTGTTTTCCCCTCACACACAACACAAAAAATATACTGGCAATTCTTGTGATATATCCCCCACCCTTTACCAGTGCTGATTAAAAAAAATAAATAAATAATGAAAAAACAACAACAATTAATAGTTAACCAAGGAAGAGTCATAGATGTTTTGAAACTAATAAAAGCAAACATATTGTATATTTCAGAAAATTATAGTGTGTATATGTCCACAGGTAACAAAAAAAATATTAAAAAACAAAATTAAAAAGAATAAAAGTCTGTGTTAAAATGTTTTTTTTTTGTTTTTTTTTTGTGTATATACGCAGAACAGCTACAATATCAACATCACAACATTGTTTGCAATTTTACTGACTGGAAAAAAAATTGTAATAAAATAATTTTTTAAAAATTCATTAAAAAAAAAATAACTGAACCAAAAAAAAAAAAAAAAGACGATCCATTGTTGATTACATCACAGGTAAAAATATCCCCATAGACAATTGGAAAACAATTAAAAAAAAACTTATAAAAGAATTTTAAAAATTTCAAATTATTTGATACTTTACAATTAAAGGACCTATCTAAATTCTTACCCAGTGTTTTTGTATTATTTCTTTGTTGTTAATGTCTTAAAAACATTGATTATTTATACTGTTTGTATTCTTCAACCTCTAGAAGAGTGTAACTGACAACTTAATTTTACCAAGTACTTTATCCATTATGCTGTGTCTTTGCAGTCAGTGCGGACCACACTTAAAAATACAATTACGAATTACTCAGGATTTCTATCTGATGCAACGAGAGTATGTTTATGGAATTTCGAACAGAAATTTCATCCATTATAGATTCGCGAGTCTGACAGAAAGATTCCTGAGTTCGACACACCTGAAACAGGTTGGAGGTTAGATCGACCGAAATGTTGTGAAAATAAAGGCTCAAAATGAAAACAGCAGTAAAAAAATCCAAACAATTAATCCTTATCTCAAAAATTCAGAAACAAGAAATTGGTATTTTGAAATTTTAATAGTTGATAGTTTAATCTTAATTCAAAATAGCCTTATTACTTTTTTGAAAGGTAAGTACATTTATTATAGACTAGACTACCTGTGACCCGTTGGGTCAGTATGTTATATTAGCTATGGAATTAATGTATGAGCATGACACTTGTGACGTAAAGAAAATAGTTTTTTGTGATATAACAGAAACATTTTTACGAAAGTATATTAAAATGAAAAAAAAAATATAGATAGATTTCTGAGTCGTTCTGTTTATAATTGTTTATTTTTTAAAAAAAGCTTTCAGTCATTGAATTATAAGTGGTTTGCCATACTTATAGTTAAATATGCACTGAACAGATACCATAATACTTAAAGTTAAATTCAAATTTTGATATATCTTTTAATTTAAATGCAAAAAAAAAAAAATTGTGACACTGAAAACATACACAGTAAAACTATGTTTTATTGTCGCATTGATTATTTATTTGTAATGCAAATTAAAAACATATTTTTGGAGTTATTTATTTATGTTGGTAGTGTAGAAGAAAATGTATGAATGTTTTTTAAGAAAGGTGTATTAAAAATGGAGGATAAATTTAAAAAAAATGAAGGCAGTGGGAAAATCGCCATTGTAAAATGCTCTTATAGTTGTCAACGGTTTAAGTAGATTATTTGTAAGAAGATTGCGTTAAAATAGCTTAAACGTAATACGGAAATGAACGATGTAAAAAAATGCAGAAAGTATTAACAATTGTTTATTTGGATAATTTAAACGCGAAAAAACCCCAAACAATTGGGATGCTGAAAACGTACACAGTAAAACAATACGTTTTATTGTCGCATTGATTATTTGTTTATGTACGCATGCGCAAACGGACGGAAGTCGTAAACCCGATGTTGGGTTACAACACCCATTACAAGGTCATTTGAGTTTTATAATTATATAGATTAATAGGTGAGACCTCGTGACCCTTTTCATTTGCCAACCTAAGTTATTTTTCTAAATATTATTTCTTGTAAATTATGCATGAATGGATGAAAACAGTAGTTAAAAGAATCCAAATAATCAATCCTCATCTCAAAAATTCAGAAGACAATTATATAATTATAAAATTTGAATATTTAATTGTTCAATCTTATTTCTAAATAACTTTTCTTTTTTATATGGCACTAGCGAATCCTTCATCCTGTCACATGTGGATGATATTTGAGGACAGATGTTGGATGGTTTACATCAGTCTGTGGGCAAAACGTGTCAGACGATGGAGACAGATAGAAACTCAGATGTGGAGAAAACATATTTGGATGTTGAGGATGTTTCGAAGTTTCGTTACCTTGATGAGAACACAGAGAGGAACAGATTTTTACACACACAAACATATATATATATATATATATATATATATATATATATATATATGTTAGTTATACATATGAGAAAGAACAGTTGCAACTAAGTCATATACCATCTACTATGACTATGCAATTTCTATATTTACATACCTAGAAAACAGTTCCAATAATTCCCCCACTCTTTATCTGTGCCTAAACACTATCATTAATTCCCTCTCCCCCTCACTCTTTATCTGTGCCTAAACCTAAACGTAGATTCCATGAACAAAGTTTCTTTCTTAGAACTGCACGCCTTTGGAACTGTCTTCCGTTTTCCTGCTTTCCAGCTGACTACAATATGGTTGTCTTCAAGTCCAATGTAAACAAATTCTTGATGAGCCGTTCCACTTAAGTTAACAAATTTAGCGAATTTCCATTACTAACGATTACTATATTGTCCAATTGACTACTGTACACTCTTAACCCTTATCCTCGAGTGGTCTCTGGCCTTGATAAGTGGTTATGCCTATGTAAATAAATAAAGATAATAATATGAGTCAAGAAAGAGTCCCATATCATTATAATGGCAGGAATTAGTGTCCTCAATGATGCTTGGTTAAACAGAGTTGAAAGAAAAAAAGATAAAATACCAAGATCTTATGTACGACATGAAAAGAAACTGGAATCTTAGGAAGATCTTTATCATTCCAGTAATTATAGAAGCAACCAGACTCATGGAAAAGAATTTCTAAAACTACATGACTAATATACCTGGTGAACTTAGTGCAAGAGAGATACAAACGATTTCACTTAAAAGGTTGGTTAGAATCTTAAAACGATCTCTCTAGTTGGAACGCATGAAATAGCAGGTGATTGTTAGGCATTTGTTAGGATGGCTCATCTCCATATAGAACAAATGATAAGAAAATTTCATATATATTATATTTTAAAAATATTATATATATATATATATATATATATATATTATTTTTAAAATATGATTATCCACTGACACATGTTTCGTCATCTACGACTCATTCAGACTGGCTGAATCTAGTGAGATTCGAAATCGGGAACCAACGGTAATGAGTCTAAACTCTTTATCCATTCGCCCATCTCGCACGATTGCTTGGATATATCGCGATTTACTTATATGTTATTTGTTTTTCTGCGATACGTTTTGAATGAATTCAACTATTTACGAAAGTGCATTTTTACCTAAATGCGCGTTGGGAATAATTTTCCCTTTAACCAATTTGGTACCCCACATGGGGAGCGGCATATATATTATTTTTAAAATATAATTATCCACTGTCACGTGTTTCGTCGTCTACGACTCATCATATATATATATATATATATATATATATATATATATATATATATATATATATATATACTTCATTTACTCACATAAAATTAATATACGAAAGTATAAATTTATGCGTAAACTTTAAGTATTTACTTAAAAAATGCTCAATACGTAGGTAGAGCTAGCTAGTAAGTTATAAAATAAGCCTGAAGAGTCCTAGAGTGGATGAAACGCGGAATATTCAGTGTAGCTTAATCGCCATATATATTTTATAACTTACTGTATGTATATGTATATATATATATATATATGTGTGTGTGTGTGTGTGTGTGTGTGTGTGTATGGTTGAAATGAAGAAATGAAAACGGAACATTTTTGGAGGAAAACGGGAAGAGAAAGAACGAGACTCTAAAAGAGAAAGGGAGATGACAACATATGTGAGAGGGAGGCCATAAAAGATTTAAAAAAGGGGGGGGGGGAGTAACCACAAACGTTGATATAGTGAGATAACAGACGTTGCAGACTGGCATCACAAGAGGGGGAGAGGGAAGAGGTTGGAAAGAAAGAAAGAATGAAAAAAAAATAAAAAGAGAAACATGGAAACAACAAAAACAACAGCAAAAAAAAGAATAACGAAAACAAAGAACTTAGAATACATAGATAAGAAAAGAAATAGTTTTACAGGAAAAAAAAAAGACCAAATATATGGAGGCTGAAAATCTATACTGATGTCAAATTAAATAGAAAGAAAGGAAAATTGTTTTTCTTGATATATGACATTATTTTACAATCATAGAAACCAAATAAAAAAAAAGAAATGAATTCTTTTCATAGCATTTTTATGGATTTGATCATTTTCCTCGAGTTTCATTGATCTTTTCTTTTATCTGTAGATAATATTTCTAAGCATTCATTTGCGTTCTTTTTTCGGATACACAAGCCTATAATTTCGTTTTCTTTTTTGGTCTATGCAGGTCTTTAAACGTGCTAACCACACAGCACACAAATGCATATTTATTATCATTATGATTATTTTATTTTTTGTGCGTGTGTGTGAGGGGGGGGGGGTCTTCTGTTTTATCAATTTTCAGTGTTCAGTTTTCAAACCTCAATTTGACAAATTCTCCCCATTTTTTCCCCCCATGAAGTCTATCATCAAAAATTCATTCGTATATTTTTAGCACTCATATAAACACGAACCGATCTTTTCGCCTTTTTCATTTTTTGTTTTAATTCAATAACAATTATAATTATTTCCTTTCCACTTCTAAAATCTCTCAAGCTCTATTTTGGGTTCAGAAAAATTAAAAAAAAAAAACAAAAGAATTTTAAATAATTATTTCATATTAACGAATAAACGAAATATAAGAATACTTATAACATCTTCACAAAATATGTGTGGCCCATCTTTTTTTTTTTTTTTTTCCTACTTTTTTTTTTACCCCAACAAGGCATATTGCCACATTGTCGTAAGGGGCTACTATTTGGAATGATGCTTAACAGAGGTGGAGAGTTGAGCAGCACGTTAATTTAAATTTAAGAAGGTTAGTTCAGTTAGAGAAGTAGGAAACAGGAAAGGAATTCCAAAGTCCAGCAGTGTGAAGGAAAAAACTGAGAGTAAAAGGTTTTCCATCATCTAGGGGCTTCAACAGCAAAGGGGCGGGATTTTGTTGCTTATCGGTTTGGTCAGGATTATGTACGTCGAGGGTGAACAAGTGCTATGAGTTCATCAGAGCACATTCCATTAAAATACTTGTAAAACAGACACAGGGACGCAAAATTGCAGCGATGAGACAGAGGTTGAAGCTTAATCAGCAGTGTGAGACCTATTAAATTTTAGATTCTTTTTTTTAGACCCTGGAGAGACTAGCGGTAGAAGCTCCAGCCCAGATGTAGCAACAATGCTCCATGCATGAGTGAATGGTAGCTTTGTAGAGATACAAGATGCTCCTGGGCATGAATAATTTTCTAGCACGGTAGAGGGAGCCCACCTTCTTTACAGCAGCATTGGCTATTAAAACTAAACAAAATAAATAATCATTAGTTTAACAGTTTCATGTTGACATGTGTTGAACAAATTTTACCAATTGACTTCCAAAATAACCAATCTCTGCCCAGGTCTTTATTTATCCATCTTTTTCTTAAAATCCACTCTTGTCACTTCCCCACATGTTTAGTTTTTGGTTTTTCCTTACGAATTGACCCTGTTACCTCAAATGTTCTGCATTTACTAACCTAGTTACTCATCCATTCTTTTAATGTGACCAAACAAGCGGAGTCTCCTGTTATACACACATGTACCTATATTGTCAAAATAAAAGTTTCTTTCAAGGTCATCAGATCTATTCATGATCAAGAAATAATATAACAGTGAGATATAAGCCTAATGGATATTCTGCGATACTATGGAATTAATGAAAGCAAAACTATATCATTTTTTTTTCATCATTTCACCCCAAACAAGGCACAGAGACATTTAGTTGTGGGGGGGGGGCTACTATTATGGACCAGATTTACATAGATACTATTTATGGAGTTGGCAGCTAGATACCTGCTCACATTACACTTGAATTTCTGCATGTGGTTACAGTCAGGAAAGCAGGAGTCAGGGAGGGAATTCCAAAGTGCAGCAATCCGAGGGGAAAAAGCTATTCGAGTAGAAGGATTTACGGCATGTAGGGGTCTCTACTGTGTAGGGGTGCGATTTTGCTGCTTGTCGGGTTTGTTGAGGGTATTGTCGTTGAGGGGGTACTAGTGCTCAAAATTCGTCAGTTTAAGGAAAGGGAGTATTTAGCTCTCCGATGAGATACTCCCTTAACCTTGAAAGGTGCAAAAATAAGTCAAAATGGACCTGCTAGTATTTTCAGATAAAGGCACAACGGGCAACTGACAAGAAATCAACCACACACTCAAAGAAGGAGATAATACCTGGCAGGGTGCACCGTCTAACAAGCCAAAACATGCATAATCCTGACAAAGTTGTTGATAGTTCAGGATAGCTGGTTCAGTTTATCAGAATGATGCAATGGGAAACCTCGGCTGGTATGAACCCGGCCCAAAACATCTGCATGATAGGACGCTAGTCTGAACTCAATTATACACCCAGAAATTTATGCATCTGGATTAAATGTCGTTATAAACGGTCACCCATCTACATAATAACCATGCCCCACATTGCTTAACTTTGGTGCTTTGACGAGAACAAGCATGTCAACATGACTTAGTCATAGCAAGATAAATATAAAAATGTCAGACAGTATTATCAAATAATTGTGTGCACGTTTTAAGATTAAAGAAAATATTAAGTGTAACCAAGAAATAATAACCGAGTACAGCATTGGCCTATTGGATACTGACAGACTATGTGATCCGCTATGTCGAGATGGAACCTTTTCAGATCTATGATGCTTAATTACATTTTATAAATACATTTACATACATGATAATATAAATACACGTCCGTACGTACGTTCGTGTCTACTCATATAAATACACCCCTGCATGTACTAATATAAATACATTGACATGTTTATATAAATACACCCCCTATGTATTTATATAAATACACCGACATATATGCTTATATAAATACACCTCTGTATGTACTTGTATAAATGCATTGACATGTATGTTTATATAAATACACCTCTCTATGTACGTATATAAATACACCTCCGTATGTACTTGTATAAATATTCTTTCATACATACTTATATATAAATGCACCTACATATAATTGCTTACATAAATATAGATGCCTATATGTGTCTACGCACGTAGAAACATGTTTATATACACGTATGTACATAGGTGTACATATATGAATAAACATAAATACACCTGTGTGTGTAGATACATGCTTACATAATACACCTGCGCACACATAGATGTTTATATAAATACCCATATGTACGTAAATATATGCTTATATAAGCACACCTACGCACACATAGATGTTTGCATAAATACCATATGTACGTAGATACATGCTTATATAAATACAAAGGGCGAATGCACTCTTTTTCTGGGTCAACGGCCAACTAGCACCGTATATATTTGTGTGTGTGTATTGGGGTGGAGAAGGCTCCTGTAAGCCGTGGTGAAGGCAACCTTTCTAGGAGAAGCAAATCTCTGATTTAAAAAACCATAAAGCGGGAGACCAGTACCCGCATTAAGCTGGTCTGCAGTTTAATTTGTTGCTGGCTATCTTGCTCTTGCTTGTTGCTGGATCTCAACATTTTGAACCGAGAGAGAGACTTAGCTGTCGTACAAAGCTAAGACTCTGTAACATCTTCTTTGTATAGATACTCCCTCAGGCATTTGGGCTCATGGATTTTAAATGTTTGAGGGAGTGGCACTCGTCTGACAAGACGTTGCAATCATCATAAATACACCTACGCACACATAGATGTTTACATAAATACCCATATGTACATAAATACACCTACACATATAGATACAGGCTTAGACACATACTTCTATAAATACACATACATATATCCATGCCTATATGAATACGCCTACATAGATACAATCTTAAATAAATACACCGACATACAATAGGTACTTATATTGGGTGATTAAAACAAAATCTCCCCCGCCAAATATTATCCACTAAATTAACCCATGATTGAGGGGAGGGGGGGATAAACTATTTTAGATTTTTTCCGGAGAGGTGTGCGTGTTAAACTCAAATGATGGAAAATACTCGTGTTTGGCCAAATAAAAGTAATTATAACAAACGCATAGATTTAAAACAGTAAAAAATATTAAAAAAAAACACACACACACACACACAGAAATTATTCCAATTTACTATTATTTTTTTTGTTTTTTGTTTTCTGTTTCATATATAACGGGGGGTTGGTAAACATTGCAGCATACGGCCCATGTAGAAAGAATAACTTTATGATTTAGAAACCGATTCTTAATATGGGGAGGGGGCTTTCTTAACTATTCCGTACCTTCACATAATAATTTAATAAACAGAAGATAGGCGAAAAATTGAATTTAACTTGAAAATCCTATCTTAATTATAGCATGGTTCGTAAATTTCAGAATTACTAAACAGATAAAAATACGAAAATGTAATCGCCCCCAAAAAGAAAAATCTGCATATTTTAGGGGTTATTTAGATATTTTAATTATTTTTACAGCAGGAAAAAAAACGTACATTGGATGATTTAAAAAAATACCCCCCCCCATCAAAAAGAATATTACCAACTAAATTAACCCACCCACACATCAACCACGCATAAAATAAAACAACGGAAAGAAAAGCGAAATTTATTATTTTTTTGTGTAAATAAAATTCAGACCCCCAACTAAAAGGTTGACGAATTATTTTTATTTGTTTCTGTGGAAATAAAATTATCCACATGTAAAAATAACTTTACTGATTGTCTACTCGCTTCCGCCAAAAAAACACAACTTTGAGACGAACTTTTTTTTTTTTAAGAACCACCATTATTATTTCTGATATTCATGAATGACCTTGATAAGATAATCTCCGATTGGTGGCTTTGTAGAGGTACAGAAACTCTCAGGCATAAGTAAGTTTATAGCACGGTAGAGAGCCCTCCCCTCACCGGAGTTTGGCCTTCGGGCCAAGATCAAAGTGTAATATGAAATTTTTATTAATATTATCTTTTTTGTATTTTTTGATATAAATAAAAGATGTTTTAAAATTGGTTTTAAGTTGGACCCCCCCCCCTACACACAAATTTTAAAAGTGTAACCATGATAAAGGAGGCTGGCCGAGAGAGAAATCCTTTAAAATTTACAACAGAGACGAGATGGACCAACCAACGTCACCATCTCCCCTTCTTTTTGAGTTGGCCTTGTGCCTAAATGTTTTGTTCATTTCCCCAATTGTATTTTTTGCTCCTGTGAATAAAAAATTTAATATCTCAAAGTGTAGTATCTGTTCCGTCAGATGCTGCAAGCAAAGACCATTGCCACAAGGGCAATGGTCTTTGCTTGCAGTAGGGTCCATGTAGGGGCAACCCTATATACCAAGTGACTCTCATTATCCAGCTCTCATTTCCCACCTCTCGGGAGCTGGTCCCCCCCCTCTCCACATTAAAAAATGGCCTCATGCCTAATTTGCTCTCGTGGGGAAGCAAATAAACACAGCCTACCTTCCTCGCAGCAGCCGCGGCAATGCCTTCGATGTATCTGTTATAACTCATTTTCCTTGTGAACGTTAAGCCAAAGAGCTCGAACGAAGTACTTTCAGGTAATATGTTAGCCATAGCTATTAGAGAAACTTGATATTTGGAACTTGGAAAATTATATGTGTGTGTGTGTGTGTGTGTGTGTGTGTGTGTGTGTGTGTGTGTGTGTGTACGTACGTGTGTATTTAAATATTATTATATTATCAATTATTATTATATGGAGTAAATTTGTTCTATGTAGGCGTATTCATATAGGCCTGCATATATGTATGTGTATTTATAGGTACATGCGTCTAAGCCTGTATCTATGTACGTAGGTATATGGTTGATAAGGGCACAGTCCTGGGTCGATGGAGACACATATGCACACAAGTAGAGGCTGATATAAATACAATTATGCACATAGATACAGGCTTAGATGCATACATCTGTAAATACACATACATGTATGCAGGCCTATATGAACACGTATACATAGAACCAATTTTATATAAATACACCTACTGTGTGTGTACGTATGTATTTTAATAGAGGCACCTATACATACATACATACATACATATATATATATATATATATATATATATATATATATATATATACTAGCATTTAATCCTGGCTTTGCCCGGGTGTTTGGATGTGTCTGTTAAACAAAAGAAAAAGCAAAAAAAAAAAAATGTGGTAGTAGGAAGGCAGGCTCGAACCGGTACCGCGAAGGAGGAAAAGAACGGGGTAAAAACCTAACGTCTATGCTGTTACGACCACCGCCAAACCGGAAGCGACATTTTTTTAAATTAAGGCTAGACAATCTAAAGGAGAGGATAACTTTAAAAAATATCGGCGAAGAAAGTGACCTCCCCCTGTAGAAAAGTGCCTAGTTGAAGGGGAAGATTATGTTTTTAGCCAAATTTTCGATATTTGTCGTGTGAAAGGTCGAACTTTAAAACGATACTGATCTTAGTAAAATCCGTCGCATCTATTAAAAGTTTTAGGCAGACATGCAAACATACATACATGCATACATACATACAGACATACATTTATATATTGGTAACTAAAAATTTTCGACCCAAACCGATGAAAAAGCTTGCCCTATCTCTAAATGCCCTTTATGCAAAATTTCAAATATTTAAACCAGAAATTGTCTGAGTAATTTGGAAGTGACCGCAGAGGTAATTTCTTTTTTAACTTTAACCCCTTTTGTGACCCCTTAAAATTTATTGTTTTGGGCTCAAATCAAGTCATTAAGTTAGATCCTTGTCCAAGGAACCTATATCTAAAATTTAAAGTGCTTAGACCCAAAATTGTCGGAGGAGTTTAGTAGAGTTCTCAAAGGTCAAATCGTCGAACTTTGATACCTTAATCGCCGAATTTCTGGCCCAAAACCGATCACATCGATTTTCCCAAATCTCAGTACCCTGTATATCAAATTTCGAGTCTGTAGACTAAAAATTGACAGAGTTATTGCGTAGGGAAATGTACACAGACACATACAGACACGTTCACTATATATATATATATATATATATATATATACACACACACACAGACTCCTATAAATTTGTTTGTCTATTGATATTCATATTAAAACCCCCTTTTTTCTATTTATTTAAAAAGAAAATACAACTTTGTTATATATGGGCCATAGAATTGCATAGTCTTTTTCATGTTTCTTATGAAATGATCATCCTTAGTTAACTATTACGTGTAATTATATTCATGCAGATATTCTACATGATTTATACTTGCGTAATATTTGCGTAAAAAAGTTATAGTAAACACAAAACTCTTTCTCTCTATATATTTGTTTACAAAAGAATTGCATACCAAACACTTTTGTCAGTTTTTTGTCTACTGACATGAAACTTAATATATAAGGTATTCGAACCCATGCGAAACTTTATATTTGGGTTTTAGCCGAGGAAAATCGGTGCAAAAGTGTGAAAATTAAAAAAAAAATGAAATTTGCCAGGTGAATGTCGAACGACGGCATTACGGATATGCATGCATAACGTAATATCTATTGGTTCATGTTTTAATTTTTAGCCTTGCAGCACACATGTCTTTATAACTCAGGCATTAACGTCAAAAGAAAAAGTAAATCGTAAGCTGAACGTTTTGGTTTCGATCCTCGGAGGTGGTGCACGAGTAATATTTTTAAAAAGCTTTAAATCATTGTTATATTTTGGGTCCAACATAATATAATAAATACGAAATCTGCATTAATCAAAATATCATATTTAAGCGAATTTTACGACCGGGCAATGTCGGGCGGCCTGCTAGTATATATATATATATATATATATATATATATATATATATATATATATATATATATATATACTGTATAAGCAAAATCAAGACTTCAAAAAAGGTGTTGATAGCAACAAAAAGTGTATTTAATTTTACGTTACAATTGTTTCCATGCCAGATTGACAATTTCAAACATTATGGCGTTTGAAAATTTTCACAAAACCAGCATTTCTTCAGACATTATGAATAAAAACACTCTTGACAATAGAACATTGTTTAAAGAAAAAGAGAAAGAAAAATTCCCTTAACGCAAAAAGAAGCATGTGAAAAATATTTACTCTGGAGGTAACCTCCGTGAAAAGACCATTTAAATATTAATATAACACCTAGTTTTCGTATCCTTATTTAAAAACAAAGTCATAAGAAGTTTCCACAAAAAAACCGTTAGCCATTTAAAAAAATGTTTTTAATATATCCCATTCGTTTAATTCCTAAATTAGATTTCTCTATTTCTTTATTTCACATAATTAATTTTTAAAAGGAATTTTTTATATTTCTATATTTATAATATGGCCATGAAAACCTTGCATTAACGTTAGGGTTAATTTTAGTTTTGTATTTGCTCATTAGTGATAAGTAATGTTTACAAATTATCGATTGTTTTAATACTTACATGTAAGACCATTTTAGGTTTAATGTTTAATTGAATATGAGAACAAAGAAAAAGACTATATTATATATATTAATTCTCATACAACATTTCGGGTAAAGGATTCTAATCTATTTATCATTTAATATTTTAAAATTCATTATCATTGTAATTAAATATGTTTCCATATCGTTACTATAAAACTATTATGAAGGGAGATAATCCAATTACGTTGTTAATTGCTAATAGTTAATTCTGTTGGAAAAAAGGTCAATATTGGTTCCCATGAAAGCTAAAGGGAGATAATTAAGGCCGTTTGATGTTTTCGGTCTGGTGATTACTAGAAAGCGTCTGTGATTTAGTAATTAATTTAATTAAACAAATACAGAAATTGCTACGATAGCTTATTTAACAACTTAAAAGTATAAATTATATTTTTAATCTTAAAAACTGTTTTTTTTTTTACCCCTGGGTTTAACCTAAATTAAATCATCTCTTTTTTGGCTTAAAACTTATTGGTATATGAAAATTTACTGGATTACACGAACTCCGTATATTACATACAAGTCTGTCTGTCTGTCTGTCTGTCCGTCTCTCTCTCTCTCTCTATATATATATATATCCAATGTCCAAATATCAAGTTTTCTCAGTTGGTCATTTGTTGTTTTTCAAAAGGTAGCCATTACAATAGTGTTTCGACGGCACAATTAAGGTATTGTTGCATATTTAGTCATATTGTCATTAGATTTATAAGTTGTCCAAAATGATGTATTTTTTCTAAGTATTTTAAAGTAAACATTGTTATTATATATATATACATTGTTATTATATATATTGTTATTATATATATTGTTATATATATATTGTTATTATATATATATTGTTATTATATATATCTATTATATATATAAATCCGTAATCCTGTCTGTTTGCTTGTTTGTTCACAATTTGATTAATATATACAAAACTTCCTGCTGAAAACGGTTATCTATATAAATTTTATTTACTATAAGATTTTCTATATAAATAAATAGCATCACGATCAATATATATATATATATATACACTATATTGAAGACAATGTACATAATAGAACTAATCTAATTTGCATATTATATTAAAGAAAATCTTTTTAAATAATTCGCTCAATTAAATTTACTGATTATAGTAATGTAATTGATGTAATTGTTCTATTTAAGAGTATTATTTAAAGTTAATTTATTTAAATTATTTTAAGTCAAGTTATTTTGTACTATTTGCTACACTGGCACATTTTAAGTAATTTTCACTGATATTTCACTTCCGGTTATGAACGGATATAGTTTTTAACTAAATCGAGAGATATGGTGATAAAATGATTTGTTTTAATTATTTATTTTCTATAAATGTAAAAGTTACAAATATTGATACAAAAAATAAATAATTAGGCTAAGGATGATTTTATTTTTCGACGAAATATTTTAAATCGTTAGCCCTCTATTAAAGTCTCGGCTATAAATGTCGATTCATTTTAAGGTGTAAGCACGTTTACTAAAAGGTTAAAATTTATTTCCTACGGACGATTTTAAAATCATTTTTCAACTATTTACTTGACTGTCTGAATTTTATTATCGTTTTCATAATACTTTGAAAAAGAAACAAGGTAAAGTAATGCTTTTTATATCAGATATATTCCTACGCGTTTTTTTTTTCACTTTTTTTTCTTCGATTTTCTTTTGAGAAAGATCTTATGTTTTCCTGTCTGGATAATTGATTTAGTTGATAATATATATTTGTGTGAGGGAGTTTCGACGTA
>NC_136502.1:6166402-6233902 GCF_053919585.1 Euprymna scolopes | reverse complement strand
ATGAATGGCTGACAAAACCACAACAACAAAAAAACAGTTGGTTTTGCACTTCCTCCCTCTCTCCAACACTCTGACGTCATTTTAAAACAGGCTTTTGACTTTCTGATATTCTGGGCTTCCGTAGAATCCATGCAAGACGAATTGTCATTTGTAAACCAGAATTTCTCGCCTTTTTTTTATATGCATGCGAGTGTGTGTGTGTGGGGGGGCTAATGAAGCTATTCTTTTGTACGAACAAGGCGTTTTCTTTTTATTTAATACAATATCTTAGGGACTAATTATCTCTGAAATAGTCACAGAAAACTAATATCTATCTTTCAAGGGGTTTTTACAATTTTTAACTTCAAAGTTTAGTTGAGCTTGTCAATTTCCGACATGTTTCCGTGAAAACATTTTTCATTATAACTTTTTCCGCGTGTAAAAATATTTTTTTCTTATTGGAAATGAACTTTAGGCTTTAATCTTTCAAATACAATGAAAAAGTAATAGGCAGCCTACAAAAAAATTATCCGGTTTTCAAAACCATGCATCTCTATCAGCTTCCGTTATTCTTCGGCCATTTTAGCCCGTACCTATTATATGAGATCCCAAGTAAAGGTGGAAAACTGTACTGAGGTGACACATGTCGTCCCCTAGAAGAATATGGAAAAGCCATAATACGCGGAGAGATAGTAAAAATCAAATATGGTTGACCATATCTGAAGGGAAAAAGAAAAATAAGACTCAAGATGGGAACAGTAGTCCAATGCATCCAAATAATACGGTTAGGGGTTAGTTCCGTATATTGTAGGGTTAGTTATTTGGAATAAAATAATAAAAAAAAGTATATGCTATAAAATGATTAAAAATAAAAATAAATATTTTAAATAAAATAAAAAAATATATTTTTTTTAAATGTGTGCTGCAAAATAATTAAAAATAACAAAATAAAAAATAAATTAATAAGAAAACTACGTTTTGTTTCATTTTCAACTTCCGGTTCGATGCTTTCACGTCTTCAACTAACTTAGAGACGAACTATTTCGCCTGCAATAGACAATTAATAAAAGCTTGCTCAAGAAAATTGTTTTTCTATTTTTTTCTTGTGCGTAAATTATATTTATGTATTTACTAATAATCGAATCTTTAGACAAACGCTTGACGGAGAATATTCAGAAAACCTTCGCACAGAAGGATTAAATGCTAGAAGTAAAATTAATCCTTTGTTTAGCTTTTTATTATTTTGGAGGGAAATGGGTAAAAATTTAAAATAATTTAAAAAAAAATGCTTTTAACAACATGTTTCACGAGTTAATCGTTGTTGCTGCAGATTAAAAAAAAATCAATTCCATTTTTTAAACGGAAGTTGTGTCGGCTTCAGCAAATAATAATAATAAAAAAAAAAAAATAAACTAAATTAAAAATAAATTAAACAATCCAACGTTGAATAATATATACTAAATAAAACTAGAAAGCTACTAACACCTGAAAGTATCCTGTACCTCTATAAGGCAATCATTCGCCCATGTATGGAGTATTCTTGTCATATTTGGGCTGGTGCATCTGCTACTAGTCTCTCACTACTAGACAGGGTTAAAAAAAAGAGTCACCAACCTAATAGGTCCTGAACTGTTATCTAAGCTTCAGCCTCTGTCCCATCGACGAAATATAGCATCCCTCTATCTCAGTGAATGCTCCGACGAACTGCAAGCACTTGTACCACCTCGATGTAAAAACCCCCAACAAACCCGACAAGCAGCTAAATCCTACCCCTACACAGTAGAGATCCCTAGATGTAAGAGAGCCTTCTACTCTAGTAGTTTCTTCCCCAGAACTGCTAGACTTTGGAATTCCCTTCCGGGTTCCTGCTTCCCCAACTGTACTGACATGGAGAAGTTCAAGTGTAACGTGAACCGACATCTTGCTGCCCAACTCCCCACATAGTACCCCTGTAGCTTATATCCCTGATAGTAGCCCCCTACATCAAAGTGGCAATGTGCCTTTTTTTGGGTGAAAATGTAATAAAAAAAAACAATTAAAACAATTCTTTTATTACCGAAACCGTAAAAATAATATGCAGTTATTTTATTTTAAAATTTCCTTTGAATAAATCTATATATATATCTATGAAAGTGAAATTGTCTGTCTCTGTGTGTGCATTTCTCTACCAAACTATTTAGTCAGTTTTCAGTCTACAGACTCGAGATTTGACATAAGGGATATTCGGATTTGAGAAAATCTTTTTAATCGGTTTTTGGTCAGAAATTTGGCTGTCAATGGGTAAAAGTTCAACGATTTGACCTTTGAAAAACTACCAAACTCCTCCGCCAATTTTCGGTCTAAACACTTGAAATTTTAGATATAGGTTACTCGGACATGAGTCAAACTTTTTAATTTGACTTGAGCCCAAAATAATAAATGGTAAGCGGTTAAAATTGGGGTCAATATTAAAAAACATTTACCTCTGCTGTCTCTACCAAACTATTCAGCCAATTTTGGGTCTAAACATTTGAAATTTTACATAAAGGATATTCAGACATGCAGCAAGATTTTTAATCAGTTTTTGGGTGAAAATTTAGCTGCCAAGAGGTCAAAGTTGAGAGAGTTGACCTTTGCATACTCTACCAAAGTTTGGGTTCAAACACTTGAAATTGAAGATGCAGGTTACATGGACATGAGACAAACATTTTAATATATATATATATATATACACATATTCACATAAAATTATGAACAGTACATAAGGCCCGAGCAAAGCCGGGCTGAATTGCTAGTATATATATATATATATATATATATATATATATATATATATATATATATATATATATAAAGTTCTGGAATAAAAATTATGAAGTCCTTTTTCAGGTTAAGATTAAATTGTGAAAAAGTATCTTTTGTATGCATTAATCAAATTGTGAACAGACATACACACAATAATCTATTGTAATATATAGAAATGGATATAAATCCACCTACGTGTATGATTATATAAATACATATATAGAGAGAGCATCACTATTGACCATCGGGCTAAGATCGCAGTGTAGTATCTGTTCTGATGCTACACGTAATCTATTTTGTTCTCTCTCAGTAAGACCATTTTAATTTTTGTTCCTATGCAGCCCCTTTTTGGAGAACTGGATTTTCCCCACATCAAGAACCGACCTTGTGTCTAACACTGCCCTCGTGGCGAAGCACGTAAATAGAAACATATATAGAGAGAGGCTAATGCTCATAAAAATACACTAACGTACATCAATAAACACTTACGAAGGACGTCTCAAAATTAAATTCTGGAGGACAAAAGGTCGCGCGGTTTAATGGTAACACTCTTGTCTTTGTATTTCTTCAAGTTTTTGGGTTAAAAAATAGGAGTCTTTACCTTTTGAAACGACCTTTCTATGTACGTACCTCTACATATATATGCTCAACCATACGTACATAGTTACATGGTTATATAAATACACCGACGCAAATAAATACATGTTTATATGAATACACCTACGTACATAGATACATGCTTGTATAAATACACCTACGTACATAGATACATGCTTGTATAAATACACTTACGTACATAGATACATGCTTGTATAAATACACCTACGTACATAAATGCAGGCTTAGATAAATACATCTACTAAAATAAATACATGTTTATATAAATCACCTACGTAATAAACACATGTTTATATAAATACACCTACGTACAAAATATGAGTTTGTATAAATACACCTACGTACAAAAATACATTCTTATATAAATACATCTACGTACATAGATATTGCTTATATAAATGCACACACGTACATAGATACATGCTAATATAAATGCACCTACTTATATAGATATATGTTTATATGAATACACCTACGTACAAAATACATGTTTATATAAATACACCTACGTACAAAATACATGTTTATATAAATACACCTACGTACAAAATACATGTTTATATAAATACACCTACGTACAAAATACATGTTTGTATAAATACACCTACGTACAAAATACATGTTTGTATAAATACACCTACGTAGATAGATATTGCTTACATAAATACACACACGTACATGGATACACGCTAATATAAATGCACATACGTATATAGATATATGTTTATATGAATACACCTACGAACATAGATATATGTCAACTCCTTATGAGAGGACGTAGCTGTATCATTGCAAATACCGCCCTACATAAACCGTATGCTAACTAACGTGTCAACCTTTCCATGCATTCAACGGTTACCCACTCCCCCTTTCTCTATCTCTCTCCCCATAACTGCCTAATCATAATTAAACGCCGCTATCCTAATTAACTGCTTGCCCCTTTCTTTAATTATTTTTTTTCTTTCTTTCTTCTATTTCTATCCTAATTATTTATCCATCTCACGTTTTTCTTTCACTCTCCTCTGTCCCCCCCCACCGTTTTCCATTCCTATCTGTATCTGGTTTGATATGTTACCCCCCCCCCTCCACCTCGCCCTTTGTCCTTTCCTAATAACTTTACAATTAACTGCTGCTGCTGATTTTTTTTTATTCGAACTTGTACATTTTTTAATTTCTCTTTTTCTCACTATAATAAATATTTATTTCTGTGAAATCTGATGAAATTATTGGATTTGATAATCAAAACATGTGTAACCAAGCAGATTAAAAACGGTAATTAAAATATATTTTGCTCTCCAGCAGTATTTATCATTTACTTGTATATATATATATATATATATATATATATATATATATATATATTTGGTGTAAAGAGGGCTCCCGTAAGCCGTGGTGAAGGCAGCCTTTCTAGGAGAAGCAAATCTCTGATTTAAAAAACCATAAAGCGGAAGACCAGTATCCGCATTAAGCTGGTCTGCAGTTTAATTTGTTGCTGGCTATCTTGCTCTTGCTGGATCTCAACATTTGGAACCGAGAGAGAGACTTAGCTGTCGTACAAAGCTAAGACTTTGTGACATCATATTTGTATAGATACTCCCTCAGACATTTAGGCTCATGGATTTTGAATGTCTGAGGGAGTGGCACTCGTCTGACAAGACGTTGCAATCATCATATATATATACACCCACACACACACACTGGTAGTCAAACTAAATATTGAAAGGCTCATATCGTTGGTTCTATGAGACGAAACTACATAAAAATTTGCGGGCTTTTGGAAGATTATAATACTATTCTATGGTTAAAATTTTATGACAATTAATACAAAGGAACCTATATTTTTAAACCAATAAAATATGCTCAAATTTGCCTACATTTGTATAAATAATGTCATGCAAGCCAGCTTCAGTGTTGCTGCTTCGGCTGTCCTCCCTGTGGTCTTGCCAGGCCACTAATATTTTAGAAATGTAATGAGAATGAAGGAATAAGATTTCTAAATGCCATAAAGCCAGTTTTTTTCTATATTTGCATTTTGTATAATTCTGTTCCTTTTCTTCTGATGAAAAGCATTTAACTTTGAAATGCCATGGCCTAAAGCGTTTTTCTTAAATTTCCCCATAACTTTTCCTGGTGATATAATAAAGTTATAACTTTTATTTCTCATCTTTCATTTAATATATATATATTTTATAAATGTTTATTTTTGAAATATTGTTAATTTCAATGGATACCGTTTTCATTTAACGGGTCGAGACTGTTGTAATAAAAACTGGTTCACCGTTAATTTCGAGTAAAAACCAATGTATCTATTTTATAGGTTCAGAGCATATATAGTACAACATTTTTTGGAAATTCAAAGACTTAAAGTTTTTCATTTATATAACCCTTGTTTATTTCAACTTGGATTTCTTTATTACAGCCGTTTCGTTAATGGAATGACAATTCTATGATTTTATGTTTTCATAAAAATTTTCTTTCTCATCAACTCGTTCGATGTGATTTCCATCCGATGTTACCAACAAAAAGTTAATTTTGTACATGATAAACCTGGTGCGTTCGTTTGGGAAAAGAAATTCCATCCCCACGTTGTTACAGGTCGGCCATCAGTAACATTGCTATAGAAAGATAAAAGAGTGTGACGGTAGCCATGTTGGCTTCTTTGTCTTCTCGTCGACTCAAGGACAAAAGCCTGGGCGAAGTTGCTCCGCAACAGAGGAGTGTATTGTCAGGTACCGAGAACCGGAAAGGAAGAGAGTTAATTGTTGTAAGTTGTAACTTTTATAAACACAGTCACGTGATCAACTCGTCTGAGAGGTGGTCTCTGATTGGGCAAACCAGAAAGGAAGTTGACTGCTACAACCAATCAGTAATGATATTGTAAATCAAAAACTTTCTAAATCTCAAACCTCAAAGTATCGCTGACACTACTGTTACAGACCCACCTTGCTGTAACCTGTAAGAATCAGTTTTTTTATATAAAATATTTTTATACTCGCTCAGTAGATATTCTACGTTCACGGATATTCTACCGTAGACATAAAGAAAGAAAAAAAAAGATATTTACATTGTGGTAGGAAGACGAGTTCTTGTTGTGAATGTCTTACGAGGGAGAACCGAAGATTGGGGCTATGTGTAATCATTGTTCTATCAAGATAAAGTTTCTATTTTAGAAAGTGACCCAAGAAATTTTCATACACACTCCACACATATACACATTCTTGAATTAAGAAAATCAACGACACTGTGATTTTAAGCCCCACTAATAAAAAGAATTGTTTCTTTAATTTTAGACTGCCCACAAACACCCAAAACTCAGTCAAATCTTCAGTTAATTTAAGCTTTCGCGATTATTCGTTATTCGTGTCAGTTTTTTTAATCTAGCTCCACTAACGAAACTTACGTCAAATTAAACAAAAACAACAACAAAAAACACAAAAAAGAGATTTCTCCTGATTTCAAACGTAAACTCAGCCTTAAACATATTGTCTATTTGACCATTAAGAGAAACCATCCGAACCGTGCATCTCGTGGAGTTTAGTCATTGCCCAAAACCATCAGGTCAACCGGCAGCTTGGCTTTATTAGTCTTACCGCTCTTGCCCAGGCGCCACTCCTTCGAACCCACACTGACCATCCTCCACCTTTCAGGCACCATCGCTCCGTGTAAACAGAAGATTAAACCATAAAATGAAATTCTGATTGAATCCGCCATCCAAAATAAGCCAAAACTAACATCGCGAATCAAGGCTACGGAAAAAAAAATACATAGAAGATGGGGGTCTGGAAGAGAGAGGCAAAGAGAAGGGGGGCGTAGAAGAGATATAGAGAGATAGCGAGAAAAAGAGAAGCAGGGAGAAAGTAAAGAGAAAGAAAGAAAGAGAGAGAGAGAGAGAGAGAGAAAGAGAGGGGGGGGGGCAGCATAACGATAAATAAATGGCTATCAGCTACACTCTTCTTTTCCAATTCTACCTGGGAGCCATCTCCCTTATTTCCCAACACCTCACTCCCCCAGTCATCGATTCTACTCTCCTCTCCTCTCATCCTCCCTTCGACCCCTCCTTCCCCCCAAATCAATTTTTCTCCATTTTGCTTCAATTCTTTTTCACTCATCCCCGCTGATCTCGGAAGCAGCCATCGTAAATTCCATCAGTGGTGGAAGCCAATCAGTAATAATGTTCCCTCGGACGGACCACCGGACAAACGGACGGGTAGGCAGCAGCTGGCTGGACAGTCGCTCCGTACACCCTCTCCTGTTCTTCTTATGGCCAGTCTCTCTCTTTCTCTCCTTAGCCGACAGGCAGAGGACGAAGAGATGTAACGCCATTTTAATACACAGATGGAATTGGTCAACGGATTGCTTTCAGAAACCAAAAGCTGCCGGAGGATGTCTGCGTAAAAAAAGAAAAATGGAAAAGTAATAGATACCAACGACAGAGTGAGAGAGAAGGGGGTGTATATTAATTATATATAAGAAGGAAAGAGAGAGAGAGAGAGGGAGAGAGAGAGGGAGAGGTTATGAAAATTATTAGAGAAGAAAGATTTGAGCGAAGATTGAATTGAAGATGAAATATATACCAAAAAGTAGAAAAATTACGTTGCTATAAGTGATATATATATATATATATATATATATATATATATATATATATAAAGCTGGCCTAATGGTTATCGTACTGGGCTCACTGTCTGCAGGTTTTGGTTTCGATCTCAGCTCGAGTATTTTTTTTTTTACTTACAAAAAGTGAACTGTTTAGACAAAATATCCCCGTTTCTGTATGAATTAAAATAAAATATTTATGCGTATTTTTCGACCGGTCATCGGCGAGCGGCCTGCTAGTACATATATATAAATCATTATATTTTCTAAGAAAACAAATATAAACTAAAACCACATTATATTAATACGTTGGTTTGGCGTTAATGACTCAGCATTGAAATAAAAAATGGTGTAATTATCTCTGCTTGGAGATTTATTACTCGGGTTATGACAACAGCATATTATTTTCATTGTTTTGACTCTCGAGTATATATCCGACACAGTTAATCAACCAAGAATCATATAACTCTATATGAAAGGTTATCAGATATCAACGGATACACACTCGGGAGTCAAAACAATGAAAAGAATATGCTGTTGTCCTAGCACTATTTATTTATCACGGACGTCAATATACTCGCTACATCAAATACAGGATTTGAAGAATAGGAATATAAAACGATCGTTAATAGGCCAGAAAGACAGCATTCAAGAAACAAAAGAACTTTTTGATCAGTCCAATATTAATGCACACACTTTCTCTCTCTCTATCTCTCTTTCTCACACACACACACACACACACACACACACACACACACACACACTTGTCCTGGAACCCAGTAAGACCAAGAGACCAAAATGAAATATATATGACAACGTATAAAAATGGTTACTTGGGGAGAGGAAAACTGTTCTCAATTTCTTTAATAACTCAGTGTTTGAGAAATAAAGAACTTAAATGGAACATTCGAATATATAGACTTCAAGTGTTAGCCCCAAGTGTGGGCCTCTTGCTTTCTGAGAACTTCGATTGAAGTAAAATAAAACAACAAAAAAAAGAATATATATATATATATATATATATATATACAGGGTGACCCCCCCAAAAAACAAAAGCTAAATGGACGCCATCTAGAACATATGCTGTAGAACGGAGAAAAAAAAGGGCAAAGACCCTAGTGTTTTGAGGTGATGTTTTGAATATAATAAACTAGTTATGACCAAAGTGTTTTTCCGAATGAAATGAAACTAAGAAACAGGGCCTAATTAGAGTTGGGGCCCGTTTTTTTTGGTCACCCTATATAACTACTTCATTTACTCACATAAAATTAATATACGAAAGTATAAATTTATGCGTAAACTTTAAGTATTTACTTCAACAGTGCTCAATACGTAGGTAGAGCTAGTTAGTAAGTTATAAAATATATATAGCGATTAAGCTACAATGAATATTCCATGTTTCAGCCACTCATAATCCTGAACAATCCTAGAGTGGATGAAACACGGAATATTCAGTGTAGCTTAATCGCCATATATATTTTATAACTTACTGTATATATGTATATATATATATTTTTTTTTTAGTTACATTTTCACCCCATTTGTTGTACTATCGGGGACATAAGCATCAGTGGTACTGTGTAGAAAGTTGGGCAGCAAGATGTCGGTTCACGTTGCACTTGAACTTCTGCATTTCGTCGATGGGACAGAGGCTGAAGCCTAGATGACAGTTCAGGACCTATCAGATTGGCGACTCTCTTTTGAACCTTGTCTAGGAGCGGGAGACTAGAGGCAGATGCACTACCCCAAATATGACAACAATACTCCATACATGGGCGAATAGTGGCCTTATAGAGGTATAGGATACTTTCAGGCATTAGTAGCTTTCTAGCATGGTAGAGAGAACCCACCTTCTTCGCAGCGGCCCTGGCAATGTTCTCAATATAATTGTTCCAACTCATGTTTCCTGTGAAAGTTAGGCCAAGGAGTTTAAAAGATGTATTTTCAGATAAAGAGTCATTGGCCATTGCTATTGGTGGTAGGGAAGGGTTCTTGTAATTATTGAAGGAAACAAGTTTAGTTTTGGCAGCATTGAAGGTGACCATCCATTTTTGTCCCCATTCCACTACAGATCGGAGGTCATCCTCTAGTGTTTCGGCCATTTCTTTAGATATGTGTTCATTTGTTTTCCTGTTGTGTTTGTTATAGAGCGTGGTGTCGTCAGCATACATACCCATCTCACAGACAATTTTGTCAGGGAAATGATTTATGAATATTAAGAATAGCAGAGATCGAAGGCTAGACCCCTGAGGCACTCCCGCATTTATATCATATTGTTTAAATATACGACCGTCAAGGACAACCTGGATTTTTCTCTTATCCAAGAAGGATTTAATTATGTTATGTATTCTTCCAGTGATGCCGTAAGATCTGATTTTCTTGAGAAGACCCTCATTCGATACCCTGTCAAAAGCCTTAGATATATCTAGAGCTACCACTCTACTCTCTCCCGCTTTGTTCAGTGACTGGTATATACGCTCTGAGATTACAGTTAGGATGTCTGCTGTGAAACGGGCTTGCCTAAATCCATATTGTTGGTCAGTCAGAAGTTTAGCGTCTGTAAGGTGATGGACTAGAGCTTGGTTAATTATGGTCTCAAATATTTTGGCGAAAAGTGGGAGGAGGCTAATGGGGCGATAATTTACTGGGTCAGTTCTTTCACCAGAATTCTTGAAAACTGGTACCACCGAAGCAGTTTTCCAGCAGGCAGGAAAGCAAGATTCCTTAAGGCATTTGTTGTAAAGTTTGGAGAGAACTGGAGCTATTTCGGCGGCGCACTTTTTTAATAGCACAGCCAGGATGAGATCAGGTCCACATACTTTTGAAGTGTCAAGATTTTTTATGATAGCATGCACCTGAGAAGGGGTGATTTTCAGATCGTCTAGTGTGGCGTCTGTCTGCAAAGGAAAGTCAGGAAGGGGTTGGTTAGCAGAGTCCAGTGTGGAGTTGGAGGTAAACCGTCTGGCAAGCAAGTTAACCTTCTCAGTTGCTGAGCAAACAACCTCATGATTTTTGGATAGTGGGGGAATTGTTGATTGCCCATTATTTACTACATTGTTGTAGATTTTCCAGAAGTCTTGGGTTCCTAATTTTTGTGCTTCGATGCGTTTTTGGGTGGTTTCAGTAAATTCCCTCTTAGCTGTCGCTATTTCTTTCTTACAGTTATTTTTGGAGTGGGGTTTGCTATAGAATTTGCGTGTGGGAACATGTACTTCAATTGCTGCTTTGAACCATTCAGTGGTCTCATTAGCGCAATGTTCAGCAGGAAGTGAAAAGATATTTTGCCATGGAGCGTCCCTGATGGCTTCCCAGTCAGCCTTTTTGTAATGTCTCGTTGCTTTGAGCAGTGGCTCTTCAGTTTTGGCTTTAAAGTTTAGGGCTATTTCATCGGGAACTGTGGTCAGAAACAGATCTAGAAGTGATGCATGTTGTTCTTTCTAGTCTGGGTTGGAAACGTAACCATCTGTGATAGGGAATGAGATATAGAGAAGTTATTTGTGGTACCAGCTGCGTCTGTGTGAGTAGAAAATCCAAGCCAGTTGCTGTGGTGGACATTGAAGTCACCAAATACATGAACTTGTGCACTAGTGTTGAGGGAAAGTGCTGTTTCTATGCTGTCCGAGACTTTGTTTATTAGGGCACAGTCCTGGGTCGAGGGAGAGTGGTTGAGAAAATAAAAGTAGCTAATGTTATGTTGCATGATTAGTCTAAAGCACATAAAGGCTTGATCGTCCAATTCTAGTTTAGTTTCTCTAGTCAAGGGAAGGGTGTTTCGAATGTAGACTCCAAGCCCATGCATATGTCTGTCAGAGTCCTTACGGCAGAGTGGGAGATATCCAGGCATGTTAAAGTAGTTAGAGGGGATAGAGGAGTGTAGGTTAGTCTCACTTAGTGCTAAGATATCCGGGGTGTTTGTTAGGAGAAATGCTTCAACATCATTTAAATTAGTTCTAAGTCCATGGATGTTCGTAAATGCGAGTCTCAAGGGAGAAGGCAAGTTGTTTTTGTTTATTTTGTGTATATATATATATATATATATATATATATATATATATATATCGTGTATATTTAGGAAGCAAGTTTTCATTGAAACATATATTGTTGAAAAGCACAGAGAGTTTCTGTTTAACGACTTTCTTTTTGAAAGATTTCAATTTATGTATTGTTTTGTAGTATTGTTGAATGTTTGTATGTAGGATCTATATTTTACGTGTTGTTGCATTGTTTCCGCCAGCGCTTTCTACTGAAACATCAATCGTCTTCGGGCGGTTGTTTGTTTGTTTTGCCTACCTAAACGTACTTTTCTATAAATAGCCACACGTTTTCAACCCAGCTGACAAATAGCCGCCTAAGGATGACTGATGCTTTTCAACTAATATATATAGCTTAATGTGTAAGAGGAAAAGAGAGAGTCCAATTCCAGAAGAGGAGACTTATCTGGATAATGCCAAGCTCAACAATTATTATTGGAGCTTATACAATAGGACAACAAGAGTATGAAATGAAGTCACAAAACTATATATTGGTAAATATACAATGGATCATTTATTAAATAATGGAATACAGGCAACATTTGGGGTATAGAAGGGACTCTTTATGCCAGGGCATTTCGAAGCCTAATGCTTCTCATCAAAAGAGTAGAGAAGGTGCTAGGTAGCATGGGGAAGATGCGGCGTCTAGCGTAGGGTCCATTAGGGACGAAAAAGATTAAGAGGAATTATAGAATGTTGGGAGGAAGCTTTATTGATTTCTAAATAAATAAGGGGAAGCTTGTTATATATAGTATGATATATAAGATTGTATATGGTCTTTAACATAGTATTGAGATTAAGGGGTATATATATTATGGTTAAATAGGGGGTGTATTGTTGCTACGTGGTAATGTATTTTAACGGATTGTGGGGTATCTATTTTCTATGGAGTGGGTATTTTTGACTGGTGCAACCTAAACGGCAAATGACGGCTATAAAATCGCTTATAATTTGGGGGGTGATGCAAGGTTGTAAAACTGAAAGGTTTTGCGGCAATATGTTTAAGTTTCTTCTGTTATGATATAAGGAGTATGATTATAAGGGGGCGGTCGGATGATAGGATGGCAATGACTATGAGTGCGTTTAACTTGATGCAAAAGGTTAAGGATACATATAGATGGCAAGGAGGAAGAGTAAGGACACCATTACTACTTAGAAGAGTGGTAAAAATATACCAAATAATAGTAGGGTAATTATAATAGTGAGAAAGATAATAATAATAATGAGAATTATAATAATAGTAGTAATAATAAAGATGAAAATAAAATAGACGTAAAATTGAAGATAAAAATAACGATAAAGACAAAATTAAAGATAAACATTAAAAATAATATTACCAATAGCTGTAATAAAAGTATATATATATATATATATATATATATATATATATATATATATATATATATATATATATATATAATATTACATGAGGAGTAAAAGTTATATAACTTTATTATATAATCAGAACCATAAGTTAAGGGAAAAGTTAAGAAAAACACTCTTTAGACCATGGTATTTCGAAGCTAAATACTTCTCATTAAAAGAGGAGAAGGTCCAGAATTATACAAAATATAGAAGAATCTGCCTTAATGACGTTTAGATATGAAATGAGAATGAAGGAATAGGATAAAATGGTAAATGGTCATTAAAAAGAGGTACAATATATGGAAAATGCCATCATAGATATGAACAAAGGGAAGACTATTGGACCAGACTCTATACCAGTGGAAACGTATGAAACACTTGATAAAATAGACATTCATAAGATATCTGTTCTCCTCAATAGCATTTATGACACTTGAAGGATTCCCGTAGATATGCTTATCTCCATGTTTATCACTCCTCAAGAAACCTGGAACAACCGACTGTGAATGTCACAGAACGATTAGTCTGGTGAGCCATACATTGAAGCTCTTACTGAGAATACAAATGATGAGATTGCGAAACAAAATAGAATGTGAAATATCAGAAGTGCTAGTTAGATTTGTCGCAGACAAGGGAACAACAAATGTCATATTCACAATGATGGTTCTGGCAGAAAGATGTATAGAGATGCAGAAAGATGTATAGAGATGCAGGAAGATGTATAGAGATGCAGGAAGATGTATAGAGATGCAGGAAGATGTATAGAGATGCAGAAAGACCTCTACCTGTGGTTTATCGATTTCTCAAAAGCCTTTGATAAAGACATGGAAACTTATTCAAAATGCTAAATAAACTAAACATTGATGGGAAAGAATTTGTAGCAGAAACCAATGGAATTTTTTTCTTCCTCGAATCAATGCCTCTACCCCCCCCCTGTGCTATTTGGCCACATACTGACAAATCAGGGGTACGGCGCATTTATCCTTCCTATCCCCTAAGGAAATCGGACAGCATCTGGTTTGAAGAATAAGAACTCGTCCTTATTGAGAGCCACCAAACAGAACGGACCTCCCTTTTCTTTTTTCTCTCCACCTCGGTGATTTCTAACGGTATCGATGATTCCCCGGGAATAACTACCGCGATAGCACCAGGTAGCCGGAGTCCAGCTTTTGACAAGGAACATATCACATTCTCCTTAATAAACCTTTTATGAAGTTGTTGCGTTCGTCATTTCAGAAGCTTGTATTGAATTATTTATTTTATTAGGTTGCGCCCTAAAAGCATTTAAAACCCTTGGAGACAAAAGACGACAGTTAGAATAGATGGAGAGCTCAATGAGGAAACATTAATAAGAAGAGGAGTCTGCCAAGAGTTTGTTTTGTTACTGGATTTATTCAACCTCTCTAGAGATACTAAGAGAAATTGAGGACATCAAAGGTAGAAGTTTGGGTGGACACAACATTAACAATCTTACGCAGACGACACTGTATTAATAGCATGACCCGAAGAGACCCTCCAACACATGCTGGATACTGTGGTGGAAGCAAGTGAAAGTAAAGGACTTGCTTCAAACATCTCAAAAACGGTAGGCATGACAGAACATCCAAGAACATCCAAGCTTAAACATGCAAGCTGCAATGTTTATATGTACCAGTTAAATTCAAATATCTGGGATACTGGATCACATCAGATGGAAGGTGCACGACTGAAATGCAAAGTCGCATAGCTGCAGCCAAATTCACCTTCAAGAGATTGTCATCAGTCATGACCAACAGAAACATTAAAATAGACACCGAATTGAGAATACTCCGAACGTATGTATTATACGGCTGTGAATGCTGGACAATCACCAACACCACGAGGAAAAGACTAAAAACGACTGAAACTTGGTTCCTGGGTAGAATTTTGACAATATCCTGGATAGAAAAGAAAATAAACCAAGAGATATTAGAAATGGCAAACACAGAAATGTTTCTAATAAGAACAGTACAAAAAGGACAAATGAGATTCATGTCTTCAGGAAAAGCGGAATAGAACAGATTAGTTTAATGGGAAAGATCGTTCAAATACCTGGGCAACTTCAAAAATGATGAGCAACAATGAATTCATGATAGATGGAGAGCCATAGCCGTCAATGCCTGTACCAGGTAGGAAATTACGATAATGATATAAGCGTAAATGGGAAATGTAATATATAGGTAGGTAATCGTAAAAATAAATGTGATTAAATTCTAAACTATAATTTCACTAGAATAAAATAAAATACGCATCAAGTGTGCTTGAAAGCCAAATCACAACGGAATATTAGGAAAATACACAAATATTTTACTTGTCTGAAATTTATCAGAGGTATCCCCCATCTTCAATATGTTGTTTCTTTTTTCTTTTCTTCTTCTTTGCCATGTTGTTAATTTGGCTTTCAAGCGCACTTGATGCGTATTTTATTTTATTCAAATTAAAACAACGTTTCTATATGAACTCTCATTCTTTGACGTTATTCTCGCGTTGTCTACGCACAATTCAAACAGTTCAAAATACAACCGCTAGAAACAACGTGCGGCTCTTTATAGATTTCTTTCTCCAAATCAACAACTTGGCAAGGAAGAAGAAAAGAAAAACAAAAGAAATAACACACTGAAGATGGAGGATACCTCTGAAATATATTTGTGATAAATTTCAAACAAGTAAAATATTTGTTTATTTTCCTAATATTACGTTGTATTTGGTTTTCAAGCGCACTTGATGCGTATTTTATTTTATTCAAATTAAAACAACGTTTCCATATGGACGCTCATTCTTCGACGTATAATTTAACTGTTTTTCATCTCATTAAAAAAAAATGTACTATATTTCAACACTCAATTCGGTGTGTTGGAAGAAGAGTGTTGTATTTGCTCTGTTGCCATGAAATCATTATCCCAGACATTACCTCCTCCTTGAAGAGTTGTGTACTTTAATAAAACTTATTATTGACTGGTCCTTAGTAACCCTAACACTTATATAAGCATTTAAGAATATAACGGGTTTAATATCAGGTCGGTGTAAGAACTTTTGCTGATTTAAAATTTCATCTTGAAAACTGTTTATATTGTGAAAACAATTACGACCTTTGTCCTCTATAAATTGATTGCGTCTTTCAACGAGCTTATAAATGCCTCACTTATAAAATTCTATAAGTTTGGATGTGAACTATGAACATGTTCAATCTCCTCTCGTGATATTAACCTCAAGTCATCTCAATATTTTTGCAATCCTCGAAATAAGTGATAATTCAAAGGAGCTAGGTCAGTAGAGTATGCAGGATGGGATAAGATTTCCCAACTAAATTCTCCAAGATTATTAGTCAGTAGCGTTGTGTGAGGACGAGAACTATCATTATGGAAGATGACTCCCTTTTCTGTTAATTAAATTTTGGGGTCAACATGGGTGAAAATATTACAGAAAAATATGAATGACACTTTAATAATCTGAAAGAAAGAAATTGTTGTGGGGCGCAACTATGCACTAAAGAGGACCGCTCCCTGGTGTTGAATATAGAGACTTTGGCGATATACATTTGAAAGCAGAGGTGCGCACACATGCACATTCCAGAGAGAGTTGACCTACATTTTCGGTCCAATAAAAATGACCGGAATTGTAATTAAAACGAAAACAAAGAATTGTTACATTCCAAGGTCAAAAGTAGTGCAAAATAGAAAAAAAAAAAACGAATATAATATCTTGATGTTTACAATTCCAGGAATGTCGATTTGTGACTATATAAGAGAAAAACGAACAACAGAAAACAGAAGAGACCAGACTGACAGTGGGAGCGTAACTTGACATCTTGACACCTCTTTTTCTGTGTGCCACACACCAACCAACCCACCACTTACAACTCTTTGTCAATGAACTAGAAGCTTAATTGTAAATAAAACTTATACTTTGAAATTCGTCTCTGTGTTGATTTTGAGAATAGGGACAAAAGAATTGTAAGTGTGTATACATTATATATACATTCAACAACACAACACTAATTGTTTTGTTTTTTTTAAATTACATTTTTACCCCAAACACTTTGACATAATCTACAGGGGTACTATGTGGAAAGTTGGGCAGCAAGATGTCGGTTCACGTTACACTTGAACTTCTACATGTCAGTACAGTTGGGGAAGCAGGAACCCGGAAGGAATTTCAAAGTCTAGCAGTTCTGGGGAAGAAACTACTGGAGTAGAAGGCACTCTTACATCTAGGGATCTCAACTGTGAAGGGGTGGGATTTTGATGTTTGTCAGGGGTATTTACATAGAGGAGGTACAAGTGCTTGCAGTTCGTCGGAGGATTCACCATTAAAGTACTTGTAGAACAGGCAGAGGGATGCTATATTTTGTCGATGGGACAGAGGCTGAAGCCTACATGACAGTTCAGGACCTATTAGGTTGGCGACTCTCTTTTGAACCCTGTCTAGGAGTGAGAGGCTAGTAGCAGATGCACCAGCCCAAATGTGACAAGAATACTCCATACATGGGCGAATGGTGGCCTTATAGAGGTACAGGATACTTTCGGGCGTTAGTAGATTTCTAGCACGGTAAAGAGAAACTACCTTTTTCGCAGTGGTCCTGGCAATGCTCTCGATATAATTTTTCCAACTCATGAACCAAAGAATTTAAAAGATGTACTTTCAAATAAAGAGTCTTTGGCCATTGCTATTGGCGGTAGGGAAGGTTTCTGCCATTTCTTTAGATATGTGTTCATTTTTTTTCCTGTCGTGTCTGTTATAGAGCGTGGTGTCATCAGCATCTCACAGACAATTTTGTCAGGGAGGTCATTTATGAATATTAGGAATAACAGAGGCCCAAGGATAGACCCCTGAGGCACTCCTACATTTATATCATATTGTTTAGATGTACGACCATCGAGGACAACCTGGATTTTTCTCTTATCTAAGAAGGATTTAATTGTGCTAAGTATTCTTCCAGTGATACCGTATGATCTGATTTTCCTGAGAAGAACTTCATGCCATACCCTGTCAAAAGCCTTAGATATATCTAGAGCTATCGCTCTACCCTCCCTTGCTTTGTCAAGTGAATGGTATTTACGCTCTGAGATTGCAGTTAGGATGTCTGCTGTGGAATGGGTTTGCCTAAATCCATATTCTTGGTCGGTCAGAAGTTTAGCATCTGTAAGGTGATGGACTAGAGCTGGGTTAATTATGGCATCAGATATTCTGGCGAAAAGTGGGAGGAGGCTAATTTACTGGATCAGTTCTTTCGCCAGAATTCTTGAAAACTGGTACCATCGCAGCAGTTTTCCAGCAGGCAGGAAAGCAAGATTCCTTAAGGCATTTGTTGTAAAGTTTGGAGAGAACTGGAGCTACTTCAGTGGAACACTTTTTAATAGAACAGCCAGGATGAGATCAGGTCCACATGCTTTTGAAGTGTCAAGATTTTTTATGATAGCATGCACCTGAGCAGGGGTGATTTTCAGATCGTCTAGTGTGGCATCTGTCCGCAAAGGAAAGTTAGGAAGGGGTGGTTAGCAGGATCCAGTGTGGAGTTGGAGGCAAACCGACTAGCAAGCATGTTAGTTTTCTCGGTTACTGAGCAAACAATCTCATGATTGTTGGATCGTGGGGGAATTGTTGATTGCCTATTATTTACTACACTGTTATAGATTTTCCAGAAGTCACAGGTTCCTAATTTTTGTACTTCGATGTGCTTTTTGGTGGTCTCTACGACTCACAGTGTGGTCAGTATACTTTTGTAGTCAGCCATCTTGGCAGTACTTATACGATGGTTGTTCCTTGTATATGCTGTTTTTGTTTTTTTGTTTCAATATATTTTGCCTTTTCTAACTCATCTCCTTTTCTTTAGTGACCCTTCAGGATCACAGCATTAAGTAATAACACTAAACATGAAATAAATTATGATGGTTTAAAGTGGCCCTTCTATAAACTGGCAAAAAACTTTTGTACCACTTTGATAAATATTTTTTAAGTTTTATTATAAGATAGTGCTCAATACACAAACATTGTTGGCTACACTTTGAATAAAGTCACAGCTGAAACATGTATGCACATATATAGCCAAAAGTATTTGTAATACGATGCTCTTTGAGTAAACAAATGAAGCTTAGACGTTTGGACAATGTTTGATCATTGTAATTTCACATACCTATCTTGGCAGCGGCCAAATAGCGTACAATTAAAAGTGAAAACTTTCACCAAGGCCAGTGGTTCCCAACCTTTTTTACCCATGTACTCTATTTCCCTTCGTTTTCTTAGTGGACCCCCTCATAATTATTGGTCATAATTATTAGTCATAGTATGGGAGGGCGAAGATCAGACGGACAATATACTAGGAAAACAACCGACTTCCTGAGGCGTATATTTAAAACCAGCTGCTATCGTTTTTTATTGCTTTTAAAAGCAATTTTAAGGAAATATTTGGAAAAGCAATTTTAAAGCAATTTTATGGAAATATTTGGAAATCTAGAAAGCACATTCAAATTCGGTTGAATGTCTGCTTCAGTTTTTTTCACGTCAAACCAAAATTACAGAAGAAATTAAATTTTTAATAGAAGACATTACAAGTTGGTTTTATTTATGGACCAACATATCATGGTAGATCCATAATTTGTTATATTTGCCTGTGGATCCCCAGAAATATTCCATGGAACCCTAGGATCCATGTGGACCTCGGTTGAGAACTCCTGACTTAGGCAGTTGAGTTTCAATCCTGGCTTGAGGCAGTTGCTAGCCTAGCTGCACTGAAGATCAGTGATACAACGAAGCAGTTTGTCTGTGGATGAATATATATATATATATATATATATATATATATATATATATATATATATATATATATATATTCAGTAATGTGATTGATAATTTAAAAATCAAATTAGAATTAAATTAAAAATCCGTTTCACAAGAAGAACAACAACAAAATCAATAATTTGATAATTATTGATTTTGTTGTTGTTCCTTCTTGTGAAACGGATTTTTAATTTAATTCTAATTTGATTTTTAAATTATCAATCACATTACTGAATATTAAATTAGCTCTAGAATATTTACCTATCGAGCTTATTATATATCTAAATTACAACGAGCAATTTTTTTCTTGTATTTTAATTAAATTAATAATTTTACTATTACATTAAAATACACTCTGCTATTTAGACTATTGTTCTAATCTCCTTTAAATTATTTATATATATATATATATATATATATATATATATATATATATATATATATATATATAGTCATCCACGGACAAACTGTTTCGTTAGAAAACAATATGGCTGACGAGAGCCTAACATCATTTACAATTAACGGGTCCCCTTATGTTAGGTTTGAAACTGACGGTACCAATGTTTTTCTGACCTTATGTACAGTTATATATATATATATATATATATATATATATATATATATATATATATATATATATATATATATATTCTTCTCCATTAAACTTCATTTAATGTGATTTGATTTAATAGAAGTCATATTTGTTATTCTAAGGCCTATAATGGTTCTGATGACCTTCACCTTCCGTGAGAGAAATTTCTAACCTATCAAATTATATCTTATCACCTTTCTCCTGCACCATATTTTCATCGTTTTCAACTTTATCTAATTTACAAAAACGAAAAATATTATTTGTTTCCGAAGTTGGTGTCAGGGATGTCCGTCCGATATTTAACAAGAACACTGACATTGCCCCATTGATTTTTATGTAGGAATCATCTCATTATGTACCCGGGCAAAATGGCGGGGAAGGTGAAGTTCTTTGCTTGTGGCTATTGGAGTCTGACAAATAAAACCACCTCCTCTCCCCTCTTTTTTATTGTTGTTTACACCTATCGCCCCCACCCCCTATTCCAAGCTATTCAAAAACCGTCCGCCCTCATAGAGTTCGAAGCACTGCAAAACAACAGACCACCGGGAGCCATTCCAACTGTAGCAGAATTCAATTAAAACAAGAACCAGAATGATTTTGAAATGAAAGACGTTTTTTTTTTCTTTTTGAAAACTCTTTATTTGTCCATTTGTTTTCATTCTTTAACAGAAGGACGAAGAAGCAACAATAGCCTTCAGGTTTAATAAGAGCCTGCAGTAACAGCGAAGAAGCTGTAAAGTAAGGTGATGATGATGCTGGTTGCGGTCGAGGTTTCGGGCGTGGCGGGTTCGTCTGTTTGCCGAAGCGCTGAGGTACAAACAACGCTGGTTCAAACACACGCCTCGAGGTGGGCATCTATATGTTGGAATGATAAACATGTCCTTTCAATCAGTGCGTTTAATAGTGAATATTAACTTTTTAACACTAAAGCATGACAGACCAATGAAAATGCTATTTCAAACTTAAGCATGACAGACCAATGCAAATGCTATTTCAAACTTAAGCATTACAGACCAATGCAAATGCTATTTCAAACTTAAGCATGACAGACCAATGCAAATGCTATTTCAAACTTAAGCATGACAGACCAATGCAAATGCTATTTCAAACTTAAGCATGACAGACCAATGCAAATGCTATTTCAAACTTAAGCATGACAGACCAATGCAAATGCTATTTCAAACTTAAGCATGACAGACCAATGCAAATGCTATTTCAAACTTAAGCATGACAGACCAATGCAAATGCTATTTCAAACTTAAGCATGACAGACCAATGCAAATGCTATTTCAAACTTAAGCATGACAGACCAATGCAAATGCTATTTCAAACTTAAGCATTACAGACCAATGCAAATGCTATTTCAAACTTAAGCATTACAGACCACTGCAAATGCTATTTCAAACTTAAGCATGACAGACCAATGCAAATGCTATTTCAAACTTAAGCATGACAGACCAATGCAAATGCTATTTCAAACTTAAGCATTACAGACTAATGCAAATGCTATTTCAAACTTAAGAACTATAGACCAATGCAAATGCTATTTCAAACTTAAGCATTACAGACCAATGCAAATGCTATTTCAAACTTAAACATTACAGACCAATGCAAATGCTATTTCAAACTTAAGCATTACAGACCAATGCAAATGTTACATGATAAGGGCTGTCCCCTTTTCATGTAAGTATAAAAATAGAGAGATTACTTAAAATGAAAATAAAATGAGAGAAAGCAAAAATCGAACCTTGGATATAAGTTTTAAAGAACAATAGGTTTAAATGGAATGTCCAGTAAATTGTTAATTCTGATGAAATAAATAATAAATAAACTATTCAATTGTTAGAAAGAATGTGGACAATAAAATATGGGTTGAATAAATTAGATATGTAGGTTGAATTCCTTTGTAAAAACATCAAAGAAAAAATAGGTTATTGGGAAATCATAATGTCGGAAACGTGCAAAGTC
Organism: Euprymna scolopes; assembly: GCF_053919585.1. Lineage (NCBI taxonomy): Eukaryota > Metazoa > Mollusca > Cephalopoda > Sepiida > Sepiolidae > Euprymna > Euprymna scolopes. The sequence continues at coordinate 6,211,174 of NC_136502.1, read as the reverse complement.
GCGCATGTTGAAACACGTGAATTTTGCTCACGTGGCCGGACATGCATGGATTTATCAATATAGGAAGTGAGAGTTAGTTAGTTAGAGTTAGTCCGATAGAAACTCAGGGAGAGTCTGGAGTTTAAAATTCGAACGTCTAGAAGCAAGACGATCACTTTTAAACTTAATATGTGAAGCTTTGAATTCTTGATGAGAAAACCACGGCCGGTCGTGAAGAAATAAACCCATCATGTGTTTTGATAAAGCTCGTCTTTGTGTTTGTGATTCTTACAAAAAGGTAAAGTGAATTGTTATTATATGTCTGTGTTATAAAATGTCTTAACATACACATCTCATATCCACAATGTGAATCTACATCTCATATCTACACTAATACTGTCTGAACACTATCTCCTCACTCTAAGAGCTTCACATAGCAACACATCTACTAACCTAAGAATGAACATATTTTTAATATATATGAATCGTCATAACACGAACACGGAACGAACAATCTCTCTCACAACATCCCCCTCTAGAACTCTTACAACAACATTTCTCTCAATTATAAACTCTCTCTCTATTTATATATATTTCACTAATGTGTTAATGTCTCTATATCTCCCATCTCTTCTTACAACATGAACTCTCCTAAGACTGTCTATCACCATAAGACTCTCTCTCAACGACAAACACTCTAATAAGACTCTAAGACTGTGCTTATAATAAGACTCTCTCAATGAAACTCCCTATATGTAACATATAAATATTTGGTGCCCGTGGGCCAGTTGGCATCAGCGATGCAAAACCGAACCTGGGGTATATATAATAAATACAATTTGGAGCCGTAGCGACCTGATCACCCAGCAAGGGTGAGTTTAAAAAAAAAGAAAAAAAAAACTTCGGTTACCACGGAAAAAGAAAAAAAAAGAAACAACGTTTTAAAAGGGTCCAAGATAATTAAAAAAAAATAATAATAATACCACGGAAAAAATTTACACGATCACAGAAATGCGAACAAAAAAGAACAAAAAAAATTGAACACACACGCACACAGAACAAAAGATACAAGAAATATTAAAAAAAAAAGAAAAGGCCGATATGCCGTAAAAGAAATACGTAGTAATGAATAAATAGTAGTAAACAAAAGTCACCGTGCATAATTCATTGAAATGAATTCTTTTGTTTATCTAGCACATACACACAACAAAATAAATGTGTGTCAGAAATGTTTTTGGTAAATGCGGGCCAAAGCAGTTTGTTTAAAGACAGCTGTCAATCATTGTAACAATGTGTGTCAAAATCCGATGTACTTTTAAAAACATGTGTTATTAAAAAAAATAAATAAATACAATAAAATACACTATAGAAAAAAAAGATGCAGAATGAAATCAAATTTATGCACTGTGATAATTTTCGGCTTTTTTAGTATGATTTAATTGTTCTGGTCTTTGAAAAAGGGACAAATTTTTGTTTTGTGTCAACGGAATTTTGAAATGTATAATGTAACGAATTTTTATTATTTTTTTTTTTTGTGTTTTGTTGCAAAATGTTTAAATGTATTAAGGTATTTTCTTTTGAAAATGTGTTTTAAACAATATTGTAAATTTATACTTAATGTAAATGTTATTGATTTTCACAGCAAGAATTCAAAGTTATCAGTAAATATACATTAGATTTAAACAGTCTAGGAGAAAATAAAACTAGTTAAGACGTATGGTTGGCTTACAGATTCAGTTAGAATTTTAGAAGGGGGACAAGAATTAAAATTACGTAAACCGGTATTTAGAGAGTTTTTAGATGTGATAAGCCGTAAGAAAGATGTTTTTTTTTAGCATTTGGTTTTTGCTTTGTTTTTTTAGAGATCCTATAATTTTTCTCCAAGAAAAGTGACTTGGTAGGGATTGATAAGCACATGATGTGCCCCTATTCGAAAAATTTGGGAACCTGGTTAATTAAGTGCTTAAAGTAAGCTGGTTGCACGTAACCACTCTAAGCAAGTGGTAAGACTTGGCTTAATTAATAAACAGACGTTGGAAAGATACGAAAATTCTTAAGGGGACCAGTAAACCGATGATAGGTAGTCCCGAGGCAATCACATATAGCTTAATGAAGTAAGAGACAGGCAAAAATTTGCCGTAGATTACGCGAGAAAGATATAACCTTGTATTTATTTTTTTTAGAGACGTATGAATGTGGGATATATCTACTAGATCTTGGAGGCTCTGGTGAGAGAAAAGAAAAATCACAAAAAATCGGGCAATTAGATAGAATTTAGAGCGCAATTAAGGTGTTGGGCGCGAAAGGTGTTAGTTAGTTAGGGGTGATATTTCTAAATCCTCGTCGAAGTTTCAAGAATCAAAGCAAGGAAATCCGAGTGAATCCGTATGAGAGAAAAAAGGTATATCTTGATAGTTAAAGCCAACCAAGAAGATTGGTTATGAGCTTTGGTATGTCCCGTATAAGATAGCTATAGAATAAAAAAAACAAAGCAATACTTGATAAGACTAACCATGCGGAAAGAGAGATCAGGACACTTTTGGGACGAAGGAAGTCGTCCATTTCGAGGGAGGTGGAAACCTCTAGTCTGCGGCATATGGGCGGCTGGAAAGTAGCTGATGTGAATCATAGATAAACTCAAAAAGTAAATGCCAAGAAGATCAGAATGGTCCTGATCTTATAAAAAATAAATAATTGTGAAGTCGGCCGTGGAGGGCTGACTGAAAGAGATTTTTTTTTGTTTTTTTAGCCTAGTCTTTCTAGCCGTGTGGTTGTGTAGATGTAAAAATAGAAAATGTACAAAATTTAAAAATGCATACATTTTTTTTGTGAAATATGGAAGGGAGGGATGTTACATGATAAGGGCTTTCCCCTTTTCATGTAAGTATAAAAATAGAGAGATTACTTAAAATGAAAATAAAATGAGAGAAAGCAAAAATCGAACCTTGGATATAAGTTTTAAAGAACAATAGGTTTAAATGGAATGTCCAGTAAATTGTTAATTCTGATGAAATAAATAATAAATAAACTATTCAATTGTTAGAAAGAATGTGGATAATAAAATATGGGTTAAATAAATTAGATATGTAGGTTGAATTCCTTTGTAAAAACATCAAAGAAAAAATAGGTTATTGGGAAATCATAATGTCGGAAACGTGCAAAGTCGCGCATGTTGAAACACGTGAATTTTGCTCACGTGGCCGGACATGCATGGATTTATCAATATAGGAAGTGAGAGTTAGTTAGTTAGAGTTAGTCAGTGAAAAACTCAGGGAGAGTCTGGAGTTTAAAATTTGAACGTCTAGAAGCAAGACGATCACTTTTAAACTTAATATGTGAAGCTTTGAATTCTTGATGAGAAAACCACGGCCGGTCGTGAAGAAATAAACCCATCATGTGTTTTGATAAAGCTCGTCTTTGTGTTTGTGATTCTTACAAAAAAGTAAAGTGAATTGTTATTATATGTCTGTGTTATAAAATGTCGTGACATGAACATCTCATATCCACAATGTGAATCTACATCTCATATCTACACTAAGACTGTCTGAACACTACCTCCTCACTCTAAGAGCTTCACATAGCAACACATCTATTAACCTAAGAATGAACATATTTTTAATATATATGAATCGTCATAAAACGAACAATCTCCCTTAGAACAAACTCTCTTACAACAACAATATCTAAGATACAATTACCCTCTTAATAAGACTCTCTAAGAAACTCTCTCGTCTAAGACTCACTCTTAAAACTCTCTCTGAATAAGACCCCTATATAACACAAATGTTATTTCAAACTTAAGCATTACAGACCAATGCAAATGCTATTTCAAACTTAAGCATTACAGACCAATGCAAATGCCATTTCTAACTTAAGCACTATAGACCAATGCAAATGCTATTTCTAACTTAAGCATTACAAACCAATGCAAATGCTATTTCTAACTTAAGCATGACAGACCAAGGAAAATGCTATTTCTAACTTAAGCATGACAGACCAAGGAAAATGCTATTTCTAACTTAAGCATGACAGACCAAGGAAAATGCTATTTCTAACTTAAGCATGACAGACCAATGAAAATGCTATTTCTAACTTAAGCATGACAGACCAATGAAAATGCTATTTCTAACTTAAGCATGACAGACCGGTGGAAATGCTATTTCAAGCTGAATCTATTCTCGCCAATGATCTTTGTTAATAGAAGTACAATTGGTACAATTACACTATAATAGCGAACTTCGACATTTATGATATTGCTTTTTCGAGGCAAATCAATGGCCCCTACTTGACTGTGATGTTGCATAAATATATTCAAAACTTACGAAAACGATAAGGCAGAAAAAATTATTAAAGAAAACATTTTTGGATGAAAATTACAAAAATAACATGTTTGGCCAAAAAAAGAAAAAAAAATATCGGAGAGTTCTAATGGGAAGTAATTAGTAACTTTTACCAATTTTTAAATTTTGTTTTTAACATTTCTGACTTACTTCCCTTGTTATTATTATTACATGTTTCCAAATAAATATGGCGACGGTTTTTGTACGATAAAGATCAAAGACTCATGTTTTTTTTCTGTAAATAATGTAGTAATATTTAGTGTACTTCTGACATGCCAATCAAGTAGATTTATTTTTTTAACTGAAATCGATACAATTGATTTGTTTTTAAATAGATTTTTTCGTTTTTCGAATTTCGCTATTATACTGCAGTTGCACAGAATAATGAACCATATTTCAGCAATATCTGTATTTTTTTAAAAATATCTATACTTACGAGGTGCTTTCAATAAGTTTCCAGACTTTTTTCGTCCTGATCTGAAATGGAACACGTACATCAAGTCTGTTGCCAAGGTCGCTCGAAAGATGGTGGGATCCTTCTACCGCTCCAGAAGATATCTCACTACTGATGCAATTCTCTATCTGTATAAAAGCCAAGTACGTCCAAGGATGGAATACTGCTGCCATATCTGGGCAGGAGCTGCTAAAAACAGCCTATCCTGCCTTGACAGTGTACAAAATAGACTTTGTGGCTTACTGGGGGATGCCTTTTTCTCTACCCTGCAACCTCTCTCCCACAGAAGAGACGTTGCGAGCCTATCCTTGTTTTATCGTTATTTCCATGGCAGGTGCTCATCTGAACTCCAATCTCTGGTTCCCCCCTCGCCAATCTTTCACGAAAAGCACCCGTCTAGCTGAATCCACTGTCCAAAATTTTCCCCACTCTTTATCTGTGCCTAAATCAAAACGTAGATTCCATGAAAAAAGCTTCTTTCTTAGAATTGCACGCCTGTGGAACTCTGTTCCGTCTGCCTGCTTCCCACCTGACTACAACCTGGATGTCTTCAAGTCCAACGTAAACAAATTCCTAATGAATCGCCCCCTTAAGTAAACACTTCATCAAATCTCCACACTAACGTACTGTACTTTCAATAACCCTTATCCCTGAGTGGCTTCCGGGCCTTGATAAGTGGTGACCACTGTGTAAAATAAATAAATAACTAAATAAATAAACATTGTCGGTGTATGTGTTCGTTCCTTATGGACTCGAAAACGGTTGAGCCGATTTTAGTGAAATTTCACAAGATACTTGATGTGACCACCGGTAAAAAAAAAAAAAAAGAAAAAAAAAAGTGGGCACGCATGAAACTCTAGTCCGCTTCAAAGTAATCTCCCCTGGCTGCAATACATTTGCTGTACCGTTCCAATAAATTCTGGAAGGCCCCATGGAAATTTTTTTTGTGTTAGCATGTCAATAACCCTCGCCACAGCCTCTTTCATCTCCTCACTTGTCTCATAACGACAGTCTCTAAGGTTTTCCGTGAGCTTAGGGAATAACTAAAAGTCACAGGGAGCAAAGTCTTGACTATAAGGCGGGTGAGGAACTGTTTTGATGCCCATCTTAGTTTAATAGTCTGTTACAAGGATGGCGTTGTGGATTGGTGCATTTGTGCAAATCTTCCACATCTTCAGTTCCTCGCAAATAATTGTGTGTACAGTTCCCACACTGACATCAAACTGTGCGCTTATTGTCTGTCTAGGGACACATGACGGTCCTTATCCATGAAATTCTTTATTTGTTCAATCAACTCTAGAGTTCTGACTTCCTAACTCCTCCTTCACCTCTCATCATCCCTCACAGACTCCTTGCCTTCCTTGAATCGCTTATGCCACTCAAAAACTGGTGCTCAATTCATACAAGATGGTCCAAAAGCAGTCTGAAGTATTCCATACGTTTCTGTGGCATTTTTTCCAAGTTTAAAACAATTTTATTGCATATCATTCTTCTAAAATGTCCTCATGTCAAGATTACGTTTTTAAAATTCACCCACTCTGCCAATCAGGCTTTAGTAGGGTGTATTTTAATTCCTGTTATAGCTGTTCATTTGAACCTGAAATCACAAAAATTGGTCAGTAACCTCATAAGACATCTAGCAATAACATATTGAATTTTCAAGAGTCTATGACAATTTTAAATGCCTGTACAGAGAGAGTCTGGAAACTTATTGAAGACACTTCGTAACACAAGGCCACGTAGATATGTTCATAGGTAGTCACAACAAATTGATGGCACAGCCAAAAAAGGTATTCGCAGAATTCAGAGGATATTATCCTAACTCGAATTCCGATAAATTATATTCTTTAAAAATGGCATTGCGAAAGCATTTAAAAAAGAAAATAATAGGAATTATTTTCCCAAAACTTTTTAGGCGTGAAAATATATAAATATTTGCAAGATGAAGATACGTGACAACTCGTGACATTTTAGATTGCAAAATAATATTTATTTGCTCGAGATGGAAAAAAATTTTTTTAACACTATTTCTAAAAAAAAAAAAAAAAAAAAAAAAATACTCATGTTATATATATATTTTTTATAAGATTTATAATTTCGTAGACGCGTGATAAAAATAAAAATAACATACATCATACACATATATTATTTTTATACTCGTTGCCCTTCCTCTATTTTTGTTGCGATGCAATTTTATATTTCTTCGGAGTATATGAAATTAAAATCTTTATTGTAGCGTTATGAGGAAAAAAGAAAAGAAAGAAAGAAAAAGAACGCGAAGGAGAAGTAACAATTCAGTAAAAAAAAAAAATAATGAAGACAGAAAAAAAGGAAGAAACTGCAGCTGGGTAGACATTTTGCCTCAGGATATAATATGTGCTTCATCTTTATATATATATACTAGCATGCGTGCCCGGCGTTGCCCGGGTGTTTGGAGGTGTATGCTGAGCAAAAAAAAAAAAAAAAAAAAACAAAAAAAACGGTCAATTTTTTAAAACTTTGATCCCTATTATGACTCCTTAACATTTGTTGTTTTGGGTTCAAATCAAGTTATTAAGTTAGACCCATGTCCAAGGAACCTATATCTAAAATCTCAAGTGTGTAGACCCAAAATGGTGGGAGGAGTTTGGTAAAGTTCTCAAAGGTCAAATCGTTGAACTTTGACCCCTTAATCGCCAAATTTCTGGCCGAAAACCGATCACATCGATTTTCCCAAATCTCAGTATCCTGTATATCGAATTTCGAGTCTAGATTAAAAATTGACAGTTATTGCTAAGGGAAATGTACACACACAGACACACACACTTTCACAGATAGATATATATATACTAGCATTTCAGCCCGGCGTTGCCCGAGTGTTTGGATGTGTGTGTTGAGCAAAAAAAAAAAAAAAAAAAAAAGTGGTAGTGGAATAGCAGGCTCAAACCCGTACCTCGAAGGACGAAAAGAACGGGGGGGGGGGGTGACTGACGTCTTTGTCGTTACGGCCACCGCCAAACCGGAAGTGACGTAGATTTAAATTAAGGCTAGACAATCAAAATGAGGGGATGGATTTCGAAAATATAGGCGAAAAAAGCGACCCCTCCTTGTAGAAAAGTGCCCAGTTGAGGGTGAAGAAATTAATGTTTTTAGCCAATTTTTCGATATTTGTCATCTGAAAAGTCGAACTTCAAAACGATACTGAGCTTGTGAAAATCCGTCGCCTCTGTCGAAAGTTTAAGGCACACATGCAAACATACATACTTACATACATTTATATATTAGTAACTAAAAAATTTCGACCCAAACCGATTAAAAAGCTTGCCCTATCTCTGAATACCCAGTATGTAAAATTTCAAATGTTTGGACCCGAAATAATCCAATAAAAGAAGGAACAGGCGATTCTGACCATAGTTAACACCTTACACAGCCTAACATCTCAAGCCCATTTGAGAAGTTTTATTACTACACAAGTCGAAAGGCCCAATATATAAAATCAACATTAGGTTCTTTGATATATCAGGGACGCGTTCGAAATTAATGTTTCCGTTTAATTCAAGTCATTATATATAAAAAATAATTTTATAAAATTAACAGTAGGTTCTGTACAGTGCAATGTAGACTACAACGTATAGTGCACTGCGGGGAGGCATGTGAAGCTTCCAGTTCAATGCAATGGGTCCACAACTAGAGCACGCAATTAATCAATTTGGTTGAAAAATAGGCGATGTATTCAATTTCGATGACAAAAGAAATATGGGAGTGTGAAACATTCGTTGACCATCATTCAGTCTCGGGCAACGTCGAGTCTCCTTGCTAGTATATATATATATATATATATATATATATATATATATATATATATAGTTTATTGTTCTTTCCTAGATCTTAATATAATGAATTCCAGTGTTTATAAAACAGTGCTCAATAAGAGGTAGAGCTGTATTATAGTATGAATTTCTATTTTTTATACAGACATTATTGGCTACATATATGCATACATGTTTCAGCTGCGATCTTATTCGAAATCAAGCTTAGTTCTATAACAAGCACTAGACGAAACAGTGATAATGAAAATAATTTGAGGCATCAGACAAGCTCATATAAAGACTTTTATATTTGTTATTGAAAATGTTACAAGAGTAGGAAACGATCAAACAATGGAGTGAGTGAGGGTGAGAGTCATGGACAGAAACTTAGTAAGAGACGGTGACTTGGTGAATAAATTTGAAAGTAGAATAAACAGTGATTGTGACTCAATAGGTCACGAGTCTGTCTAGTGTATATATATATATATATATATATATATATATATATATATATATATATATATATATATATATATATATATATACACACAGGGTGTGCACAAAGTCTGGCTACATTATGTAGCCAGACTTTGTGGAAGCATCCTGTAGATTATGTAGCCAGACTTTCTTTGTGGGCACCCTATATATATATATATATATATATATATATATATATATATATATATATATATATATACACACGCACACGTGTGTGTGTGTGTGTGTAGGGTGCCCACAAAGTCTGGCTGCATAATGTAGCCAGACTTTGTGGAAGCATCCTGTAGATTATGCAGCCTAACCAGACACCCTGTATATATATATATTTGTAGTCATCGACATACAGTCCTGTTTCGTTGTATCACAACTCATCAGTGCTGCTAGACTAGCACCTCTCCCAAGCTGAGGATTGAACCTAGAACCATTACGTTGACGGTCAGCAGTTCTACCCATTAAATATTTTTTTTAATTTATTTTTATTATTTTTAAAACAGTAATCTACGGACATGCATGTTTCGAGGTTCCTACTTATCTTCAGCATAGCTTGATTGTGTATATAGGAATCGAACCCCGGACAACGTGTATTACAGTCTGGTGTGTTAAACCGTTACGCTATGAAGTCCTAGATATTATGCTTTTTTTGGTAAAATATGCTTTTTCAATTATATTTAACCCTTTGTGTTTACTAATTTTTTTCGTTTTGAAGCTCAATGCTTGTTAAATAAAACAACAGAGCAAAAAAAAAAAAATAATAACAGTATAGCTACATCCCTAGTCCCAAATATTTATTTTTCTTACCAAACAGTTCTTTCAGCATATCAAAACTTTGATACACTTTTTACAGATCTGTTTCATTACCCAGAAACAATCAATTATAATTATGTCGATATCGAATCTTTTCTGAGGAGTATACGCATGAAAAGATTCGATATTAACATAACAATAATTGATTGTTTCTAGATAATGAAACCAATTTGTAAACAATGTACTGAAGTTTTGATATGCTGAAAGAACTGTTTGGTAAAAACAAATATTTGGACCTTAGAATCCAGCTATACTGTTATCCTTGCAAGGATGCGATATAGATAAAATATTTTCGCTTATTTTCTTTTCTTTATAAGGGAAATGGTTTCCATAATGTTTTATTGTTGAAGTTTTTTTTTATTTAATAAGTCTGACGAAAGGTTGTTCTTGTGAAAAATTTCAAACGACATAATGTTTCGATTTGTCCGAATAATCTTGAAACAATTGTAACTAACGATGAAATACACTATTTGTTGCTATCAACCCATTCTTTGAAGTCTTGGTTTTTGTTAAAACAATATATGAATGCTCAATTTTAAAATATGATAATTTTGTAGCTTACAGTTTAAGCCATCTCTTTTTGGCTTAAAATTTATTGGTATATGAACGATTACTGAATTATATAAACCCAGTAAAATTCGGAATACTACAAATAAGACTAATATATATATATATATATATATATTTGAAAAAACTTTTTCACAAAATGTTTTTTATGTTTTTTTATTTTCAAAAATATGCAAACCGGTAACGTATCTTTTTTTAATGCTTTTATCTTCTGATAGAAAATTCATCTTTGAAAATGAAGAATTATCCTTTATTTTTATTCTTTGTTTGATAGATTAACAAATAAGGTAATTTATTCAATTTTGATTTTCATCATTTCTTTGTAAATATGTATATAGATCATAGAACACAATTGCAACTAATCATTTTTTTTTTTGATTCATGTGATCGTGTCCGTATTTTTTTTCTTCGTTTTAAAGTTAATGAGTTCTTATTTTTCTGATGAGTCAGGGCGGAAAATATTTAAAAAAAAAATGACATAATAATGATATCCTTCTTTCTGCACTACGAAGCAGGTGCTGTCAAGAATTGAACATTTTAATATGACGAAAGAAATAAACGGTAAGATAAACAACACCTTGAAATTTGGAAAATAGACTTTTTGTCATATATATATATATATATATATATATATATATATATATATAATGTTGCCATTGATTCATATACAACTATATATATATAAAACGTAGTCATTGTTTCATATACAACTATATATAGATATATATATATATATATATATATATAAGTAGGCATTGTTCAATATACAACAATATATATATATATATATATATATATATATATATATATAAGTAGGCATTGTTCAATATACAACAATATATATATATATATATATATATATATATATATATATATATATATATATATATATATAACATACAACGTAGCCCTTGTTGCATTATTTGTAAGCATTTTTTAAGGTTTTTATCGGAATCCTATCTACTGTATATCATATGTAAGTACGTGTCTGATTTCAGCTCAGGGATATTTTCAACCATTCAAAAGCGACGCTACCCACTCCAATCATTGTCTGAGAAAAGAAAAGGCAACAGAATGGCCAAGTAAAAGAGAAAGCCATTCACAAAGGTGAAAGGTTCCATTCAATATGGAAGGAAGCAGAGACAGTGTAGAATTTGCTGGCAGGTTAAATCCTCTTTAATGATAGCAAAAGACGCTGGAGTTGGAATGAATAGCCGGACGCAAACTGCCATTTTGTAGTTCTCGAGAAGGCGAAGAAGTACTTTACGTATCTTTCATTGTCAAATAAAACTGTTTCTAATAACCATCGATTGACGTAAACGACGAAGATGTCTACTTTTTTTTTCTTTTTTTTTTTTTGCATATTTTTATCATAAACCTCAATCTTGTCATATGTCTCTTTCTTACACATCCCTATATATGTTTATGAGGAGACAGGTTTATTTAATTATACTTCACCTTTTATTTATTCCAGTTCTTTAATTTATAAAGCTCAATGTAACTACAGAGCATATGTAAATAAATGACAAAAGTCTATATTCCAAAGCGCAAAATCATTCATATAATTATTATGTCAATGTTTGAATTTAATCCGCCCTTAACTCATCAGAAGAAAAAGATCTTATCAACTTTAAAAGAACATAAAGGAATATGGGCATAATTAAAGAATCCTAAATTATATATATATTAGATAGGTATCTTCCTTTATTCATAACACATCAAAGGATGATCTATGCATCCTGAACCACAAACAGAACAAATACAGTGTTAGAAGTGCAGCACTACTAGACATATCTAGTGCTTATCTATCTCTCTTCCCCCCACAAGTTTTTGGGGTAACCACAAAACTTAATTGAATAAATACAACAAAAGTCTCCAACTGAACACCAACCAAGTCTGTGGTTTACACACAACATCGGTCTAGAGTGGTCATTGGGGTAGACTGCCCTCACACTCACAGCATTATTCTGGCTGGTCCGAATCTAACCATATCACGATTACTTGTCACAACGCGGCTTTCACCGTGTGGAATGTTCCATTTCACTGCGTCCCACTGCGTTATGTGGAAGTAGACGTGCCAGGGCACGAAGCAGCTTCTTCTCAGGCATGGGAGGCGTTCCGTGGGGAGTAAGAACCGAAGCTGGCTCCACGCCAGCACAGGGTAGAGGGATGCTGTCATGCTCAGACGGGTTGTGGGATGCTGGCTGCGTCTGTGATGGCTGTTGCATGGGTTCCATGGGTGTTGGGGGGGGGGAGGCTCCGAAGATGGGCCTGTGGTGTCAGGGTGCTGATCGGAAGGTGATGGAGATGTGGTGACAATTGGCCGAGGTTCCAAAGACTTGATGGGCAGGCCCTGACCTTGGGCAGGCCCTGACCTTGGGCAGGCCCTGACCTTGGGCAGGGGCATTATGGGGCTGTACCTGTAGAGGTGTCTGCCTCTGCAGAAATGGTATGAATTTTCGTAGATGCTGTCTATTGTGTAGGGTCACGCGACTGGATCCATCCACCCGGACCACATACTGGTGGAACTGCCGTACTTCCACAACAACTCCTGTTCGCTCCCAGCGCTTTGGGTGGTTGCCTACAAGATTTTATAGGTACACATGGTCCCCAACACGTAGAGGTGGTAGGAGTCTGGTGTGAGCATCTATGACTTGTGCATCTATCAACGGTTGATTATGATGAAGCTCATTTGTCCAGTTCAGGACTGCCTTTGGGAATCCCAAGACTTATCGGAGGAGTTCGCCGCTGCACTCACCACGGCTTTGAAAATCCATACAGACAATGCACATGCAATCGCCCATGCACCAGCGCTAGCATTACAGCAGAAACTGAAACTGGACCCACCTAGGATTGGTCTGGGTTGCAACCCCGACCAATGGTCCTCATTCACACGCCAGTGGAACATGTATAAAGTGGGCATGGCCATCACACACACCACGCTCCCCATAGCCCTATTCAACTGTTGTAAAGATGATCTATGCACATTTATAATGCATGACATCCATGACGATGTAGCCTCAATGACCGAAGCACAACTGTTGGCAGCCATCAAACGCCTGGCAGTAAAAGAGGATAGCATCCTGGTACACAGGATCAAGCTGAGCAATATAACTCAGCCCTCAGGCACTGGCATAAGGACACACTTGGCCAGCCTCCATGGTCAGGCAGTCTTGTGCCAGTATACAGCAAGGTGCAAGGTTGCTGGTTGTGATCACACATTCGACTATAGCGATGAGATAATCAAGGACAATATGATTTGTGGAATCGCAGACATGGACATCATGGCGAACCTTCTCGGTGATAGCAAGACAGACCGAACACTTGATGAGACTGTCAACTTTATTGCTCAGAAGGAGCAGGAAAAGGCCACTCAGTTAGCGGTTGGCACCCAGGCTGGGGCTATAGGGTACTCCACCAAGCCCACACTCAAGAAATCCCCTGGCAGACCACCCTGCTGGGCATGTTGTGGACCAGCGCATGGAGCAAAAAATGATAGAGACACTAGGTTACAGCTATGGCCAGCCTGGACATTCACCTGCAGCAAATGTTCTGTCAGGGGGCACTACAGTTCCGCTTATAGCAAGTGCACCTCATGTGGTGCGTGGGGACATCGTGATAAGTCCTCACGTTTTTGTCATGGCCAGCAGCTCACCAACCGCTCATCCAAGCCCCCTCCAGGCAGGACATCTGAGGTACGTCATCTGTCAGATGACCCGGAGGACATATATACCAAGTCTGTTTTCGATCAGTTGTGCGGGACCGAGGACTGTCGCACATCCACAACTTTTAATGGATGCAATCCTCCCCTTGTTCATCACATATTTGATGGTGAGTGGGTGGCACGTGCTTCAGAGCCCCACCCTATGATGACTGTCACATTAACCCCATGCCCTGACGACCACGCCATTCTAGGCCACCCCATCACTAACGGTGAGAGACTCCTCCCTACATCCATCTCCATGATCGCAGACTCAGGTTGTCAAAGCTGCATTATGCCCATTCAACATGCATATGATATGGGCTTTTCAGACTCCGATATCATACCCGTGCGGCTCACCATGAGAGGGGCAATAAGAGAAGATTTAGGTGTCCTGGGTGGTATAGTGGTCAAAATCTCTACCACTGACATGTCAGGATTGGACAGATGCACCAAGCAGCTCACATACCTCGCAAGCAAAATTGACAGGGCTTTTATGTGCAGGGAAGCTCTTGCAGCCTTGGGTGTTCTTCCGGCTAATTTTCCTTCACTCTCAACCTGGCAGCCACACGCCGCCATGGCTGGAGTAGATGACGAACCCACATGTTTATGCCCAATACGGCTGGAAGAGCCCCCACCGTTGCCTACCGACCTTCCTCCAGGGCTGGATGACAGACCTGAGAGTGTGCCAGCCCTCAAACAATGGGTGCTGGACTACTACGGTTCATCCACATTCAACACTTGTGAACATCGTCCGATGCATATGATGCTGGAGGAGCCATTGTGATTTTATGTTGACCCAGAGGCCCACCCCCATGCTGTGCACAAGCCTGCAATTGTGCCTCTTCATTGGCAAGAACAGGTGCTTCATGATTTGGAAAGAGACGTGCGCCTGGGTGCGCCCAAACACTCCTGTGACATGGTGCTCACGAATGTTGGTGGCAGCCAAGGCGGGTGGGTCCCCTCGACGCACAGTGGACCTGCAGCACTTAAATTGACATTCCGTTAGACAAGCACACCATGTTCATAGCCTGTTTCATCTTACCAAGCAGGTCCCACAACATACCCTAAAAACTGTGATAGACGCATGGAATGGGTACCACTCTGTGCCAATTCACCCAGATGATCGTCATCTGACCACTTTCATAACACCTTGGGGACGTTACAGATACAGAGTCGCCCCTCAAGGATTCTTGGCTAGCGGTGATGGATACAATCAGCGATTCAATGCAATCATTGCTGACTTCCCAGACAAGGTGAAGATTGTGGATGACACGCTAAAATGGGCGATCTCCATAAGAAAGTCCTTCTTCCAACTGTGTAGATGGTGTGACCTTCTGTACCGCAACGGGGTCACCTTGAACCCCAAGAAGCTTCAGTTCGCTCAGGAGACAGTAGACTGGGGTGGGCTCACGATTACACCCACCAACATCTGCCCATCGTCCAAGTTCATAGATTCTGTCCGGAGTTTCCCTACGGCAACAGACATCTCAAGCACCAGGGCATGGTTTGGCTTGGTGAATCAGGGTTGGTTGGTTGTTTTTGTTTTACGGCATATCAACCCTTTTCGGGTTATTTAATGCCGAATCCAAAGATTTTGAAGAAAAAATTTTTAATAGAATATATTTGTTGTTTTCAAGTCGGTTTCTATTTAACCCAGAGTTGGAACCCTAACAAGTACTACCACTCCGGGTCAGAGTGGACCTGGGAGCAATGGTAATTAAAGGGTGGCTCCACACTCCCCAAAGCCCGCAAGCTGGGGCCTCACCACTGGATATAGTTTAAGGTTATATCCAGGACCCCCATTGAGGTACTTTTACCCTCTGCAGGGGGGGGGAGGCAGTCGGTGTATTCTAATGCCCCACCGACAGGGCCGTGGTGAATCAGGGAGCATATGCCTTTTCCATGGCCAGCCAGATGAAACCCTTTCGTCACCTACTCAAGCCCTCCAACAGATTTATCTGGACCGACGAACTCGACTCGGCATTCAAACTGTCTAAGGAAGCCATTATCAATGAAATGAAGGATGGAGTACGCCTTTTTGATCTTGTGATCTTGCCCATCCAACCTGCCTCTCTACGGACTGGTCTATGAATGGTATTGGCTTCTTGTTGAAGCAGAAGTACTGTGAGTGGCCGGTCAAGCTGCCTACTTGCTGCCCGCATGGATGGAAGCTGTGCCTCGTCGGTAGTCGCTTCATGTCCCCGGCAGAGAGTAGGTATGCTCCAATCGAAGGGGAAGCACTCGCAGTTGTGTACACATTGCATCAGACTCGTTACTACATCCGTATGGTGTGAGGACCTTATTGTGACGACAGACCACAAACCATTGATAAGAGTCTTAAATGACCAACCTCTCACCGACATTGCAAACCGCCGCTTGCTAAACCTAAAGGAGAAGACCCTGCCATATCGGTTCACACTCATTCACATCCCAGGTTATAAGAACAAGGGAGCTGATGCAGCATCCCACTTTTCATGTTCTCTGGAGTGCCTGCGAGCTAGGGCCCTTTCACGGAATGTCATGGTTTCTTGTCATGCGTTGTGTCGACAATACCTCCCAAGTGAGATTGGGACAGCGTCTCTGATTGGTCGGCCAAAGAGTACCAGTGCAGGTGAGGCTTTGGTCTCAGGGTCGATGGAATTTCTGTATGTAATCATGGCTCTCTGGAATCTGTCAGTGTCCAGAGAACCACCAGGCCCAGTGTTGTTCATTAACATGTGCTTGACGGTTTTCACTGCAATTTCCGCCCAATTGTTTGCATGGGGGTTGGCAACACTGGAAACTCTGTGGTTCACCCCCCATGCAGCTAAGAAAGCTCGTGTCTCGCCAGCCGTAAATTGGGGGCCCCCATCAGATGTGATTTATTCTGGGATACCAAAAGTGACGAATATTTCCCGCAGACGTTTGATGAGCCCTGCTGCTCCGGATTGTGACTTATAAGCAATCAGCCAGTTGGAATATCTGTCCACCACAACCACATAGTCCATGTTGAGATAGTGGAAGTAGTCATGCACTGGAAGGGATAATCTGGGGGAATTATATCAGCAGGCGCTGCAGAGGATTGGATTTAGTTACCAAATTACAATGACCACATCTGTCGCAGACCAGTCCAATGTCTGTGAATATACTGGGCCAAAATACGGAGTCAGCAGCATGGGCCGTCATGGCGCCTATTCCTTGATGGGCAGCATGAAGGGCATTCAGGATGTTCTGACGCAGTGATGCAAGTATAACAATCCGCTCTCCCATCAATATGACACCATCAACACTGTATAGGCTGTCACTGTATCTAAAATATGGGCGCAGTTCCAGGGTCAAATCCCGGGAATTGTCTTGGAAGCCTTCCTGATTTGCGTTCATGAGCTGTTGTAACGTAGAATCAGAGGATGTGGCTTCACGAACCATATCCCATGTAACTACATCAGTGACTGAGTTCAGAGCAGCACAAGTGCTGAATGACATGTTCGCCTCATCAGCCAGTTCCTCAATGTCAGCCGGGAGACAATCTGGGGTGACCTCTGGTGGCTCACTTGGTAGTTGCAGCTGTTTTGCTGCTGAAGTCGGGTAACGGGATGCTGCATGTTTGGAGAACGGACAGGGATGCATAGATCATAGATAGGTATCTTCCTTTATTCATAACACATCAAAGGATGATCTATGCATCCTGAAACACAAACAGAACAAATACAGTGTTAGAAGTACAGCACTACTAGACATATCTATATATATATATATATATATATATATATATACCAGGTTAAAGGTATTCAAGAGTAATAACTAATGAATTTATCGAGGTTATTAAGAGTTCTCAATAAAACAAGTGCAAGGTATATTTTCATTGATATAAACAAATTTGTACTGTCGCGGCACTGGGCATGCTAATGTTCAGACAAATAGTCAGTTAAAACTAAAAGTCCACGTCAGGCGACTTACTAAATGGTTGCTTTTTATAAAAGAAACCAGTCCTCAAATGAAGAAGAAAAAAAGAAACAGTTCAATTCACTTAAAATATGATAAGATTAAAAGATTATAAAATTAAAGAGAGGGGGGGTCATGTGACATATATACTGTAGACATTAAAAGAAGGAGAGGAGAAAAAAGAAGAAAGAAAGAAAAAGAAAAAAGAAGAAAGAAAAAGGAAAAAGAAGAAGGAAAAAGGAACGGCCAAGTATAGTAAAGTTATTAGTGTAGGGCGAAGGGAGGTACTAGGAAATCATTAGACGAAGAGGTGAAAGGGAATAAGTAAAAAACTGCAGAAATCGTGGAAGAGCGACTAACAATCAGAGAATGAGGTAGATAGAGACAATTAAAAAGAAAACATATGGAGTAGAGAATGAAATAAAGTGTTGAGGCTGCAAATAACTGTTGAGTGTTCATATTGTGGAGAGACGGTGACATGTAATACAGTGAGAGGGGAAGAAGAGAGAGGACAACAACATTCATACATTTTACAGTCTGTGGTCCTCATAACACAGGAGGGGGACAGTCATTACTTATGATAGGGAGGGGGACACATTACTTAGATGAGTTATACACAAAGTTCATTATAACGATAAGTGGGCACAATGTTCATATAAAGGATGTTTCACATTACATTTAATTGTTGAAGAATGACACAACACGAAGACGCAATTACAACATATGTGTTCTTTATTACATTCAGCCACTTGCAATGATGATTGGTTCCAGGAATTCAAAGTCGACTACATGATTAAAACTTTCTAACCCTTCGCTTCCAAAGGGGGACCCTCCTCTGATTCATTCCGGACTCGACTGCCTCCTGTCTCCACCTCTGTCCAACCCTGTCTACCTGTCTGTCTAACTCTCCTAAAACTAGCAAACTATATTGAGAATTCATTTTCTTCTATGACGTCATGCACATGTCCAAAAACGTGCTCGACTCACGTGGCATGAACTCATGTGACTTAAACATGCATGGTTCGCAAATGTCCAGCCCATTTCTGCAGACAAAGAATTCTTCTAACGTATTTTCAACCTAACTTACTTTCCAATATGTTTTACATTTGCTATTGTTCGTTCTTCTAACTGACCTTATTTTAATTCAGTTTTCATAAAAAGAATTGAATAATTAAATTCCTTTTCAAACAACATATCTAAACTATTTTATGTGAAAACGGATCAATGTGAAATCCCATTTCTGACCTATTCATGAACTTTGCTTACGAGGTTCGAATCTCGGTCTATCTAATCTCATTTTTACTTATCTAATGTCTTTCTTATTTACAAGAAAAGGGAGACCTTTCTTGTAACATAACGGAGAAGGTGAGAGATGTGACCAGACATGCCAGAAGAAAATGTGAAAATATTTTAACTTTATAAAAATGGAATTATACGTAACTTTTCTCATTCCTTGACAAGGTTCAAAAGAGAGTCGCCAACCTGGTAGGTCCTGAACTGTCATTTAAGCTTCAGCTTCTGTCCCATCGACGAAATATTGCACCCATCTGCCTGTTTTACAAGTACTTTATTGGTGAATGCCCTGACGAACTAAAAGCACTTGTACCCCCTCGGCGTGAATACCCTCGACAAACCTGACAAGCAGCTGAGTCCCACCCCTTCACAGTAGAGATCCCTAGGTGTAAGAAAGCATATTACTACAATAGTTTCTTCCCCAGAACTGCTAGACTTTGGAACTCCCTTCCGGGATTCTGCTTCCCTGACATCTTGCTGCTCAACCCCCTTCATAATGCCTCCACAACCTATATCCCCGATAGTAGCCCCCTACTTCAAAGTAGACTGTTTAGGGTGAAAATTGATTTAAAAGAAAAACAAAAAAAGTAACTAATTTTTAAAACTTTATTAACGGAACAGTTTCAAGCATATATAATTCAAGATAATTTTTAAGACTACAAGTATTTGCATGCAAAACTTATTTACTATATTAATTTTTTTTTTTATCTCAATATATAATATTTTTATTACAGAAATTCCCCTCTGGACCACATCATCAACGCTCTGATCCCCATCTGGAATCAATTGAAATGAATGGCTCTCGTCTTGGGGAGGCCGCATGTTTTGACAAGCTTCTGGGCTTAACCTTTACTCCTGATCTTAAATGGAACACATACATTAAGTCCGTTGTAATTCTCTATCTATATAAGAGCCAGGTACGTCCAAGGATGGAGTACTGTTGCCACATCTGGGCAGGAGCTGCTAGAAAGGACTTATCCTGCCTTGATAGAGTTCAAAATAGACTTCGTAGCCTCGTAGGGAATGTCCTTTTCTCTTCCCTGCAACCTCTTTCTCACAGAAGAGATGTTCCTAGTTTGTCTCTACTTTATCGTTATTTTCATGGCAAGTGCTCGACTGAGCTCCAATCTATGGTCCCCCCTCGCCAAACTTTCACAAGAAACACCCGTCTAGCAGAAAACACTATCAACAATTTACCCCACTCTTTATCTGTGCCTAAACCTAAACGTAGATTCCATGAACAAAGCTTCTTTCTTAGAACTGCACGCCTGTGGAATCGTCTTCCGTTTTCCTGCTTTCCTGCTGACTACAATATAGTTGTCTTCAAGTCTAACGTAAACAATTTCTTGATGAGCCATTCTATATAAGTTAATAAATTTACCAAATTTCCATTACTAACAATTACTATATTGTCCAATTTCTACTGTAGACTCTGTAACCCTTATCCTTGAGTGGCCTCTTGGCCTTGATAAGTGGTGGTGCCTATGTAAAAAAAAAGTACTGGAGGTTTGCAACAACAGATGCCACATACAGATTCAATACATCTACCCTGATAGCCACTATCTTATGTAGCTTACGAACACCATTTCTGTCACATTCACTCATGATAATAAAATGCTACATTACATCTGAGGAGCAATACTATCACAATCGCCACATCTACAAAGGAAGAAGTTCCTATTTTTCTCTCCCAATATTTAGTGCTCCCACCACTACCAGTTAAGACCAAGTCCAATTCTATATTTCCCTACGATATTGTGCTTGCACCACAATTAACTGGTTATTACATACATGCAAATAACAATCTTTCCATTTCCCAATTCAAAAATAATAAATTCGCCCTTCTTAAATTTCGCCTATTTTGATTGGCTGATACCTAACTATTCGCATATTCCGGAATCTACTTCCACAATAAATAAATGAACGCTCCAGAAATTATACAATATAGCATCACTCTCTACAGAAGAAAATCGTGCTAAAAAACTCATTAAATTAAACGTATTAACCAATTGTCGTCGCTAAAAAAACCCACTAAAATGAAACATTAACTGATTGTCATCACTCTCTACAGATTACAATCATGCTGAATAAAAAATTAAACATATTAACCGATTGGCGTCACTAAAAAACCGACAAAATTAAACATTAACCGATTGTAATCGCACTCTACGTATAGCAATCGTGCAGAAAACAAACAAAATTAAACACATTAACTCATTAGCTTAGTTTATCAGAACACATTCCATTAAAGTACTTGCAAAACAAGTACAGAGATGCAACATTCTAAGGACAGTGGTTGGAGCTTAGCTGATTGTGTGGGATCGTGGGATCTATTAGATTAGACACACACACTCTCTCTCTCATATATATATATATATATATATATATAGAGAGAGAGAGAGAGAGAGAGAGAGAGAGACTTAAATAAACACTTGCCAACAGAGTGTATATATATATATATATATATATATATATATATATATATATATATATATACTCTGTTGGCAAGTGTTTATTTAAATAGACATTTGTGAGCGCCGATCCCATGGGCCGGTAGGCAGAACTGCCGACTATCAATGCAATGATTCTAGGTTCAATCCCGGCTAGGGAAAGGTTCTAATCTAGCTGCACTGATCAGTTGTAGTACAACGAAACAGTATTGTATGTAAATGACTTTATATATATATATATATATATATATATATATATATATATATGTATGTATACACACAGACCAATCATGCAGTAGATAAGGAAAGTTTACTAGACAAAAGCCGATGCAAACTTCAATCTAATATGAATATAAATATTTATATTAATCTCAAGCAAATAAAAAAAAACCAATACAACGACAATAGGAAGTAGAATAGTTAAAATAAAATTAGATCCGTCGTCAAAAGGCCTTTTAACGATGGATTCAGTTTTATTTTGACTGCTTCGGATTATTAATGTGAACCACATCGGATTGGATTATTACCAAACTCCATCATTGTGAATTGAGATTGATTGAAATTCCGAATATATATCATTCAAACACTACTGTGTTTGAATATATGGTTGTGGCAGTTTTAGTTATTTAGAACTGCTTTAAAGTTTCACCGTTCACTTGTTTTTCAACCAAATTTCAAACAATTATCACAATTTATAGATCATCATCTCAGCTATATTGTGAAAATAAATTCAATTTTCGTTCAGTAAAACAAAAGTTATGATGAATTTACTGGTGTTCAAAATCGTAAAAAAACGTAAGGAGGTTAACGACGTTTTTTTATGACTGGTTTCCATAGCAACCAAGTCGCTTCAATTAATACTGTTGCTACTAATTCACCGCTCTCGCGAGTTAGAGAGAATGAAAGCAGACGAGTGTCGTACATTGTTATTACATATATGTATGTTATGTTTATGGGGGAGGGCAAAAAAATAAGACTGAATTTAAACAAAGAACAAGTGAATTTACTGGAAGCCTACAAAAATCATGGATTAAAATAGAAAAATGCGAGCATGAAAAATAATATGGTTAAGCTTAAACATGGAAAGGAAAAGGACAAGATATTCTAGTAAAAGTATAATAAATTTATAACTTAAAATATTGCAGCATTAAGACTTTTTTTAAATTCAATTTAACGTTATATAATCAATTCTTTGCGAAATAAAATAAGAATCTACCTTGTATTTAAAAAACAATAAGTTTGTGTTTCCTAAAAAAGAAAGGTTAGAAAATCTACATAAAATCTAAAAGTGTTCCTGTTTGAGATTTTAATACTATTTTGACTATTTGATCAGGATTTACTTATGTCAAGTTGTTCTGACAAACCCTGGCGTAGAGAGACCGAAAGATGGCGTCTGTAAGATATGGAAACTTTCCTCTGTAATATGCATGTGTGTGTGTGTGTTTGTGTGTCCATATTTTTCCTGCGTAAATTATTATCTGTATGATAAATATTCGACACTGAATGTTATGACAAATATTGAATTTTTTCTATATTCTTTCGGCATTATTATAATCCGAACTTATTGACTTATATATCCATGAACATTTACGTTGGGGAAAGAGAAGGACAGCCTGTATCAATTTTTGCCCCAGGGATCAACTTCTGTGACTAACTGATAACGACCATTGATGAAATGTAGTCCGACTGCTTCAGGCCCTCAAGTCTCCGATATGTCAGAACCATTTCCTTCAAGCTTGTCATGTCTTGACCACTGGAGTTTGGACAACCTGTCGTGGGGCTCAAAACGAAATGAGAAATATTTGCTGGATCCAAAAAGAAATCAAGAAAAGCAAGATGTAAAAAAGAAAAAAAAAAGAAGCCAATTGTAAAACTATATTATGTAATAATGCTTTGGTTTCTTGGTTACCTTGGTGATATTATTGGAGTACCGAGTGGAGCAGGTGCTAGTATAATTGCAATAGTTAGGAGTGGATAGAGTTTAGAGAAATTCTATCATTATTAAACAGCAAAGTATTACCACTGTGAACCAAGAGAAGAGTATATGAGGCATGAGTGTGCAGTGTGATTTTTTTTCTTTCTGAATTTTTATTCATATTATTTTGATTTTTCTGGACTACTGCTCTCATCCTGTGTGTTATATACGCCCTAAAATAAAGTATGGAGTATGGGCAGGAGCTGCTCGGCACCCTATCCTGCTTTAATAGAGTTCAAAACCAGCTTTGAAACCTAGTAGTGGATGCCCTTTTCTCTTTCCTGCAACCTTTCCCACAAAATAGACGTTGTGAGTCTGTCTCTGCTTTATCATTATTTTCATGGTGAGTGCTCGTCTGAGCTCCAATCTATGATCTCCCTTGCCAAACTTTAACAAAAACCACACGACTAGCTACAACCACTATCAATAATTTCCCCCACTTGCTATCTGTACTTAAATCTAAATGTAGATTCCATAAACAAAGCTTTTTTTCTCAAAACTGCCCGCCTGTGGAACACTGTTCTGCTGGCCTGTTTCCCAGCCAACTACAACATGGTAGCCTTCAAGTCCAATATAAACAAGTTGTTGTTGAAGCATCTCCTTAAATAATCAAATTCTATCCAACTTACATCATTAATGATTACTACACTACCACCTTACATTTAGTAACACTTATCCTCGAGTTGCCTTTGGGTCTTGATAAGTGGTGACTCCGTTGTAACAAAAAAAAAATGTTCAGTCAATGTAACCTCCGACTTTCTTCAGGGATATCTTGCTGAACTCGAGAATGTTTCTGTTGAACTCAGGAATCTACACAGAATTTCAAACATAACACTTGATCTCGTTCTGTTAGCCATGATTGGGTAAAAGTCCTAAGTAATTTGCAATTATATTTTGAGTGTCGCCCGCACTGGGGATTGAACCTCCAACCTTCAGAAGAGTGTCACTTTAGACTGAATTTTACAAAGTACTTTATTCACTATGTCATGGGTCCTTTCTTATTATAAATTTCCGCTTTTATCAGTTTTATTAACACTATCAAATGACAGATATGTAGTTGTAGACAGAAGCAAGAACATTATTAATGCTTCCTTGACCTTTTGGCTAAGAGCAATGTGTAGTATTTGCTATGATGCTGCAGTTCGTCTTTTTTGTTTGCAGTCAGCGATAGAAATATCATAAAGAATTCAAGTGTTAGTTGGAGGAAGAGGTCCCTTGATTTCTGAGAGCTAACTGAAGTAAAATGAAAAAAAAAAAAAAGAAAACGGAGAGGAAAAATTATAATTCTTCACTGCTCCCCTTATTCGGCATTTAGATACTTCCCCACATGAGTATAATGTGCGACAATACCGGAAGGTAGGAAGAGTTTAAGCTAGCGCCCCTACAGAAGGAGCACTCTGGCCTCTTAAAAATTGCTTGGGCAGTTCCATTGACATTCCTTGGGGAACTTCAGACCATTGTGATGCCTCCATTCAGTCTCAAAAGATAATGGATACCCCCTGTAAAGATAACTGCACGTGAAACTGAGGCAAAGGTCGTTCAATCTCCAACCACACCTCTCATGAAT
This sequence comes from Euprymna scolopes, assembly GCF_053919585.1. Classification (NCBI taxonomy): domain Eukaryota; kingdom Metazoa; phylum Mollusca; class Cephalopoda; order Sepiida; family Sepiolidae; genus Euprymna; species Euprymna scolopes. Next base: position 6,185,835 of record NC_136502.1, on the reverse strand, counting down.
GAGCACTGCTTGAGTCCAGTGGTAAGGAGAAGTCCAGGACGACTGGAAACAATGCCGAGATAAGCAGAGAGCACATACAGCGCTTGGAATTCCCAGACCATTAGTGATAAACTAATTACTCCCCAAAGAGAAGATAAAAACTGGGAGGGTTTTTTTTTTTTTTTTTTTACTTATCAAGGCCCGGAGGCCACTCAGGGATAAGGGTTATTGCGTGTACAGTAATCAATAGGATAGTATCGTAGTAATCGTTAGTATTGGAGATTTGATAGAGTGTCTTACTTAAGGGGGCGGTTTGTCAGGAATTTGTTTATGTTGGACTTGAAGATATCCGAGTTGTAGTCAGGTGGGAAACAGGTGAACGGAAGAGAGTTCCACAGTCGTGCACTTCTGAGAAAGAAGCTCTGCTCATGGAATCTACATTTGGATTTAAGCCCAGATAAAAAGTGGGGAAAATTATTGACAGTAGTTTCAGCCAGACGGGTGTTTCTCATGAAAGATTGGTGAGGGGGGGCGAGAGATTGGAGCTCAGACGAGCACTTGCCATGGAAATAACGATAAAACAAAGACAGGCTCACAACGTCTCTTCTGTGGGAGAGATGCTGCAGGGAAGAGAAAAGGGCATTCCTCACTAAACCACAAAGTCTATTTTGTACTCTGTCAAGGCAGGATAGGTTGTTTTTAGCAGCTCCTGCCCAGATGTGGCAGCAGTACTCCATCCTTGGACATACTTGGCTTTTTTTATTCAGATAGAGAATTGCATCAGTAGTGAGATATCTTCTGGAGCGGTAGAAGGATCCCACCATTTTCCCAGCATCCTTGGCAACAGACCTGATGTACGTGTTCCATTTCAGATCAGGAGTAAAAGTCAAACCCAGAAGCTTGTCAAAACATGGAGCCTCCCAAAGACGAGAGACATCCATTTCAATTGATGCCAGATAGGGATCAGAGCGTTGATGATAAGATAGAAGCTTGGTTTTTGGATGCATTAAAAGTGACCAGCCACCTCTTTCCCCACTGTACCACGTGCTCAAGATATGAGGAGAGAGAATCAGAGAGAACTTTGTCATTTACGGCCTTTGATGTGTTGCCATAGATGGGAATACTACAGCCAAATAAATAAAAAGTCACCGAATTGGCCAAGTCTTTGTCGGAGCAACTATAAAGAATGGATGCTTGATTGGTGTGTGGCAATTTAAATTCATGTCCCAATACAGAACGCTACTTTTTTTTTTTTTTTGAGGAGGGGGAGGGGTCTGGGTTTAAAAACAGGCTTTATATCTAACTCTCCCCTCGTGGGGAAAAAAATTACCACGAACAACAACAATAACATCACGTGTGTAGAAAATATTCATATTATTGATCCTGCATTTTTTTTTTTCATCTTTGGGAAATATTGTGTGCATTGATGAAAAGATGTCGAAAAGAGAAGGGGAAAGGTATTTCTCGCTATTTTCATGGATTTAAGAAAATCTATCACAGAAGACACAATGAAGAGCTCAGATACGTCCTCACATCATTATGAAAATGTCGGTCGATAGGTCTGTCACGCATCAGCTTTGAATGGCATTTTCATCATTTTGCAGGTTGAGTTTATTTTAAATCCGTCCAATAAGAAGCCCTATTCATTCTTTGGTCTGTCACGTGAGTGGTCTTTGACATTCCTGTCAGAAATAGCATTTGGAAGGTGGGGGGCAGTTATTTCTTCATTTTTCTTGGTGGAATCTATATAATACTAAAACTCTGTCGTTCTTGGTTGTTTGCTTGTGCACTATCCTCCTTCTCCTACTACTACTATGCCTCCTCTTCTTGCTACTACTATTACTTCTCCTCTTTACAACTACTACTACGCCTCCTCTGCATCCTCTTACTACTACGCCTCGTCTTCCTTATTCTTCTATTACTACTACTGGTTATAATTCAATGGCTGTAAGGTTTTTTTTTTTTTTCAAAAATAAACAATTATAAACAGAACGACTCATAGAAATCTATCTATATACTTTTTTTCATTTTAATATACTTTCATAGAAATGTTTCTGTTATGTCACAAAAAGCTATTTTCTTTACGTCACAAGTGCCATGCTCATACATTAATTCCATAGCTAATATAACATACTGACCTCTTAGGGGATGTTTTGCAACTATTCTGTATTGCAACTATACTGTCGCAATTTTCTCACAAATAAATCAACTTTGACCTGTTGACAACGTATTTTTTTTTTACTGTGTACGTTTTCAGCGGCCTATTTTTTTTTTTTTGCGTTTTAAATTATCCAAATAAACAATTGTTAATACTTTCTGCATTTTTTTTTTACATCGTTCATTTCCGTATTACTTTTAAGTTATTTTAACGCAATTTTCTTGCCAATCAATCTACTATTTTACAATGTAAATGGATAATAGGTAACTTTACACGAATAAGGAGGATTTTTTTGTTTGTTTGAGTGATCCGTCTGATTTTTCATTTTAATATACTTTCATAGAAATGTTTCTGTTATGCCAAAAAGAACCCTATTTTTTTTTTACGTTACAAGTGTCACGCTCATACATGAATTCTATAGCTAATATAACATACTGACCCAACGGGTCACGGGTAGTCTAGTGTACTTTAAATCCCTTTCTAACAGCCCTATCCATTGGTGGGTCATTCATGTTACGGTTTCAAATCTCTATCTTTCGTCATCAGTCGCATCTTCCGCTCGGTACAGATTGCGAATGTGTTACGTGACTTATTCTTCGCCATTCTTTCCGATCCAGGGCAAGTTGATTGATGGACACCCAACTGTTGAGAGATGGCCAATCAAAAACATTTTCTCTCCAACTTCTTTGACTTTCTTCTGCCTCTTTTACCTTCTAACATACCTTCAAAGCATAACTTTGACAGGCCGGTAGTAACTCGTTTGACATGGCCAGACATTTTTAAGGCTTTTACTTTTGATTTTATCAAATAGGCAGAGTAGGGATGTAATTTGACGGTGGATATTTTGGATTTTTCGATCAGGCGATGTCCTGTAATGAAACGCATTATGCGATTTTAAAACACCTCAATTCGATTAACTAGTTGTTTAGTCCATGTAATACAATCAAGTTTATATAAAACTACTGGGAGGATATAAATAAAATAAAATTCACTTTAACAGTTATTGGTACTCTATTTGATTTTAGAATGGTGCTGTGTTTTTAGAAAGCTGCCCAACTCAGCCCGATTCTGTGTTTCAATATTGTCTCGTGATCATTGGAGAAATCTTTATTATATAAAAGGAAGTTTGTCTGTGTCTGTGAGTTCGTTCCCTATGGACGCAAAAACGGCGGGGTATATTTTTATGAAATTTAAAACAAAGGTACATTATGTGCCTGGCAATGTTCTTATATAGGTTTTGTATCGAAATGTCTTCGATATGTGTCGATAATCGATAAATGAATTAATCCTTACACAGTCTTAAATCACAAGTGCATTTGAGAAGTTATATTACGGCACAAGTCGAAAGGCTCAACAAATAAAATCTACAGCAGAGTCTTTGATACGACAGGGGCGCTTTTGAAATAAATGTTTCCGTTTAAAACACAATTGCATCATGATACTTGACTTTTTTCATTTTGAACTTAAATTCAAGTCATTATCATCACACAAGCAGTAAGACCAGGCATATAAAATATGCAGTAGGTTCTATGATATGACAGAGGTGCGTTCAAAGTAAATGTTTCTGTTTAAGCACAAATGAACCATGATACTTGGCGTTTGCATTTGAAACTTTAATTCAAGCCATTAGATATAAAAACAATAATTTTCTAAAATAAACAGTAGGTTCCCTACAGTGAATTTTAAACTAAAATGTATTGCAAACTAGATCACTGTGGGAAGGCATGTTGTATATTGGTTTATATTGGAGGAGATGATATATAGCTAAGAAATCGTATTATTTAGAACCTTCGGACTGTTGTTCTCATCTTGAATGTCATTTTCACAACGTTTCGGCCGATGTAACCTCCGACCTTCTTCAGGTGTATCTTATTGAACTCGAGGATGCTTCTATCAAACTTGGGTAATGGGACGGATTTAGAACGAACCCCTTCAGTTATTAACGGGGGTAGCATGCTCTCGTTCTGTCAGTAATGACAGATAGAGGTCCTAAGTAATTTGCAAATGTATTTTCCAGTCAACCATACTGAGAATTGAACGTTAAACTTTCAGAAAAATAGCATTTTTACAATTGATTTTTCCATTACTCTAACCACTGAGCCACGGGTCCGTATATTTCCTTCCTCTGGCAACGTTTCCCTGTAGCTGACTGTACATATCTTCTAAACACCAAATACTCCGTTAATGCGATCGTTTTAGTAGTTGTAAATAGCAAACATCATGTCATGTCAGTTTTTTCACAAAGTCTTAGGATCAACGTTGCTGAATTCCTTGATATTCTTATGACACTCAAGATGAGACTAATAGTCTGAGGAATCCAAATAATTGTGTGTTTGTTGTATATTGGTTTATATTGGAGGAGATGATATATTAAAACGTGTCATGTATTATCTAGTGGATGTAAAGTATTGTTCTTTTAACAGACAGATAATAAACGTATAAATCGTATGTATGTTGTTTAGCTAGAAGGACATGATGTTGTCGTGTAAACTGAGTCATGTTGTATCAGACTTATCACAGGGGATATTTTTACAGTTCATATACAAGAAGAATAATATATGCTTCATACCTTTTTTTCTTGAAGAGTTCTTCTGTATCTTTCCGCTGCTCCGTGACGAACCATGAAACGATCAACACCATCCAATTGAGACATCTGTTCTTATTTGTAAAACCATTAAAACAACTCTTTATATTTTTATAATATAAATTTATTACAATTGTCCCAAATGGTTTTCACAGGATCTGCAGTTTCTACATTTTCTGTTCATACAGCCCGCTTCTAGCTGTCTGTCCACCCCTGTCTAGACGTCTGTCTACTCTGGTGGTCAATCCTCAACTCTCTGAATCTCCCCAAAACTAACTACATCACGTGTTCTCTTACATCACCTAATTACGTGTCTCATACCAATCTAATCCACAACTAGTTATTTGTTTATTCAAAACCCCCAAATAATGTTTACATATATTTTCTATTTTCACATTATTTTTGCGATTCACACATCAATCTTTTCTTTTGCAATTTAATTGTTTATTCTTCTAATCATAATAACTGATCCAGCGACCATCCGTCGCTCAAATCAATTAATAAGAATACAATAACAATAATAATGTTTTGACCATTGCTCCTGCTTGCCACAGTTAACAGATACTAGGCTATGATCACAGCCTAAAGGGTCATAACATTACAGGCATGTGAAGTTTCCTTCAGGTGCAATGCGATGGGTCCCCGATTAGAGCAGGCAATCAATTGATTTGATTGAAAAATGGGTGATTTCACCGATTTTGATGACAATAAAATATGGGAGTGTGAAATATTTGTTGATTATCATTCAATCCTGGGCAACATCGGATCACCGTGCTAATAGTATATACATTGGTTTTTCACGCTTATATTTGAAATATTTTTTTTTTTACATGGGGGTCACCACTTATCAAGGCCCAGGAGCCACTCGGGGATAAGGGTTATTGTGTGTACAGTAATCAATGGGATAGTATTGTAGTAATCGTTAGTATTGGGGATTTGATAAAGTGTCATTACTTAAGGGGGCGGTTCATCAGGAATTTGTTTATGTTGGACTTGAAGACATCCAAGTTGTCATTTTCATTTATGTTTACAATGTGTAAATTCTTAGCATTTTTTCTAGTCAGTAACATCTTTGAAACAGCATTTTCGTTGGTCTGTCACATTTCATTTTGAAATAGCATTTTCGTTGGTCTGTCATGCTTAGCTTTTAAGTATCCTTCTTTTTGTCTATAATCCTTAATTTTGGAACAGCATTTTTGTTAGTATGTCACATTTCATTTTGAAACAAAATTTCCGTTTATAATGGACGCATCTTATAAAATAGCATTTCCTTTTTTTTTTTTTTTTTTTTTAACTAGTCCACCTTTGGTGTCAGCACCTTAAAAGAAAAATACAACCTATCTGGCCTTTTGTGTGCGCCTCAGCACTTCAAAGAACGGTTACCAATAAAGGAATCGTCTCCCTCGAGACCATAACAATACTGGCAGAACATGTGCGCCGCATATAATATTTGCCGGTTAAGCTTGAACGAGGATGCTGCACGCTACGAAAAGGACCGTTCAATTAGCCGGCTTATTGAGTGAAGAAATCGCAGCAAAATTATATGACATGAAGGGCCTGCAGGTGATGATTTCCCAGCAGGCTTTACTGAAGCCGATTATTGATGGCGTTGGTGATTATGTGTGAGGAAGAGGAAAGAGTGAACAAAATGAAATGAAAAATGGGGTGGAGTGGCGGGTAAATTTATAAATAAAAAATGTCCAGAGAGATACTATGAAACCGGCAAATAATATCAGCAAAAACACTTGTTATTCCATCGTTCATCAATATTGTATTAAATGCAAAAAAGACTTGTGTCGGGGCGGGGGGGGGGGGGGGGGGAGAAATGCTAATATCAGATAGAATCATTACATATATAGAGTCTTCTGCAGTGTCTCATCTGAATTTCCATGATGTTAGCCTGGGCTCGGGCAGCAACTGATGTAAACTACCGGAATATGCCGAGTGCTGAACAAATTTAAAAATGCTAGGACAAAAATAACAGTTATCGGATACTAATTACATTATATATATATATATATATATATATATATGTAATAATGTAATATTATATATATATATATATATATATATATATATATATATACACACACACACCGTATATTTTAGCGTATAAAACAACCCTCAAAGTTAAAAAATCATCTTTAAAAACCAATATTTCACAAGATACCGGGTGTTGCAATCTCTAGCCTAGACTAAACAAACATGGTTTCGTGATTTAGTAATCGTCTTATACAACCGATATATGATGAATTTTTAAAAATTTGCTCCTATTTTGTACCTCGTCTTATCTGATAGTCGCCTTATATGCCGAAATATATATATAAAATGCATGACATACTCACATTGACACATTGCTTCTCATTAGATCACCGAAGTTGAGCAACGTTGAATCTGGTCAGTACCAAATGGGTGACCAATTTGGGAATACCAAGCATTGTATGTAGGAGGACGTTGACTAGTCCCTGCAAAAGTTTCAAAAACCTAACGTCGTCATTTCCCCTAACAGATATATACATGCAACTGGGGACCGCTTGAGAATTTCATACTACCATGGAACTTCCTCCTTTGGAGGAAGCCAGTTAAACTCTCATAGGGTTAGTGCTATATATATATAACAAAAGTCTATATTCCAAATTCCAAGATGTTGTTCAATCTTACTATTTGTTTTTTCAGCAGGTTAAAATATTCAATTCTTGGCAGTACCTGTTTCATAGTGCAGAAAAAAACTGTCAAGAATTGAACATTTTAACATGTTGAAAGAAATAAACGGTAAAATAAATATCTTGGAATTTGGACTGTGAGTTTTTGTCAGGTATTTGTATATGCTCTGTAGTTATATTTACCATACATCGAGATTCATAAATTAAAGGATTGGTATTAATAAAGGGTGAAATATAATTGACTAAGCATATTTTTCCATAAACATATATATAAATTATAATTATATTATTATAATAATACAGGAGGTGACTTTTATATATATTATGAACAGACATTTTGTTCATCATCTCAAATAGTCCCCAGTAGATAGGGGACAAATATTAACTCCTTACGTCCACGTAGCAATATGCCTTTTCTGAACAAGAGTAATAAAAAAAAAATGCAGGCAAAGTATTGCAGACCTTCAGAAGAGAGATGGGCATTGTAGTTCACTACTCTTCATACAAGAGTTACTAGGGCCAACTACTACCACCAAGGCTCAGGAGAAATATCTTATGAAGACCAAAAGCTCCTCAACATGGTTAACCAATCAGTCGATCCGGAGATGCTTTGGCTCTTCTCAGGATCAGTTGAACAACGCGCCGAATAACCTACAGTCGTCATGAAGAACAAGTTCCATCAAACTCTGATGGCGATCACATGCCGACTCACATGTTCGAAAAAGAACTCAGACCCATTCCAAATGGTTTTGTCGAGTTGTTGTTCACTGATGTCAAACGCTGTATCAAATACTGTATTTATAGAGAACTCAGCTGCATGTTACACATATCGGGAACAAAGCAGAAATGGCCGTCTGAGAATTCTACAACTGTTCCCCTCCAACTCGAGCTCACATTCAATCGAAAATAATTTATCAAAATGCGGATATCCAGACATCAGGTGCAGGAATAAAAAGCTAGATTGATCAAATTTACTCTCAAAAACTCAACTTAAAATAGGGCCCACACCAAGCTACAACCATTTTCAACACCAAGCATAAAAATAAAGAGAATGTAAAAACCGACTTTCAGATACAGAGATCAATTTAAAAAGTCATAAAGTGTTAGAGTATATATTTTTGATCAATCCTGCTTTTCTTTCGAACAAATATCTATAAGAGTTTTCTTGGATTTGTTATACCAAATTCTTTCAGCTTTTTATTGTGTCGCTTCTGTAAGATATTACGCCATCTTTCTTAGGTTTCTATTTTTGTTTTCACGTGCATATCTAGCCTGACTTTGAGGGAAACTTTACCAACTCTTGGAACTCTTCTGTCGTTATTCTTGTTTGAGAGTTCTTATCGGGATTTTACTCTCAACTCACATTAACTTTCCAGACTTTACCAGAATTTGACAAGGATTTACCTCTAAACCCATTTTTAAAATTTTTGGGTTTTAAAAAAGCCGCCATTTTCTTTTCCTCCAGAACACTATTCTAAAGATTTTCTTAAACTTTTATAAAATTTAGTTGGTTAGTTGGTTGTTTTTATTTTACGGCATATCAAACCTTTTCAGGTTATTTAATGCCGAATCCAGTGATTTTGAAGAACAATTATTTTAATAGAATATATATATATTTTTTTCCAAGTCGGTTTCTATTTAACCCATAGTTGGGACCCTAACAGGTACTACCAGTTCGGGTGAGAGTGGACCTGGGAGCAATGGCAATTAAAGGGTGGCTCCACACTCCCCAAAGCCCACAAGCTGGGGCTTCACCATCGGATATAGTTTAAGGTCATATCCAGGACCAATAAAATGTGGAACATTATAAGGAGTTTAATGTAGATTTCTTAAAGTTTGAAGCTTTTAGTTCCTTATTTTCGATTTTTAAAATAAAAACAATTCTTATTATTCATAATTTTTTTACTTATTTTATTGTATTTTTAAATCCATTATTTGCTTTTTTCTATCCCCATTCTTACTTTGTTTACTTTCCTTTTTTCATCCCTCTCCTTTCTTTACCTTTTCATCCCTCTCCTTTCTTTACCTTTTCATCCCTCTCCTTTCCTTACCTTTTCATCCCTCTCCTTTCTTTACCTTTTCATCCCTCTCCTTTCTTTACCTTTTCATCCCTCTCCTTTCTTTCCCTTTTCATCCCTCTCCTTTCCTTACCTTTTCCTCCCTCTCCTTTCCTTACCTTTTCATCCCTCTCCTTTCCTTACCTTTTCATCCCTCTCCTTTCCTTACCTTTTCATCCCTCTCCTTTCTTTACCTTTTCATCCCTCTCCTTTCCTTACCTTTTCATCCCTCTCCTTTCCTTCCCTTTTCATCCCTCTCCTTTCGTTCCCTTTTCATCCCTCTCCTTTCGTTCCCTTTTCATCCCTCTCCTTTCTTTACCTTTTCATCCCTCTCCTTTCTTTACCTTTTCATCCCTCTCCTTTCTTTACCTTTTCATCCCTCTCCTTTCCTTACCTTTTCATCCCTCTCCTTTCTTTACCTTTTCATCCCTCTCCTTTCCTTACCTTTTCATCCCTCTCCTTTCGTTCCCTTTTCATCCCTCTCCTTTCCTTACCTTTTCATCCCTCTCCTTTCCTTCCCTTTTCATCCCTCTCCTTTCTTTCCCTTTTCATCCCTCTCCTTTCCTTACCTTTTCATCCCTCTCCTTTCGTTCCCTTTTCATCCCTCTCCTTTCTTTACCTTTTCATCCCTCTCCTTTCTTTCCCTTTTCATCCCTCTCCTTTCCTTACCTTTTCATCCCTCTCCTTTCTTTACCTTTTCATCCCTCTCCTTTCTTTACCTTTTCATCTCTCTCCTTTCCTTACCTTTTCATCCCTCTCCTTTCCTTCCCTTTTCATCCCTCTCCTTTCGTTCCCTTTTCATCCCTCTCCTTTGTTTACCTTTTCATCCCTCTCCTTTCCTTACCTTTTCATCCCTCTCCTTTCTTTACCTTTTCATCCCCCTCCTTTCTTTACCTTTTCATCCCTCTCCTTTCCTTACCTTTTCATCCCTCTCCTTTCTTTCCCTTTTCATCCCTCTCCTTTCTTTCCCTTTTCATCCCTCTCCTTTCCTTACCTTTTCATCCCTCTCCTTTCTTTCCCTTTTCATCCCTCTCCTTTCTTTCCCTTTTCATCCCTCTCCTTTCTTTCCCTTTTCATCCCTCTCCTTTCGTTCCCTTTTCATCCCTCTCCTTTCGTTACCTTTTCATCCCTCTCCTTTCGTTACCTTTTCATCCCTCTCCTTTCGTTACCTTTTCATCCCTCTCCTTTCTTTACCTTTTCATCTCTCTCCTTTCCTTACCTTTTCATCCCTCTCCTTTCTTTACCTTTTCATCCCTCTCCTTTCTTTCCCTTTTCATCCCTCTCCTTTCCTTACCTTTTCATCCCTCTCCTTTCCTTACCTTTTCATCCCTCTCCTTTCTTTACCTTTTCATCCCTCTCCTTTCTTTACCTTTTCATCTCTCTCCTTTCCTTACCTTTTCATCCCTCTCCTTTCGTTCCCTTTTCATCCCTCTCCTTTCGTTCCCTTTTCATCCCTCTCCTTTCTTTCCCTTTTCATCCCTCTCCTTTCTTTCCCTTTTCATCCCTCTCCTTTCTTTACCTTTTCATCCCTCTCCTTTCTTTACCTTTTCATCCCTCTCCTTTCCTTACCTTTTCATCCCTCTCCTTTCCTTACCTTTTCATCCCTCTCCTTTCCTTACCTTTTCATCCCTCTCCTTTCCTTACCTTTTCATCCCTCTCCTTTCTTTCCCTTTTCATCCCTCTCCTTTCTTTACCTTTTCATCCCTCTCCTTTCCTTACCTTTTCATCCCTCTCCTTTCCTTACCTTTTCATCCCTCTCCTTTCGTTCCCTTTTCATCCCTCTCCTTTCTTTCCCTTTTCATCCCTCTCCTTTCTTTCCCTTTTCATCCCTCTCCTTTCGTTCCCTTTTCATCCCTCTCCTTTCTTTACCTTTTCATCCCTCTCCTTTCTTTACCTTTTCATCCCTCTCCTTTCTTTACCTTTTCATCCCTCTCCTTTCTTTACCTTTTCATCCCTCTCCTTTCTTTCCCTTTTCATCCCTCTCCTTTCTTTACCTTTTCATCCCTCTCCTTTCTTTCCCTTTTCATCCCTCTCATATATATATATATGTATCTATCATCCTGAGTTCGGATGTGTCTAACTGATGAGCCCAAATGAGGGCGAAACTCGAGTCTTGGACTTCCGGTTCTTTGACTGTCATGACTCTTGTGGGCTACGACGTTGTTTGGCTATATATATATATATATATATATATATATATATATATATATATATATATATATATAGCGACGGTAGATGGAAGAAGAGAGTAAATTCAATTCTACAAGAGGAGACTTATCGGGATAATATAAAGCTCAACAAATTTCAATGGAATTTATATAGGAGACAATAGGAGTGGAAAACGAAGCCACAAAAACTATATATTGGTAAATATAGAATGATTCATTTATGCAATAAGGGTACACATACATTTAGTTGAGGGATAAAGGGGATTCTTTATACCAAGGTATTTCGAAGCCTAATTCTTCTCATCAGAAGAGTAGAGAAAATGCTAGGTAACATGATGGGGATGTGACGTCTAGCGAGGGAATCATCAGGAACGAAATAAATTAATAAATATAGTACGCCCTTCCTTTATCTTAGAATTCAATATAGTTCCTCCTAACAACATCAATAATTTTAATTTATTGCGTTCCTCATTATCCCCCCGCTAGACGTCATATTTTCCAATAAATAGTCTTTGTGAATTTATTTTCCACTCCTATTGTCTCTCTCTCTCTATATATATATATTATATATATATATATATATATATATATATATATATATATATATATATATATATATATATATATACGCAAGCTGGATTTTGCCATAGGTGATTATGATTATTTTAATGCCATCCATTGACCATCCATGTTATCTCCATCGTATTTTGCTTGAAACAATACGATAAACATTGATAAAATGGCCAGCAAGAATCATACCGTCAAGCGTTAATAGAAAGCAAACAAAAGTTGCCGAAAAGAAAATGGCAAAAAAATCATCCACCCTCGTTTCACCATCGCATTCGCCAGTTTCGTCCTTCTCACAACAAAACGCAATCTCATCTACCTGTTACGTCATATCCGGTGCATAAACACACATTTGGAAATTTAAGATTTACAGATTTATTCTCATCTCATTTAAAAAAATAAAGATCCAAAATCTTAATTCTTTCTTATTTTTAGTTAAACTATAGAGGGAACACGTGAAGGTTCCTATTTATTAATGGCTACCAATAAAAAATATTTTTGATTTTTTTTACTTCGTTTTTTTTTTTAGCATCGTCATCAGCAACTAATTCCCACTCAACCACTAATGGCTATAACTAATGATTAATTTCATGAAAGTATTTCGTTCGAACGCTTCGGCTTAAGGTTCACGGGGGGGGGGCATAAGTTGGAATAGATACATTGAGGGCATTGCTAAGGCTGCTGCAAAGAATGTTGACTTTCTCTACCATGCTAAAAAGTTACTTCTATCCTGTACATTTACAAGGCCACTATTCACCCATGTATCGAGTCTTGTTGACACATCTGGGTTGGTGCATCTGTTAGTAGTCTTCCGCCTTTAGACAAGGTCTAAAAGAGAGTTGTCAAACTAATAGGCCCCACAATATCAGCTAGGCTTCAACCATTGTCCCATCGACTAAACGTCGCATACCTCTGCCCGTTTTACAAGTATTTTAATGGTAGATGCTTTGAAAAACTACAAGCCCTTGTACCCCTCGATGTAAATACCTCCCGACAAACAGCAAAAATCCACCTCTACACAAGAGAGATCCCTAGCTGTAAGAAAGCCTTTTACTCTAATAGTTTCTTCCCTAAGACTGCTAGACTTTGGAATTCTCTTCCACGTTTCTGCTTCCCTGACCGTACTGACATGCAGAAGTGTAATGTGAACACATATATTGCTGCTCAACTCCTTATATAGTGTCCCTGAATATTATGTCCCGGATAGAAGCCCCCGACATAAAAGATTGTATTGAAAATGCAATAAAATAAAATTCTTTTCGTGATTTTTGATATATAATTATCAATTATTTAAAGAGGTGCTTGTGCGACCGGACCCATTTTTTTTTGGGGGGGGTACCCAATATTCCTATTTACTTGCCTTCCTACGAGGGCAGGGTTAGACAAAAGGTCGGTTTTTAATGTGGGGAAAATCCAGCTCCCAAAAAGGGCCACTCAGGATAGAAACAAAAATTAAAATTGTCTCAGTCGTGAAGGATTTCTTCGCCACTGACCGAGGACAGAAAAGGTGAAGTGCAGTATCAGAACAGATACTACACTTTGTTCCTATTATATAATTTATTTCATTTAAAGGATTTACAGTTCAAAATTTTAATAGAAAATCAAAAAATTAAAAAGTAAAAATCGCAAAACAAAACAAATTTAGGCACAAGGCCCCATAGGAAATTGGGGAGGGTGGAGGGCGCATGGACTTTGTTACTAAAGTAATTTGAAAACTATCTAGTATTTCTCTTGACTGACAGCATTTACCACAATATCACATTCACTCTGGAGTTAAACCTAATTAATGAATCCCCAGCGTTTTGAAAAGCATATTTACAATTGTTAAAATTTTTGTGTGCGTGTGTGTGCATTTTATTTTTTATTATTATTATTATTATTATTATTATTATTATTATTTTACTTTTTCCTATCCAAAAGGCCAAATAATGTTGCCAACGTCCTTAAGTGAAAGTGTTTTTGTGGAACAAATTGGGTTCGAACATGACACACCCAGATTGTCATCCGGTGTCGTTAACCACTGAGCCACTGTCACGTCCCTGCTGCTGCTGCTGTTAATGATCATGAAAAGAACATGTCCTTTTCTCAATCTTTTCGCTCAATCAATAACAATAAAATGTTTATTTCTTTTTGGGCGTCTATTGTTAGTTTTCCTTTCTACTTTAAACCCAATCTCCAAGACACAGGAGCCTCCTGCCCAAACCACCCTTTCCCTAAAATAATACATTCGCACAATTATAGCTACATATGGTCAGTGTACATACTATTTATTTAAGCAAATGCAATTGACTTCCCTGTTTTTCAAATTCTTCTTATTCCGGTTTTTGAATTAACATTTTATTTTCCTTATTGGAAGATATTTTGTATTTCTTTTCTTCTTTTTTATGTTGCTTATAATTTTCTCTGCCTTGTATGTTCCTGTAGCATATATATGTGCGTGCGTGAGTGGGATGCTGCCTTATCCAACAAAGGTTGAATTAATTTTGTAGCTTTTTTGGAGCGGTGAAGCCCAACGGTACGGTATTGAGAAAAGGAACGAATCAAATTGACTAAGGCTATTTTCTCACTAATGTTATTTCGTGAGAAGCCAATTAAAGCCAAACTACACAAATGTCTTTTCCTGTTTTATACAACGCGGAATAAATTTATTAAGCAGCGAACGACATGTTTCTTTCTTTTCTTTTTGAAACTCAACTCATATCTTTAGCATTTTGTCTTCATTCGTTTTCCGCTCGTGTCTGTTATAGCAAATATACCCATCTCAGAGACTATTTTATCAAGGAGGTCATTTATGAATATCAGGAATAACAAAAGTCCAATCATCGACCCATGAGGTACTCCTGCATTTATATCATATTGTCATGACGTACGACCATTGAGGACAATCTGGATTCTTCTTATTTAAGAAGGATTTAATTATGTTGAGTATTCGTCCAGTAATACCATAGGATCTGATTTTCATGAGAAGACCATCGTGCCATACCATGTTAAAAGACTTAGATATATCTAGGGCTACTACCTTCCCGCTCCACTGCCTTATCCAGTGTATGGTATATACGTTCAGAGATTACAGTTAGAATATATGCAGTAGAAAGAGCTTGCCTAAATTTATATTGATGGTCAAACTGAAGTTTAGCAACTGTAAGGTGGTGGACTAGAGCTTTATAATTATGGATTCAAATATTTTGGCAAAAAAAGGGAGGAAGCTAATGGGGCGATAATTTAATGAGTCAGTTCTTTTGCCAGAGTTCTTGTAAACTGGTTCCACAGAAACAGTTTTCAAGCAGTCAGAAAAGCAAGATTTGTTAAAACATTTGTTTTGACAAGCTTCTGGGTTTGACCTTTACTCCTGATCTGAAATGGAACACGTACATCAAGTCTGTTGCCAAGGTCGCAGGAAAGATGGTGGGATCCTTCTATCGCTCCAGAAGATAGCTCACTACTGATGCAATTCTCTATCTATATAAAAGCCAAGTACGGCCAAGGATGGAATACTGTTGCCATATCTGGGCAGGAGCTGCCAAAAACAGCCTATCATGCCTTGACAGAGTACAAAATAGACTTCGTGGTTTAGTGGGGGATGCCCTTTTCTCTACCCTGCAACCCCTCTCCCACAGAAGAGACGTTGCGAGCCTATCCTTGTTTTATCGTAATTTTCATGGCAGGTGCTCGTCTGAACTCCAATCCCTGGTCCCCCCTCGCCAAACTTTCACGAAAAACACCCGTCTAGCTGAATCCACTGTGAAAAATTTCCCCCACTCTATATCTGTGCCTAAATCAAAACGCGGATTTCATGAGCAAAGCTTCTTTCTTAGAACTGCACGCCTGTGGAACTCTGTTCCGTCTGCCTGCTTCCCTCCGGACTACAACTTGGATGTCTTCAAGTCTAATGTTAACAAATTCCTAATGAACCGCCCCCCCTAATTAAACACTTCATAAAATCTCCTCACTAACGTGATGTACTTGCAATAACCCTTATCCCTGAGTGGCTTCCGGGCCTTGATAAGTGTTGATCCCTGTGTAAAAAAAAAACAAAAAAAAACAAAAACATTTGTTGAAGAGTTTGGAGAGAACTGGAGCAACCTCAGCAGATATGATATCACGTACTTGAAAAGGGGCGATTTTCAAATCATCTAGTGTTGTTTTTGAACCCAAACCCAAGAGTGAGACCTCCAATCTGTAGTGGAATGGGGTAAAAAATGGATGGTAACCCTCAATGCTCCCAAGGCTAAGCTTGTTTTCTTTTAATAATTATAAGAAACCTTCTCAACCAACAATAATTATGGCTAAATATACATTAGCTGAACTAACTTCAAACTCCTTGGCTTAACATTCACAGGGAACATGAGTTGGAACAGATACATCGAGAGCATTGCCAAGACTGCTGCAAAGAAGGTGGGCTCTCTCTACCATGCTAGAAAGTTACTTACGCCTGAAATTATCTTGTACCTCTACAAAGCCACCATTTGCTCATGTATGGAGTATTGTTGCTACATTTGGGCTCGTGCATCTGCAAGTAGTCTCTCACTCCTGGACAGAATTTCAAAAGAGTGTTGCATCTCTCTACCTGTTTTACAAGTATTTTAAGGGTGGATGCTCCCTCGAACTACAAGCCCTTGTACCCCCCTCGACATAAATAACCCGCAACAAACCCGACCAGCAGCAAAATCCCACCCCTACACAGTAGAGATCCCTAAGTGTAAGAAAGCCTTCTACTCTAATAGTTTCTTCCCTAGAGCTGCTAAAGTTTGGAATTCCCTTCCAGATTGCTGCTTCCCCACCGGCACTGACATGCAGAAGTTCAATACATAGTATCCCTGCAACTTACGTCCCTGATAGTAGCACCCTACATCAAAGTGACACTGTGCCTTGTCTGGGGTGAAAATGTAATTAAAAAAAACAACATTTGGTATAATGATAAAAGTGTTCGCTCATGGGCCAGGAGACCAGGGTTCAATCTTTAATCAAATCATACCAAAAACTTAAAAAAAAAAAATGGTACTTAATGCCCCTTGCTAAACACTCCACATTATAAGACGAAGATCAGAGTAAGTAGAGAAATCCTCACAATGGAGAAGCGCCCTCACCTGAGTGTAACAGCTAATGAAAAGGGATCCTTTGGGTCGCCCTCGACTATAGTCAGTCACTTAGCTTAATATCTTAAGTAATTTTTTCATTTCTTTTACTTTATTTCACAAACTATTTCATATTTGCTTTTAATAATTTTGTTAGCAGCAGCAGTGAATGCTGTGTTTTTGTATCGACTCTCAATTGGACAAAATCTCTAATCAGCAGTTTCTCTCAGCCAATCACAGACGCAAGAATATTCACTCCAAATATGGCACGTATGAGGATTTGGTATTTGAATCATTTGGATTCTTCGGAAACTTGTTAAAGTGATATTCTCTTTAAGGTTGACGGTTCAATCCTCAGTGTGGGCGACCAAAAAATACAATTGCGAATTACTTAGAATCTCTATCCAGTCATAGCTGATGGAACAAGAACATGCTACCCCTGAGAAGTAAAAGGGTTTTGCTCGAAAATCAGTCAAAATTCCTGAGTTCGGCAAACATTCTCGAATTTGATAAGATACGCCTGAAGAAGGTCCGAGGTTACATCGACCAAAACGTTATGAAAATGACACTCAAGATAAGAACAGTAGTCCGATGAATCCAAATAATACATACTAGCACGCACTATAAAAACCCAAGCACAAAATTTTCTTTCACTTGTATGGTATTTTTCTTTCATAGATACGTACGCACGTTACAACTCAGTTTGGGCCCTTTGAGGCAAGAGACCGTCGGCAACAGCACACACATGATGAAAGACATTCACGAACTGTTATATGCTCAGTGAAGCACACACACACACACATGCTGCTCACCGTTCATAGATAAACTCTCAACTTACAAATAATAATGTACTTTTCCACTTACTATAGAGATCTAAAGAATATGTCTATCAGTGGTTATGTTCGAGTCTTGCACTTATGGCAGTCGGACTGACGTATACCTACACTCTTTGTTTTTTTTTTGTTTTTTTTCAAAGGAGTCACCTCTTATCAAAGCCTGGGGACCACTTGAGGATAAGGGTTAATGAGTGCACGGAAGTCAATCGGTCAATTTCGTAGTAATCGTTGGTAGTGGAAATTTGGTAAATTGGGTTATTTAAGGGGGCAGCTCATCAAGAACTTGTTTACCTTGGACTTGAAGATGACCATATTGTATTCAGCTGGAAAGCAAGGAAAATGGAACAGAGTTCCTTGTATTTGCTTTTCTATTCAATATATTTTGTTTCCACAAATTACCCAGTTGTCCACCAGACCCTTACGGAGCCACAAAATAACACACACACACTTAATTTTTTTTTCTTTTTTACATGGGGGTTACCACTTATCAAGGCCGAAGGCCACTCAGGGATAAGGGTTATTGCGTGTACAGTAATCAATGAGATAATATTGTAGTAATCATTAGTATTGGGGGTTTTGATAGAGTGTCTTAAGGGGGCGGTTTGTCAGGAGTTTGTTTATGTTGGACTTGAAGACGTCCAAGTTGTAGTCAGGTGGGAAACAGGCAAACGGCAGAGAGTTCCACTGGTGTGCATGCCTATATCATCTATATGCATGCAAATGCACATGGCGCCAGATGAAATGAACATGTCTACTCAGTTTCTTCTGTTTCTGAATTTTTAATATGAGGATTAATTTGTATTATTGGCATTCTTCAGACAACTGTTTTCACATTGAGTATCATTTTCACAATGTCTCAGTTGATGTAACCTCCGACCTTCTTCAGGTGTATTTTGTTGAACTCGGGAATCTGCACAGAATTTCGAATGGAACCCTTTATTTAATCCATGGGGTCAGTAGGCTTTCATTGTCAGTCATGACCAGGCAGAAAGGCCCTGTCATGCTTAAGAGTGAAATAGTATTTTCGGTAGTCTGTCATGCTTAAGTTCAAAATAATGTTTTCAGTGGTCTGTCATACTTAAATTTTAAATAATATTTTCAATTGTTTGTCATATTCAGTTTGAAATGATATTTTTAGTGGTCTGTCATGCTTAAGTTTGAAATAACATTTTTAGATAAATTCACTGTTTTTATAAGAGGCTTTATCCATCTATCAACCTATCATGTTTATTATTAGAAGCATTTTTATTAGTCTATAACATTTACCTTTCAGGCACCCTTGTATTTGGTCTGTCATGCTTAAGTTTAAAATGGCATTTTCGATAGTCTGTCATGTGCAAGTTTTC
>NC_136502.1:6111402-6161402 GCF_053919585.1 Euprymna scolopes | reverse complement strand
TCTTACTCTGAGGTCATCAGATCTAAGCCTGCCTTTAAGCACCGTGCCATTCTCATATCATTTAGCTTCATGCAACGTATGTCCTCAACCCTCACTGCTGTGTTCCAAAATTCATAAGGTTAATTAGTTTAGGAACAAAATCTTATCCATCAAAATATGTAAACAGATACACATACCTAACTTTATATAGAGATTATTTATGTACTTGAACAAACAATTATGACTAATGCGTCGTTACATAAAATGTATGGCAAATGTTTTTATCGCTTTTGTTTAGTGCATAATTCGATGCCACACGTGTGTCTTGTTTTATTGCTAACATGCAAGAATCTATTTAATAATTCGCTAATGCAATTTCATCTTCCTGCGTACGTTATCACCCCTCCACCCCCTTTTCAAAAAAAACAAAAACTAACAAAATCATGGGATCATCTGATTGCTGAAGATGCAATTTAAAAATACTCTTTTAATGCCAGCTGATGACGCTATTGTGTCGAACGTGAAACTCGAACTAAAATGACTTCCTTGGCCTTCGGGACAAGATCAAAGTGTAGTATATGAAAGGGTGAATGCGGTATTATGGTGAAAGAAGATACTAGCTGGGAGAAACTTTTGACTTTGTTCAGTTCTGGAGTGACAAGGATGACCAACGACCCCCAAAATCCCCCCTTTTGAGTTGGCCATGTGCCTAAGTTTTTTGTTCATCGTTGATTTTGACTGTATTTTTTTTTTAACATGAATAAAAGATTTAATACCTCAAAGTGTAGTATCTGTTCCGGCAGATACTGCAAGCAAAGACCATATGTGGGGGCAACGCCACATATAAGACCTTGGTCAATGTAGGGGAAACCCTTCATACCAATTGTCACTATCCAGCTCCCCTACTCCCCGGGGGGTTGGTCCCCATTTCCCCTTCACTCCTCACATTAAAAATCGGCCTTGTGCCTAATTTGCTCGGTGGGGGAGCAAATAAATACCATCTGTTCTTCAGATGCTGCACTTCTATTTCTTGTTCTCTTTCGGTGGAGGAGAAATCCTTCACGACTGAGACAATTTTTATTTTTGTACCTCTTCTCCACGTTAAAAAACGACCCTAGTGTCTAACTCTGTCCCGTGGGGAGGCATAGTAAATAGGTAAAATCTATCTTCTTGGCCTTCGGGATATTAGAGATAGACCTACTTGTTTTCGGTTCCAAGCAAACCGAAAAACAGCGGCGGTCTATCAGTTAGAAAGGATTGGGAGAGTTTTATTAACACCTGTTGTTTTTTTTTTGTTTTTTTTCTACTCTGCGATAAAATGAAAATATTCTTAACAAAAACGATTTATTTATGCATATACTTATTTATAGAAAAAAAATGATCTGGGAATCTTGAGTAGGACAACCTTTGAAGTGAATGCGGTATTATGGTGATTGAGGATTTAGACAATTATAAGGTACAGTGACAAGGATGACTAGAGACCCCTCCCTCTTCCTACACTTTTTTAATGGCCTTGTGCCTGATTTATTTTATGATTATTTTATAACTTTTGTAAAATTTTGTAAAATTAATAAATTTTTCAAAGTGTAGTATCCGTTCTGTCGAAATATAGTACAATAATATTGTGAAGGAGCTACGATTTGGAACAAAATTTGAAGTGATACTATGTGGGGAGTTGAGCAGCAAGATGTCTGTTCACATTACACTTGAACTTTCGCATATCAGTACAGTCAGGGAAGCAGGGAGAGAATTCCTAAATCTAGCAGTTCGAGGGTAGAAACTATTAGGGTAGAAGGCTTTCTAGCATCTAGGGATCTCTGCAGTGTAGGGGTGGGATTTTGCTACTTGTTGGGTTAGTCGGGGAGTATTTACATAGAGGAGGTACAAGGGCTTGGAGTTCGTTGGAGCACATTCCATTAAAATATTTGTAAAATAGGCACAGTTATGCAACATTTCATTGATGGAACAGCGGTTGGAGTTTAGTTGACATGATAAGACTTATCAAAATTACTTTTCTTTTTTTTTTTAATCCTGTCATGGAATGACAGACTAGTAGCAGATGCAGCAGCTCAAATGTAGCAACAATACTCCATGCATAGGTGAATGGTGGCCTTGTAGAGGTACAGGATACTTTTAAGCGTAAGTAACTTTCTAGCACGGTAGAGAGAAAGAGCCGACCTTCTTTGCAGCAGCCTTGGCAATGCCCTCTATGTATTTGCTCCAATTCATGTTGCTTGTGAACGTTAAGGCAAGGAGTTTGAATGAAGAGGTAGCGTATCATTAACCATGACTATCAGTGGTTGAGAAGGTTTTTTTTTTAATTATTAAAGGCCAAGCCAAGTGCGTCCAAGGATGGAATACTGTTGCCATATCTGGGCAGGAGCTGCTAAAAACAGCCTATCCTGCCTTGACAGAGTACAAAATAGACTTCGTGGTTTAGTGGGGGGTGCCCTTTTCTCTACCCTGCAACCTCTCTCCCACAGAAGAGACGTTGCAAGCCTATCCTTGTTTTATCGTTATTTCCATGGCAGGTGCTCGTCTGAACTCCAATCTCTGGTCCCCCCTCGCCAATCTTTCACGAAAAACACCCGAATGTAGCGGAATCCACTGTGAAAAATTTCCCCCACTCTATATCTGTGCCTAAATCAAAACGTGGATTCCATGAACAAAGCTTCTTTCTTAGAACTGCACGCCTGTGGAACTGTTCCGTGTGCCTGCTTCCCTCCGGACTACAACTTGGATGTCTTCAAGTCCAATGTTAACAAATTCCTAATGAACCGCCCCCTTAATTAAACACTTCATCAAATCTCCACACTAACGTAATGTACTTGCAATAACCCTTATCCCTGAGTGGCTTCCGGGCCTTGATAAGTGGTGATCACTGTGTAAAAAAAAAAAAAGGAAAAAAAAACTTAGTCATGGCAGCACTAAATGTTGCCATCCATTTATGTCCCCATTCCACTATAGATTGGAGGCCTTCCTCTAAGTTTTCAAGCATTTCCTTTAAATATGCGTTCATTTGTTTTCTCCTTGTATCTGTTATAGAGCGTGGTGTTGTCAGCAAATATACCCATCTCGGAGACAATTTCATCAGGGAAGTCATTTATTAATATGAGGAATAGTAAAGGCATCTAAATTGCCATCTAATTTACATGTTTTTTTTTTTGTGTGTGCAGACATGTAAATTAGATGGTGATGCTGAAAAAAAAGTGTCACTCTTTCTTTAAATGTTCACAAAGACATTAAGAAGCATTAAGTGGTTAGATCAACAGTGTTGAAAAGGACGAAAGAAATAGATAATTAAAAGAGAGAGATGGCCCGGCGTTGCCCGGACCATATAAAAAAGGAAAATGAAGTTGCGTTTTACTACACTTGCTAGATGATTTTTGTTTTAATTTATTTTTATTATGCAATAATTTATATCAGTTTGAAATTAAAAAAAAAATCCACTGATATCGGCCCACTGCTACGAATTCGGAATAGGAGCATGTGAATGAGAAAAAAGTATTGAGCGGTTATAATTAAAAAAAAAAATATTTGTGATTTACACAAGTAATTATAATGCATTTAATAATTATCTCATTATGTTGATATTATGACTTGAATTAAAGTTTAAAACGCAAAAGTCAAGTATCATGGTTCAATTGGGCTCTAAACAGAAGGCGCCCCTGTCTTATCAAAGAATCTACTGTTAATTTTATAGGTTGTGCCTTTCTGCTTGTGCTGTGATAAAACATCTCAAGTGCAATTGTGATGTTAGGCTGTATAAGGCGTTAACTTAGGTCAAAATCAGAGTTTCTTCTTTAGTTGGATTTTTCAAATATAAATTTTCGATACTTATTACGGGAATTGCTAAACATAGCCTATCTAAGAACACTGCCAGACAAATAAACTATATTTGTGTGAAATTAAAAAAAAAAAGGCGGCCCGGCTGTTTTGGAGTCTTTAGGGAACGAACTCACACACACACACAAAGTGCTTTTATATATAAGTAAATATAGAGATAAGAATAGATTGTTATAGATATGGAGTTAAATATCTATTTATTGCATCGTGTTTTTATATAAAGGCAGATTGAGATAGATATGAAAATCTAAAAAAAAAAAAAAAAAAATGGAAAATAAATGCGTGAAGGTTGAATCCACATATTTAGAAACGAAAATGTTTCACGCATTTAGTAAAAAAAACAAACAAACAAACAAACAATCCAGTAATTTAATAAAAAAGCAAAAAAATAAAACTGTTTTACCAAAGAAAAAAAAACTTGATTTTATAAGTAGAAAAAAAGTCCTATTTGTCCAAGAAGTTAAAATGAATATATGAAGCTGTAATAAGATTAAAAAAAAAAAAAAAAAAAAAAAAAAAATTTTAAATTGATTTAAAAAAAAAAAAATCAAATTAAACAAATTGATTTTTCCCCTGAATTTCTTGAACTGGCACATATTCATTTTTTGGGGGAAATACTTATATAAATAATCATAAATATGCTCATATATATGTATGCGCGCGCGCGTGTGTGTGTGCGTAATGAAAAGTATAGTTTCATATATACATGTGTGTGTGTGTGTGTAATAAAAATATTTTAAAATATGTAATAAAAATATACTTATATAAAAATTTTGTAGGTTCAATAAGAGAAAATGAAAAAATATATAAGATATACACTTTTGAATACAATTATATATATACTAGCATTTCAGCCCAGCGTTGCCCGGGTATTTGGAGGTGTATGTTGAGCACAAAAAAAAAGCGGTCAATTTTATTAATTTTGACCCCTATTATGACCCCTTAAAATTTATTGTTTTGGGCTCAAATAAAGTTATTAAGTTAGATCCATGTCCAAGGAACCTATATCTAAAATTTCAAATGTTTAGACCCAAAATTGTCGGAGGAATTTGGTAGAGTCAAATCGTTGAACTTTGACCCCTTAATCGCCACATTTCTGGCCGAAATCCGGTCACATCGATTTTCCCAAATCTCAGTACCCTGTATATCAAATTTCGAGTCTGTAGACTTAAAATTGACAGAGTTATTGCGTATGGAAATGTACACAGACACACACACTTTCACAGACATAAAAATGATAGATTTGTTAAACAAAAATATATACGTATACATAAAGATATATGGAAACAATTTTGTGTTTACTGTAAACTTTTTACGCAAATATTATGCAAGTATAAATCATGTAGAATATCTGCATGAATCTAATTACACATAATAGTTAACTAAAGATGATTATCCCATTAGAAAACCGAAACAACTAATAGGGAATTAATTACAATGAATGTTTAAAAGAATATGCAAATTAGTTAGATCGTTTGCTGGTGAATGCAATTCCGCAACCAAGATATAAAAAAAAATTGTATTTTCTGTTTAAATAAATAGAAAAGAGGGTTTTTAATATGAATATCGATACACACAAAAGAAAACCAGATTTATAGGAGTGTGTATATATATATATATATATATATATATATATACACACACACACACACAAAATATATATACAGACTGATACTTATGCATCATCATCGGCGGTCACTCGTGTCCGAGTAAGACTGTCCTCCGTTGTGGGTTCTCAGGTGAGCATAGAGCCCAATCCTAGACCCAATTTTTCTTGTGCAATTTGGACAGATAAAGGTAGAGGCGGTGGGGTGGGGTGTGTCTGGTTGATAATCTGTCCTTTCTGTGCTTGCGTTTATCCTCAGCAGCTTGATTTAGGTCACTGCTATAAAGCGCAGCACCTTCGTGGACAGCGCTCCTCCATGCCAACCTGCTCCCAACCACGTCCTCCCATGTCTCAAGGTCCATGTGAAACCGCTTTAAATTTACTTTGATGTTGTCCTTATACCTCATCTTTTGGCCATCCAGGGCACGCTTTCCTTCAACAAGCTGAGAGTAGAAAATCTGTTTTGGGAGGTGGAGATCCGGCATTCGGACAACATGACCAGTCCATCTGAGCTGGCGTTGAGCAACAGTAGCGGTGATAGTAGGAATGTCAGCCTCACTCAGGACGCTGGTGTTATATACTATTTATACTATTTCCAACTGAGTATTGTTACGTGCAGATATAATATAAATGTAAGGATAGCAGACAGATCAAAATGTTTTTCCAGCTTACATTTGACAGATACGCATGAAATGCAATTTAAAATTCAAGCCTAACACACAGATGAAAATGATGCTTCATATGCAAGCATGGTAAACTACGAAAATGTTTTCAGGTTGACAAGGAAGTTCTTGTGGTTTTTAACTTTTAAATTCGGATGAACATATCTCGGCTCAAACAAAATATTTTGATCGAAATAAGCACCACCAGAATCAGCACAGTTTTGTAAACGCAAAACAAGTGTGTTTATGCCAGTAACGTAAAAAAAATCTTGCGTTTTGCTGGTGATGAAGTCGATGAATGCGTTTTTGATATCGCTTAGGCTTTTTAAGCATTTCTCATGCAGAAAGTTGTCGAGATGTTTGAAAAAGTGGTATTCGGTAGGTGAGAGGTTTGGAGAATATGGCGGATGAGGCAGAGTTTCATAGTCCGATTCGTTCAACTTCTTCAGGGTTAGTCTAGCAACGTGCGGTCGGGCATTGTCATGGAGGAGAATTGTGTATTTTCTGTTGATTAATGCTGGGTGTTGTTGTCGAAGTTTCTGATGCATTTTATCCATTTGTTGAGAGTACTTCTTCGTTGTGATGGTTTCGCCTACATCAAAAAAATAAAAAATAAAAAAAACAAATGCATGTGACCGGTTGGAGATCACCAAATAGTCAACATGACCTTCTTTTAGTGCAACTCTGGCTTTAGGAAATGTCGTGAAGCTTCGTCGGCATCTAACCACTGAGCGGAGCGTCGCTGGTTAACATAAAAAAAAACACTTTTCATCGCATGTCACAACTCGGTCGAGAAACAGGTCGTTCACGTTGCATAAAAAAGGGAAGATAACACTTCATAACGGCATTTCTTTTGGTTGTCCAATTCGTGAAGCACACATTTATCAAGTTCTTTTTGTATTTCCAATTTCTATCAAGTGATTGTAAATCGTCGTATACGTTACGTCTAATTCAGAAGCAAGTTCTCGAACAGTTGTGCGTGGATTAACTTCAACTAAGGTTCTTAATTGATCGTTGTCGACATCCGATGGCCGACCACTACGCTCATCATCTTCAAGACTCATGGCCGCCACAAAATTTCTTAAACCACCATTGTGCTGTGCATTTAGTAGGGGTTCCTGAGCCAAGTGCTTTGTGGATATCGCGAGCTATTTCAGCAGCTTTTCGGCCTAGATTGAATTGAAATAAGAAAATTGTGCAAATTAGCTTTTTTCCATGTTTTCAAAATTCTGAAAAAAGGACATAATTGTTTTAAAACGATTGTAATTTAAACGATTAGATAGAGTGAGAAAAGCTCTTTATAATAATATATAAAGTAAAGGTATTATGAAAATACTTTATTTGAAATCAAAATTAAAATTTCCACAAGAACTTTCTTTTCAACCTAATATTTCAATTTAATTGACAGACCGACTGACGGACAAAACCTCTTATAAAAACATCTAGACGTATCCAAATTAAGATGTGTCCATTCTGTGTGTCCAGTGATGAAAATTTTTTTTTTTTCAACTTAAGTGTAACGGACAAAACGATTGACTAACGACTATACATGGATGAACCCGAAAAAAAAAAAAAAAAAAAAAATGCTTAAATTCTTATTATACCTCCCCCCACCAAAAAAAAAAAAAAAAAAAAAATAGTTATTGTCAGCAGCCGATGCAGGTTATTTTCGTTGGTTAATTGAAAGATAACACGTGAATCTCGCTGGGAAATGAGAATAAATACGGCGGCCATGTTTATATTTGCTTTCGGATAAATGTCATGAAGAACGCGCACATTGAAAAGGGAAAGGAGGACACTCAGGGTTTTTAGCAGAACAAATATTTCGTTTAAATGGTCAGTATCAAAAGACTAGCGAATTAAATGAGGAGGGAAATGGACAAAAAGAGGATTGGGCCTAGGAAGCAAGAGACGAGATAATATAATTAGTAAGTTTGCAACTCCGGCTTCTTTTGGGACGTTTGTCTGCGAGTGTAGCTTGATAAACTCAAGCGGTTCAAGTCTTATGACTTTATCAAGTCGAATGATTTCACAGTTAAAAAAAGTATTTGCTTGCGTTAATGTTAAAAGCTTTTCATTATTATGATGATGATGATGAGAAGAAGAAGAAGAAGACGAAGAAGAAGAAGAAGAAGAAGCTTCAAGTCTAACGTAAATAAGTTCTTGATGAGCCGTTCCATATAAGTTATCAAATTTAACAAATTTTCATCACTAATGATTATTATATTGTCCAATTTCTACTGTACACTCTTTAACCCTTATCCTTGAGTGGCCTCTTGGCCTTGATAATGAGTTGATACCTATGAAAAAAAAAAAAAAAAGAAAATGTCCAATGTGAACAAGTTCTAATTGAATCGTCCCCCTAAGTAATCCAAGTTACAAAATTCCCACTGTTTACTATGCTAAAATCACAATGACTAATGTATACCTATTAACCCTTATCCTCGAGTGGCCTCTGGGCCTTGATAAGTGGTGACACCCTTGTAAAAAAAAAAAAAAAAGAAAAAAAGACGAAGAAGAAGACGAAGAAGGAGAAGCAGCAGCAGCGTTTTCACACAGGCCGTCATAGATTTCTCTTCGAGAACAATCTGTGGTGTTTTCTGGAGTTTGAGAGACAAGTTTCCCCAGATTTCCAGTACTCTCCACCTATTTCGATAACCTTTGCGGTGCTAATGCACTTACTGATCCGCGCTATTTTTTTAAAAATCGTATTTCCAAATTTAATTAAAGTTTTATATGTTTTTCTTTTATTCAATTGTAAGGTTAAAGTATAGAATAGGTACAAAACACCCTCCCCTCCCCATGTCAAGAATGGCTTTTTAAATAATAACGTTATTATTTCAGCACGGATCAATAAGTGCACTAGTACCACCTTTGCAAATTAATTTGCATTATTAAAACAGTCGTCTACCATTGATTTCTCGTTGGCAGCGATCATTGGAATTTGGGTGTTAATAAGCCTCCCCAAGGTCCCAGCCCTCTCTGCACTGATCCAGTAGAGGTCTGGTTTGTGCTTTTTCTCATCGGTCTTTCCATCCTACTTGACTATCCTTAACTATTTGGTGTTGTATCAATTGATGCCGTCACTTTTTTGAGGGCGAGGGGTAACATACCTTTATACAGTTTCAGTTTTCTTGATTCTATGTGGTGTTTCTTTGCGTTTTATTTCTGTAGCGGTTTTTGTCCAGCGCCTATAGCTCATGTGTATTTCAGGGGTTTCTTTGTTATTCAGCCGTTTTAATTATTGCTATTCGTTGTATCTTCCCAGCCATTCATCTGATTCCAATTTCTCCCATTCTTTTTTCAATGTTTTTTGGGATTGTTCCTAAATAATCATCATAATCATCATCATCAGCAGCAAATATACGCCCCCCCCCGCTCCCTGGTCACAATTTTGCTAACCTAGACGATTTGGTTGTTTGGTTTTACGACACATCAACACGTTTTGGGTTATTTAACGCTGAATCTGATTGTTTTATGCTTATTTTATATCTTCAGATATTTAATCATGAAATTTGGTTTGGATGTTTTGTAGAGAATTTTTTTTTTTTTTTTTTTTTTGCAAAACATGATTATGATTTGCACCGTCATGCAGTTTTGCCAGGAATTCAATGACACACCTCTACTTCTGACACACGTCCATGACAGGGTTTGCTTTCTTAGAGTCTGATACCATCAACATCTGCAACGGGAAGATGAAACTTTCAGGTTATGAATGCATAAGTTCAGTCATCATAACAATGTCATTTGCAATCCCCATTTGATCCATTCGGGCGGAATAAAAATGGGGGCATTAATTTTGGAACGTTATTTGTAGAAATAATAGTATAGTTCAGGTTCTGGCGGACAAATACCATATCTCCATTAGTAATCGATTTATTTTGTTGTTATGTCTTTTTTAGCATTTCTTGTTAACTATTTTCCACGTTCTTCTGCATGTCACTTTTGGACTTTAAAACTTTGGATGTTTTCCTTCTAATTTCCGTTGTCTGAAAGAAGGGCCACATTTTAAGGCACGCAAAAAGCTAAATGCAATGTTATTTAATTCGTATGAATCAACATTGTACGACATTTTTAGATTGGCTTGATTCTATTGTTAACATCGGTTTCCACGAATCGGATACTTATGTGAAGAAATAAATAAGCACAAGATTCTAAACTGCAATCACAGTTATGCTTCGTTATTATCATGGAAAGTGCTCGACTGAGCTTCAATCTATGGTCCTCCCCTCACCAAACTTTCACAAGAAACACTCATCTAGCTGAAAACACTATCAATAATTCCCCCCCACTCTTTATCTGTACCTAAACCTAAACGTAGATTCCATGAACAAAGCTTCTTTCTTAGAACTGCACGCCTGTGGAACTGTCTCCCATTTTCTTGCTTTCCAGCTGTCTACAATATGGTTGTCTTCAAGTCCAACGTAAACAAGTCCTTGATGAGCCATTCCACTGAAGTTAACAAATTTACTGAATTTCCATTACTAACGATTACTATATTGTCCAATTGACTACTGTACACTCTTTAACCCTTATCCTCGAGTGGCCTTTGGGCCTTGATAAGTGTTTATGCCTATGTAAAAATAAACAAAAAAAAAAAAAAAAAAAAACAGTTACTGAAATCCTGCTGCCTTACCGATTAGGGAAGCCATGGAACTTCATCAGAATTGCTAAACATTTTATCGCTCAACGCAATGGATGATCCTTTCCGGCCACGGTTATGGTCTTTGGTGTGATTTCATTAAGGGCCACATCATGCCACTTCACATCTTTAAAGTCGGCTTCAAAGTCAACACCAAATTGTACCTGGATGTGCTGAAGAGTGTGGTGATATCC
Organism: Euprymna scolopes; assembly: GCF_053919585.1. Taxonomy (NCBI): domain Eukaryota; kingdom Metazoa; phylum Mollusca; class Cephalopoda; order Sepiida; family Sepiolidae; genus Euprymna; species Euprymna scolopes. Next base: position 6,150,473 of record NC_136502.1, on the reverse strand, counting down.
TGGTACAATCAGGTGACCGCTGGCAGACCCTGGCTGTGGCAGCAAGATTTGGCGCCGTCCCACAAGTCCAAAGAAAAAGAGAAGATTAATGCTTTTACGAAAATGAGTGATCTCAGCAAGTGCAGGTTCTGCCACACAGAAGTAGAGAGTGTGAGGCACCTGATATCCAGTTGTAAGGTTCTGCTGGGAGGGGGGGGCTAATATACAACCCAACACAATAGAGTGTGTAAATATCTCCACTTGACGATCCGTAAAAGTTAAATATCAAATGTAGAAGCAACTCTTGGGAACATGTTTACCAGAAATAACAGTCGGAAATAAGTCATACACCATCCATTATGACTGTAATTCTTATAGCTATGTACTTAAAAATGCAGCCGTAAAACCTGACAGTGATATGGGATAACAAAGAGAAAGAAGAAACCTTAGTAGAAGTTTGTGTCCCCACTGATGCTGGGTTAAACAGAGCTAACAGGGAAAAGATAATGAAATACTAACGTCATGAAAAGAAATTGGAATCTTAGGAAGATCTCTAGCATTTTAGTAATTATAGGAGCAACCCGACTCACAAAAAAAAATTCAAAAACTCCCTGGCAAATATACCCGGTGAACCAAATGCAAAAGAAATTTAAACAATTGAACTTAAAATCATGGTCAGAATCTTAAAAAGATCACTCGGTTGGGATATCTGAATCAATGAATGAATGTTTAACATCTGTTAGGATGGTCCATGCCCAACTTTGAGCAAACTGATAAAAAAATTAAAAACAAAAGAGAATTAGGAATTTACACGCATATATGTATATGAACATATATATATATACAGATGCACGTATATACAAAAATGTATGCTTATAAGAAATTATACCAATGCATACATACATACACATACATATATATATATGTACACACATATTCAAATTCATGCATATATTTATCTGTTATTGAATGAATTTATATCTTATTGCTGTTCAAATTTGGAAAATATCCAGGGTTTTAATATTGGGAGATGTCATTTTTCAGTGCTGACAACATGGTCTTTATTATCATCAACATTTATTATTTTTCTAAAGGTTTTGCATTTTATTGTTTTTTATTCGAGTTATCTTCCCTTGCCTCTTTCTTTATATTGCAATTAATGCCAATAATAAAAAAGAGAAATTCCTCCTGCAATGAATGTAGATTCGTTGCTAAGGAAATATTATTCAAGGATGCATGTGGCTGAGTGGGGTTCAGGCATGGAGACGTATTTTTTAATTATTTTAGTTTTGATAAAAGAATCAAATCTGGCTTTAAAAGAATAAAGTGTATTGCATGTTCATGATGATATGAAAGATAAAATTTACTTATCTGCCCTAAAAACGGTAAATTTGTAGATTTACACCCCCTGCTGAATATATCAACCTCAAAACAAAAAACAAATGAGATTCAATTATTTTTAGGCGATTACATGTGAATATCATGAAAACCTTGACAGAAAGAGGAAAATAACAACTATTTTTGAATTTAGACTGGGGGTTCCAGTTTCATATCTAAATTTAACTTAAAATGATACAATCTAGTACAAATGTTTACAGCCATGGCCAAAATTATGGAGCTCCTATAAAAAACTTAGATAATATTTTAAACGTACGCATTTAAAGGTTAAGAATTGTACAGTGAACAGTTGAGAGCAAATATAAACTATTTAACATTAAATTGTAATATTTATTTGCTTTAAAGTCTCTTTCAAGAGTTTTAACTGAGTTTCATACTAAATTCATTCGAATATTTAAAATGATTCATTATCATACTAAAAGTTCTTCCTTATTTTTCAGGTAATATTTGATTCCTGCCAGTGCTATAATAGTATATTTAATTGAATGCCCCCAAAGAAGCAGCTTCCAGAGATTAAAAGGGCACAGATTGTTGCTTTATCTGGTGAAGGATATTCTCAAGTAGAAATTGTCAGAAAGATGTAATGTTCAAGGAAAGGAGTTCAAACAACGTTTAAACGGTACAAGGAAACAATGTCTTCTCAAAAATGAAAAAGAACAAGACCGTAAAAAGTCTACAACTGCCAGGGAAGACAGATCTTTGAAAGGAGCATTCCTTGCAGAAAGGAAGAAAAGTTCTTCAGAGCTTGCTGCTGAACTTTGGGAGGATGCGAACAAAAACATATCATTTTGAACAATGAGAAGAATGGTATTAGAAGTGGGATTAAAAGAATGCAAAACAAGAAAAAGACATACTCATCTCAAGCCAACAAGAAAAAAACGACTAGAATTTGCAAAAATCCATAGAAATTATAGCCTGATGATTGGGCCAAAATTGTTTGGTCTGATGAAAATAACTGAGGCAAGTTAACAGCTTCTATTTCCTAAACTTCGGAAGAAACAATTGAAATGTTCATGTGAATACACATTTATAATATCTATTCAAAAATTGTAGCAAATTCTCATTTTTTTAATCAGATTTTTTGGCACCCTTAGACCAGTTTATGTTCGCTGTAGGGAAGGAGAGGTCTTTCATCCTAATTGTGTGGTTCCAACTGTCAAATTTGGAGGAAGAAGCATAATGGTTTTTGTTGTGGTTGCAAGGTTGAACAATAATTAGTAAGGAAATACAATGAAGACGCAAACAACAAGATAACGCAATAATAAGTGTATTAAAGAAAAGGTATATTTACAATATGTACAAATGACGGTGTCGAGTCAGAGAGTCTTGGTGGGAGGACATGTACGCTCTTCAGCGTCACTTCTGGTGGCATTTGAGTAAGACACACCAAGGCCAACCTAGGCTTGCCATTTATAGTGTTATGTTATTCGCATATGCAAATAAGTGGTTGCCACCACAACAGTTTTAGTCTGCATAATTTCTTCAGGCACTGGACTTTTGTACACATGTGAGGGCAGAATGAACTCCACAATTTGTACTAACATTATGGACCAGGTTTACCAAAACTCTTTGACTAAAACATTGAATAATAACATTTCAAGTGATGTAATCACCCAACAAGACAATGCCCCATGCCATATGTCAAAAGTTTGGTTTGAGAAAAACAGGATTAAAGTGATGAAGTTGCCCTCTTAATCCTCAGATGTAAATCCCATTAAAACTTTGTGGTCCAATCTAGAAAACAGAGTGAGAATGCACAAACGTTCATCGAAAAAAGACTTAGAGGCCAAACTTCATGAATAGTGGAAGCAAATAGATAATATCACCTGCAACAATTTAGGCAATAATATGCAAAAATGAATAAAAGCTGTTATAAAGGCAAAAGTAGGACATTCCAAATATTGATTGTTGTTAAAATGGATTTATTAATATTAACTCCTCTATTCTTAACCTTTTAATATGTAAGTTTGAATCATAATTTCGATTTTTCATTGGGGTTCCATAATTTTGTTCAAAGCAAATTATTTGGTGTGAGAATTTCGCGAAAAGAGTGAGGATAGTTTTAAGTTGAAATTACATATGAGACTAAAACCTCTAAAAATTGAACAATAAATTGACTTTAAAATAACAAGCAGGTTTAGTGATTTAATTTATGTATCTATATAAATCTGAATGTTGTGTGTCTGAATGTTTGCTAACGCATTAGACCTACAAACATGAAATTCAGATTCCCATAAGTGTAACATTTGCTCTATAAAAAATTAAATCTGGCTTTAAAATAACAAAGTATAAAGTAATTTGCAGATAATAAACTAGATAAATTATAGTAAAATATTAGCAGAGAGGCCCAACGTTACCCGGGATTGAATGACGATCAACGAATATTTCATACTCCCATATTTCATCAAAATCGGTGAAATCACCTATTTTTCAATCAAATCAATTGATTGCCTACTCTAGTGGGGGACCCATCACGGTACACCAAGAAGAAGGTTCACATGGCTCCCAGCACTGACTTAATTCACAATACATTGTAATCTAGATTGTACTGTAGCAAATCTGTGCATTAAAGAGAACCATTCATTTCGAATGTGCCCCTGTCATATCAAAGAACCTACTATTGATTTTATATGGCGGGATTTTTTGGCTTGTGTGATAATAAAACTTCTTAAATGCACTCATGATGTTAAGAACTTTGATCAAAATCGCCTGTTCCTTCTTTCATCGGATTATTTTGATTATTGATACTTATTGAAGACATTCCAATACAAAGCCTATCTAAAAACACTGCTAGACACATCAAGTATCTTGTGAAATTTCACTAAAATCGGCTCAACCGTTTTCGAGTCCATAAGGAACGAACACACACGCCGACAAAGTTCATTTCATATAATGGTAGATAAATATATATCTATATTAGTCAAGCATTGAATTTAATTTGGGGATTTTTTTTAACTCGTTACTAAAATTTCTATGGTCAACATGAACCTCATCATCCAAGCACCTCCAATATATTCTGAAACTTTTGGAACCCATCAAACATCTCTATCACTTCGACAAGGTGAATGTCCAATTTCGTCAGACTCAGTATTTGAATTTGCTTCCTGGATTTTCCAATCTCGCTTTATTAACAAAACCTGCTCTACTCAGCAAATTGGTTCCACCCACAAATCTCATCTTCTTCCATAGATTCTGGGAAGTTTGTACGCGTTTTACACAGAGGTAAGTTTTTCCATTTTCCTATCGATTCTCTGATCCATTGTTTTGCATATTGTCTATTTTCAGTGCCACTCGCAGATGTTCCTTTCCCACATCCGGGGTGACTGTCTCCAGCATCCACGGTCTTGCCAGTTTTGGTGAATAATCATTTGATAAGATGGAAACACGCATAAAGAAAACATAAGCGAAATGGACATTTCAGCATATTCGTGTTTATGGATATGGAAGAATTCAGCTTTAAGTATATATATATATATATATATATGTCTGTAAATGCAAAGCCCTTTGTAAAAATAATCGAGTATTCTTTAACTGCTTAATTGTTTATGTAAACAATAAGATCCTCCCACGCTGTTTGCTTCAGTCAGTAGATAACAGCCCAGACTTTCAAAATAACGACTGGGTTTCAATCTGAGCCTGAAGAATTCATATGTCCAACCACACTGAAGAATTGCAATACAGCGAAACAATCTGTGTATGACTAATATATATATATATATATATATATAAATTAACAATTTTTATACCTACAGGCACTAGTGTTTCCTACTTCAGCAATCATCTGTGTAGGAAGTAATAATTACTTCAGATTGAGGGATTCAAATCAAGTCAACAAAACTTATCTTGGCTTTGAAGACTAGTACGTTTCCTTCAGGTCACAAGCAATTAACATTTAAATGGAAGGAAATTAAATATTATGAAACCATGTCGGTGGGATGTCATAGATCAGCAATCATGAGAGTATTCAACAACAAGAATGATGCATATTTACCTTTTCTCAATTACCTAAATGAGGCTCAACTTTATATATATATATATATATATATATATATATATATATGCACACCTGATCAAAATTTAAGACCACTTGAAAATCTTAAAAAAGAAACTTTTTTTTTAAGGATAAATTTTAAACCCCTTTCACTTAAGGTTACCGATACTACAACCTAAAATGTTTGGGAAAAAAAAAAGTTACATTCAAATATTTAGTTAAAAATTTTACTTTTTAATAAAATGATCAAACTTATAAATCCTACGAAATTGTACAAAAAGTGTATGAAAACATTCAACAACCAAATTTAATAATAAGTTCTACCTCCACTCGTTTTGATGAATAGTTCAAAAAATTTTTGGAGCATGCTAGAAATAAGTGTTTCCATTAAGGTGAGAAGGATGTTGCTTCAGTTTCTGAAGATAGCTTCAAAAAGTTCATTTTTTTGTTGAATATTGTTTGCTATTTTGATAAACATCTCTTGCCAAACATCCCCAAACATATTCAATTGGGTTCAAGTCCGGTAAGAATGCAGGATGCATAAAGGTCAAGGTTCATTGTGCATCATATATTGCAGCATTATCCTGTTGGAATAACGATCAGTAAACACTTCATCAAATCTCCACATTAACGTAATGTACTTGCAATAACCCTTATCTCTGAGTGGCTTCCGGGCCTTGATAAGTGATGACCACTATGTAAAAGAAAAACAAAAAAAAACATCCATCCCCTCACAAACGATGCCCCTCTGTCATCAACGATGTTTTTTGTAGCATTCTAACATAACCAGCTCCTGTCTGACGCTGTCCGCACTACCTGGAGTTCCATCGTCTCTCCGTAAAAAAAATGGCACCCCATACCATTAGGAACCCTCCGCCATTATGACCTGTCGAAAAACTTTCAGGAGGCATGTTTTCGTTATGCCACTACGTTGGAAGACATTAGAACTATCTAGATTGATTTTTTTCATCAGGAAAGAGGACTTTCTTGCACTTCTCAACGGCCCACGTTTGGTATTCACGACCAAATCTTAAGTGGTCCACTTTATATATATATATATATATATATATATATATATATATATATATATATATATGATTTATATTATTAAGATAATCATATTATTTAGATAACTATATTATTTAGATAATTTATATTATTTAGATAACTATATTATGAGATGATCATATTTAATTAACTATTATGTGTAATTATATTCATGCAGATATTGTACATGATTTATACTTGCATAATATTTGCGTAAAAAGCTTGTAGAAAACACATACCTCTTTCTATATTTATGTATGTATGCGTGTATATATTTGTTTAAAAAATATTGCCTACCAAACTCATCTGTCAGTTTTTGGTCTGCAGACATGAAACTTCATATATAGGGTATTCGAACGCATGTGAAAATTTATATTTGGGTTTTAGCCGGGGAAAATCAGTGCAAAAGTGTGAAAATTAAAAAAATGAAATTTGCCAGGTGACGGTTGAACGATGGCATTACGAATATTCATGCATAACGTAATAGCTATTGGCTCATGCTTTAATTCTTTAGGGTGACATCTTTATTTTTCTACCCTATAGTGGAAGAAATGAGGATATTCACAATTAACTTGCCGCAGACATTTTTGTAGAAAAAGGCAACACATAGAATGATACAAATTACATCTATCCGTCATAGTTCGATATTACTTGAGTTTGTGTGTCACAACTATCACTGACAGAAGTAATTTTTCTTCATCTTCATTTACTCAAATTCAAAGTCATTCTTTTGTCTGCTCCTACTAATGTCTGTCTCATCCCGTTCTTGTATTTCCATACGAGAACTCACATAATAGAAAGAAAAAGAGGGAGGTAACTTTGCCTAAAACAAAAAAAGGAGATAGCTCCCCTATTATGGTCCCCCCTCGCCAAACTTTCACAAGAAACACTCGTCTAGCTGTAAACACTATCAATAATTTCCCCACTCTTTATCTGTGCCTAAACCTAAACGTAGATTCCATGAACAAAGCTTTTTTCTTAGAACTGCACGCCTGTGGAATTGTCTTCCGTTTTCCTGCTTTCCGGCTGACTACAATATGGTTGTGTTCAAGTCTAACGTAAATAAGTTCTTGATGAGCCGTTCCATATAAGTTATCAACTTTACCAAATTTTCATTACTAATGATTACTATAATGTCCAATTTCTACTGTATACTCTTTAACCCTTATCCTTGATTGGCCTCTTGGCCTTGATAATGTGGTGATGCCTATGTAAAAAAAAAAATTTTTTTTAAATTATCTTCTAGCAGCCTTTGTTTTTTGTAAATGTTTAGTCCAATGTTTCTCAGCCTTTGATTACTTAAAGCCCCTTACCAAAGTTTTCAACAATTGTGGCCTCCTGCACTTAAAAAATTGCAGATTTTGTTTTATCTACATATTAATACGATAGCATGTGTTATTTTCGGTGTCACACTTACATCCGGGTCGTTTAATTGTTATGTACTTCCATTTATTGTCATAAATAATTTTACCAAGAACTCTTCATAAGTTTTGGTTTCGTTTTCGATTATAGCTGAGGGCACTCCAGTAATCTACTTTTTTTCATAATTAATTTTATCAAGAATTCTTAAGTTTTGGTTTCGGTTTCAATTATGGCTGAAGGAACTTAAGTTATGAATATATATATACACACACACATATATATATATATATATATATATATATATAAATTTTTATTTCGGTTTCAATTCAACTTAATACACCTTAGTCATAATTTTGAAATCGCAACTATATGATATATATAAATCGATAGAATATCAACTCTATAATAATATATACGAAATCTGCAAGAATTAAAATATCATATTTAAGCGTACTTTACGACCGGGCTTTGCCGGGCGTTCGTGTTAGCTTAAATGAATACTTTTGCAGTTTTAACAAAAAAGCTACAATAATATCAGAGCGACTACATTTACACAATGGCAATATAAATATATTACATATGAATGACTCCCCTGTGGAATTTCCACAGGTCCCGCTAGTGTTGTTCCTTTAGTTAGTCTAAAATTATAAATTAAAGTGATAATTTTGGTGAAAATGAAACACTTGATGTTGAGTTCGTGTGACGAGGCTTCTTATGTCTGGTTTGATCCTGAACACAGCAAGGCGAATATCGATTTTTACATGAAGACGGCTTCTGAACTTTGTTCTAATGGTCGCAGGTCAGAAAGTCCACATTCGCAAAGGTATGTAGCATTACTGATACGTTCTTGCTGAGTAAGTGATGCGCATCCTGAACAGACAACCAGAAGCTTTTCTTTGTTACTGAAGGTCAGCTTTATTGCTTTTGAAACCTTGAACTCTGCTGCTTCGTTTACAGTAAGTTCAATTTCTGTGCATTTAGAATTACATTTTTCCGGCGTCCTCATACGACTCAGAGGTCAGTGGACCCTTAGGAGGCTATAGACCCCTGATTAAGGAATGCTAAATTACATCATCATCTTAGTATGCAATACTAATTTTATCTTACACAAGGAAAAAATGTGGTCCAATAGACTTAAAATTATAAAGTTACAAAGAAAAAATGGGGTTCAATAGACTTACATTTATAAAGTTACAAGAAAAAATTGGGTTCAATAGACTTAAAATTATAAAGTTACAAAGAAAAATTGTGGTTCAATAGACTCAAAATTATAAAGTTACAAAGAAAAAATGGGTTTCAATAGACTCAAAATTATAAAGTTACAAGAAAAAAATGGGTTTCAATAGACTTAAAATTATAAAGTTACAAAGCGTTTGGCTCTTCTTTAACATTGTCTTTTGTTATATTTTAAAACAAGGAAGCAAAACTGTTGAGCAAATATCGTTTCTAACATCAAGACAATTTCTGGACTTTGTTTTAATAGCCGCCAGGTCACAAAGTTGACTTATGCCTGCCGAGTTCCAATTTTTTAATTTTAGCAGCTATATTTGTTAGCTAAAAATCAAATCCAATTTATAACACAAGTCTGAAATCCCCATATATACATCAAGTTTCAAGTCTGCAGACTAAAACTTGACAGAGTAGTTTGATAGTGACCGTTCCACATACACACACCAGGTTACTTTTATATACATACCAGCAGGCCACCCGGCGTTGTTGGATCGTAAAATATTTTTCAATATGATATTTTAATTTATGCAGATTTGAATCGAAACAAAAACATCTAGGTCTCCAGCCTTATTTGTTTCTGCCTGATCTAAATCCATACACACATAAAAAATAACATTGTTAAAGATATAAATATATATTTGCGCATGTGTACACATTTAGTTGTTTTACACCCACTGATTTTCAATTTTGAATCCTTAACAGCTATTTTTATCGGCTAAAGATCAAATCGAATTTATTTCATAGGTCCAAATCCTATATATATATAAAGTTTAAAGTATGTAGACAAAAAATTGATAGATTAGTTAAATAAAGACTGTTCCTCATACATACATACATACATACATACAGAAAAAGTCACGTTGATAGATTTATGTTTAAACATAAAAACATAAAACGGATATTCATCTGAATATGATGTTCATGATGATGCTGTTTTTATACACTCATATCCAGTCCCGATACTTTTCAGACAGATTTATATAGTCTGGGTGCGAGTTTTTCAATTATGAAGGAATTTTATGTGTTTTCAGGTTTTATTTTAGTTTAAATGTGAACGTAGGAGAAATTAACGAATGGTCGAATTGAAGCCACGAACGAGAGAGAGAGAGAGAGAGAGAGAGAGAGAGAGAGAGAGAGAGAGGAAAGAGAGAGGGAGAGTGTGTGTGTGTGAGAGAGAAAGAAAAAGGCAGGGAGTGAGAAAGATGCAGAAGGAGTGAAAAAGAGGAAGAGAGAGAGTGAGAAAGAGAGATAGAGTGAGAAAGAGGAAGAGAGAGACAAAGAGAGAGAGAGAGGGGGAGGGAAGAAAAAGAAAGTCGAAGAAAGAGTGATAAAAAGGAGATACATAGGCTGAGAGAGAGAGAGAGAGAGAGAGAGAGAGAGAGAGAGAGAGAGAGATAGCAAAAAGGAGGGAGAAAGAGAGAAAGATGAGGGTAAGAAAGAAGGGGAACCAGAGAAAGAGGGAGAGACAGAATGAGACAGAAAAAAATGAAAGACAGCAAGAGAGAAAGAGGGAGAGGGATAGAGAGAAAAAGAGGGAGGGGAAGGAGATCACTTCCTACATCAATAAATCACGTATTCAGTCGAGTGTGACGTTGACAAAAGCTTATCGAACAAATATATTGAAAACAAATTTGATTTAATAAAAAAGAAATCGACAAGTTATCAAGAGACGAGGGTTTATAGTAACTGGCGAGGCTTGCAGCTTTGCCTGGAACAATGACACCACCATCCAGCGCGTGGATCTTCATCACGCACTGACCCACAAATTTCTGATACCCACAAAACAGAATATGCAAAACAAAAAACAAAAAAAAGGGGGGGGTCGATGTACAATAGATCTTCTGCAAATATCTACACGAACAATACATCGCATAAAAAATATTACTTTTTTTTTTTTTAATATTTCATAATATTTCTGAGGCATCATTGCTATTTATATTCAACGAGCAGGAGTACCCGGCGTTGCTCGGGAGTCATATAAATTTAAATATAAGTACAATTAGGGGTAACATCTTTATACTAAAATTTCTATCTCTCTCTCCAGCCGTCTCTTTATGTTTCTAAGAGACGGCTGGAGAGAGAGAGAGGGAGAGATAGAAATTTTAGTACAAAGATGTTACACATCGCTCCCCTCCTTTTATCGTACATCTCCGTAACCCTCTCTGCATCTTTTTCCTAACTCATCCCTCTCGTTAGTTTTACAGTGCTGAAACAAAATATAATTGGAACTACCCTTTTTTTTTAAAAATGTAATACTGCATTCTTAGTCGCATTTAATATGCCTGTCACCAATAACACCAGAAAATGTAAACAACATGACGTTTTCCTATATACACTAATTAATTACTTTTTAATCTCATTCACCTATCCTGACCTTCGATTCTACCGTGAGAAGGGGTGGGAGGAAGAAGTAAAGAAAATAAAAACAGATTATATTATATTACTTGTAGTGATCGGACTATCGTTCTCATGTTGTGTTATTAGACCAACGTTTCGGTCGGATTGTCCTTCGACCTTCATCATGCATATCGGTTTTTTTTTTTGGAAAAGAAAGGGAAAAGTTGGTTAACAAAGGGGAGGTAACTGTAATAAAGATCGGAAGGGGTATTATCTCCATTCCATCACCAATTAGAGAATCCCAAATGTTACTAAATTCCAGGCTTGGTCTGCTTAGTAATTTTTCTTTGTCAGCCAATTTTTTTTCTCACAGATTCGAAACAAATCCTGCCTTGACAGAGTACAAAATAGACTTTGTGGCTTAGTGGGGAATGCCCTTTTCTCTTCCCTGCAACCTCTCTCCTACAGAAGAGACGTTGCCTGTCTTTGTTTTATCGTTACTTCCATGGCAAGTTCTTGTCTGAGCTCCAATCTCTGGTCCCCCTCGCCAATCTTTCACGATAAACACCCGTTTAGCTGAGACCACCGTCAAATTTTTCCCACTCTTTATCTGTGCCTAAATCAAAGCGTAGATTCCATGAACAAAGCTTCTTTCTTAGAAGTGCACGCCTGTGGAACTCTGTTTCGTTTGCCTGTTTCCCACCGGACTACAACTTGGATGACTTCAAGTCCAAAATAAACAAGTTCCTGATGAAGCGCCCCCTTAAATAATACACTTTATCAAATTTCCATCACTAACGATTACTACAATATTATCCCATTGATTACTTTACATGCAATAAGCCTTATCCCCGAGTGGTTTCCAGGCCTTGATAAGTGGTGACTAATATATAAAAAAAGAAACAATGACCAAAAACTAGAGACTAACTCACAGAAATATGAAAATATCTATGAAGCCAGTAACTTTTCTCCTTTCTTTTCCAAACAACTACCGACATGCTTAACGATGAGAACAATAGTCCAGTCAATACAAGTAATATAAACAATCAGCCCTTATCTAAAAAAAAAAAAAAAAAAAAAAAAAAAGAACTTTAAGATTATATTATCTTTTTAATTGTGTCAATATATAGTACTTGTTGTATCCATAGCTCAATCTTAGAGACAGGAGTTGTCATCGAACTTCATCGGAAGCATAATTATTTTTACTCTGATTTTGTCTTAAAATGAACGTTTTCATGAGAATCGCTCCAGACAAGATGTGAAGCCACTTATTGTAAGGAGCTATAAACAAAACTACTTCAATAACTTGCCAATGATAAGTGTTAGATGGAATAGATTCTGACCCAGAAAACAGCAATTATTCTCTTATATTGGGCTTGAAACCGACGGTACATATGTTTTTTTCTGACCCTCTGTATAGTTTTTAAATACATAAATAAATATAAAATTTAAATGCAAAATTTGAAAACTTGAAAGAGTCAGAAGTAATGATAAAATAATTTTATTTACTTTTATTGTTATCAGACTTACAACAACAATAAAAGTAAATAAAATGATTTTATCATTACTTCTGACTCTTTCAAGTTTTCAAATTTCTCATTTAAATTTTATTCAAAATAAGCGTCTTCTAAAGTGTGTGACCATATTTTTACTTTATATATGTGTGTGTGTGTGTGTGTGAGCATATAGTTTACTGGCCCAAGATACATTGCATAAAGAAAACCACTTCAGAAATGCTTTCTTTCAAAGGGGAGGTCACTCTTCAAGGGTTCTCTTTTTTCCTTATCTTTTTATAGAAAGCACTTTACGATATTCTACTGCAGACTATATTGTACCTTACAAGGGGAGGCAACGTTGTTAGGATTAAATGGAAAATACCTGTCCTACAAAATGATTGAATGGTTTGGTGTTTCAATCTATTTATTTTAAATCTATATTAGGATATCTTTTTTTAATTATCAAATGAACTTTAAAAAATTGCTCACTCATAGAATTTTGCAGCATCAGCTAGTAATATAAATATTTTACCATTTTCTGCATAGAAATTGATCATCAATTTCATTATACTGCGTTGTATTGAATCTTCTACAAACGTTGCATGTGTGTAAAAGTGATCAACATCAGTGCAAATGTAACATTCTAACTTCAGGTCATTGAATACTCTCTAACTGTTTACTATGTATTCCTGCTGACTTGACATTTATAGGTATTTTTGTGTTAATTGCATGTGACCTTGCAGTAAAATTCAAGCCTATGACGTCAAGGGTGCGTTTGAATTTCTGGACCAGCAATAAATATCACTTTCTACATTGACGAGTCCCTAAGCATAAAACACGAATGTCTGTAGGTATAAAATAATTGTTAAAATTTATTTAAATAAAATATATGTATGTGTTTGTTTGTTTCATTTTACTTCAGTCGTTTTTTATTTTTATTTTTTTTTGCATCGCCAGTTTTTGCAAGTTATTGTATTGGTTAGAATGACTATTAATTTCAACGTTCCAAATTTCCTGTTGCATCATGGAGTAGCGATAAGACGTCAGGTTTTCTTTCACTTTCTTTTCCCCCTTTGCATCATGGGTCGAGCCTGCCTGTTTACTGCCACTTTTTTTTTTTTGCTCGACACACACCTAAAACCTGGCCATGCCGGGCACCCAAGCTAGTTCCTCATATTAAAACGGCTCATTTTTAAAGCTAACGTAGGTTAACCATACTGAGGAGATCATATTCAGACGAAGCATACCGTGTAATTTTGAATATTTAGTTTAATTATAAGGGAAAAGTATCCTCATGCCAGGTTACCCTGACCCTGACAAACCCCTGTACAGTGAGATCTTAGACACTCAAAGATAGTGTCTAGTACGCATTCAAACTCTCCAGTAGGCAGTGTGTACTCTCAAGATACATTGACAAAGGGCAAATTCCGCCAGCCACTTTCCGGTCAACAAATTTATGCAAGCTGAAAATGTATTACATTGCAAATCATGGTCACTTTTTTTTCTCTTGTCTTCCCATATGCTTTTAATCTTTAATTAAAACGGCTCATTTTTATCTTGTAAGAATACTGTTAAAGGTGCAAAGATACCCTATATATCAAGTTCCAAAATCGACAGAGTAGTTTGGTAGAGACTGTTTTACACACACAAGGCAACTTTTATATATATATAAATATATATATATATTACTTATTATTATAGTGCCAATTCTCTATTGATTATTATATTGTACCAAATATACCGTAGTGATTTAAAAAGTTAAATAGAAAATATGACTTGAATTCCATCGGCTAAAATCAAAATGTTTAGCTATCTGGTGGGTATTCTCTACTATACGACTTAAAGACGCATGATTATCAAAGCTTTTTTTTTTTTTTTTTGTTTAACGGCATATAAACCCTTTGTGGTTATTTAATGCCGAATCCAGTAATTTTGGGAATAGTATTCGATGTTGTATCCAGTTATTTTATACAAGATTTTTATTCTTCAAGCTCCTTTTATCGTAGCTTTTGATTTGGTTGTTTTATAGTGGATTTTGTCATTTTGTTCTTTGCCTTGCATAATATGATTGGGTTTTGCAATGGGAGAGGAAAAAGGGTTACAGTATTATTAAGTCCTGTATTATGAATGTAGTTATATTGTTGATGGTGTTTTATATTCAAATTGTCCTCATTCTTAAGGAAGGTTTCTTGGAGATAAATAACCAAAGGATTAAATTTGGTTTGCAACAATAAAATTTCATTGTAATTTGCCTTCAATCCACGGCAATTCCATTGGATTTTCTTGTAATTCATGATTTTTTGGGGGGGTTTGAGGAGTAACTTCAATTTCCATGTCTTCTAATTCCGTAAATCTATTTGTAGTAGTAGTGGCTTCTGTTTGTGGTAATTTCTTTATATTATTTTGTTTTTTGGTAGATGTATTTTTTGTTTGTTTTTCAAGTGTGTTTTCATCACGGGGAAGACATATTGGTGACCTGTGTGGTCTTTCTTTTAACTGATTTTGTTTTTCCTTAGTTTTAAATTCCCGAAACAGTGTTTAATGGTGATGATCCCTTAAATTGATATTAGGACTATTGTAAGTTTTAGAGAGCAAGTAGATGCATTGATTTCAGGTGATTAAATGACTTACTGACTAAATTGTTTTCTAACACATGAATAAATAACCTTTTTGATGCAAGCATGATTAATTTCATATGGTTTCCTCTAATGCATTTACCTGCAAAATTTATTGTATATTTTTCAACCCTCTTTCCTCTGATGAAAAGAATTGTATTCTTCGAAACTCCATGGAATAAGGTTTTTCTTGTTTATTTGTACTTCTTGTCGTATAATTAAAATTTTGTATACTTTCCTTTCAGGTTTCTAAGTTTTTTTTTTTTTTTGAAAATTTCAATAAATTTTCAATAACAAGATTTCATTATATATATATATATATATATATATATATATATATATATATATATATATATATATATATATATATATATATATATATATACTAGAAAAAGTATCCGTCGTTGACTGGGTTCAAAAACAGCCTACAGAAAATGGACTCTGATTTATGAAAGTATGATAGGTTATGAAAAGGAAGGGTGGTAAATTTGGGGGTATCAAAACCAAAGCAAAATATGATGAAAATAAAAATAAAATAGATAAACCCCATAATTTATTATACCATACCTATTCACACTGAAACAATTATCACAATATTCTGTGGATCTATATTAAAAAAACTTGTTAAACTTTGTGACATATTTCCATTCTATGGAGGTCAGGTGCAAACGAACACCCCATAATTTTATTATACCATATTTCTTCTACTGAAGCATACTTATCAAAGTATACTTACGCAGATAGATATGAAAAGTTTTTCTTCAAGTTTGTGCCTATTTCCCTTCTATGGAGGCCAGGCGCGAACACAGATCCCACTATTTTATTATACCATCCCTATTTAAGTTAAAACATACTTATCAAAGTATTCTTATGTACATCTATATCAAAAACACTTGTAGACGTCTTTTTTTACATTTTTAAATTTTTTATTTTCATACTTTTTGGACCAGGCGTGAACGCAGACCCCACAATTTTAATGAATCTCCGTTCTGCCAGATCAAACATACCCATTCCTGTGTCTCGATGCATCTTCTATCATATGTAATCAGTTTTTTAAAATAGTCAACCATATAGGAGCCTATTCCTGACCAGACACACACACACACATTTAGCTTTATATTATATATATATATATATATATATATATATATATATATGTATATATATATATATATATAAAATGGTTGTATAGATTGGTTTACTAGATGTAAATCCAATGAAATCCGTGTGATTATTAAAGAGTACTCAATGGAGGATAGAGCTTGTATATAGTCTGTTTATTATACAAACATTATTGGTTACATATTTTCATACATGTTTCAGAGGAATCTAAACTGAAAGTGACCACCTCGTCAGACCAAAAAAAAAGGGACGATATTCAAACGAGAGTAAGCCTTTTTTTTCAATTAACAGACTCAAACCGTTTTGGAATCATGAAATCCAAATTTAACAGCAAGTCGAATGTGTTGCGATTCGCAGTGACCAACGTGAAGCACAACATATGTCATTTGTAGACGAAATGTAAAGAAAAAAAAGAAATTAAAAAATCCCTTTTTTTCATTTTTCTATCAAAAGCGGAAATTAAAACGTACAGCCACAAAAACATTGCGAAAACAAGAATAAGGAGAACTGTCCTAAACATGTGAAAAATGTTCATAAACAACAACATCTTGTCTCAAAAAAACAAAAACAAAAAAAAACATTGAACACACGCGGCAATTTTTAATGGCCGACATGTACCAAATTGAAGAATCCTTTATATAATCTTTTATAGCAAAAAATCCAAAATTAAAAAAATAATAAAGAAAATGTATTTAATCATATTACTATTCTTGGATGTATATTTCTTCCATAGTATATATATATATATATATATATATATATATATATATATATATATATATATATATATATGTGACGCAAACAGCTTAAAAAGACACCTTTTTTTCTTCCATCTTCTATATAATAAAATAAAGTCGATTTTTTTTCACTTGAAGATTGGAGGCCTAATCAGTGGAAATGTTATATCATCCAAAAGAACGATAGTTTGAACACTCCAAATCATAAGAATTAGGAAATCATAAAATTATATCTTCTTAGAATAGAGATAATAAAACCTGTATATTGTGTTTAAAAAAAAAACAAACACACACACACACAAACTTAAAAAATAAATAAATAAATAATACATAATAAAGCAAAGTCGATTTCCCAACTTTTTTTCATTAGTCGTTGTAGGTTTGTAAACATAAACGATATATAGAATTACACTATTGTCACGCTTTTTACCAATAATTGGTGCGTGTTCTCGGAAAATATGTCCATTTCGTTTGTTTTCTGTAATTCCTACATTTTTTCTGGCTTGAATGTTGCTCCTAAAATAGTCATACATTAATCATAGGATAAATTGTCTTTTATTTAATAAATTCCTTATTAACTAAATACAGGTCGCTCCCTACAACATACGCTTTCTGCCTTGGAAAATACGCAGTTAACCTTCTCACGTCCTCCAAAGGAGCTAAATAATCACATATGATAATGAAGACATTTTTCGTTTAAGTGATATCATATTCGAAAAGTATTATTATTAATGACGTACATCTACCTTAGTAATTTTTGGTTTGAATATAAGCCGACGTGCACATTCCTCATTGTATAAAATACAATATGATTATTTAGCTCCTTTGGAGGACGTGAGAAGGTTAACTGCGTATTTTCCAATATGGATCCCTCATGCAATTAACTATAAACTAACCAAACTATGATATAGCCTGGGAAAATGTGTGGTGATATTGAGATGGGATTCGAACGAAAGTAACTGGCTTGAATAGCTACCTTATTTCTTTTCCCCGCTTGGGATACTCTCTTTTCTTCATGTTCAAAAGAGTTTTCACAGGAACGTGTTAATTCAGTATTTCTCAACTGAGGAAAATCGTTATGAACTCAAAATCTAACAAGCCTATGATAAATCAACCAACCTTATAAAAGAGTGAGCTGGTCAACGAAATTGGATCCAATACAGCGCACCATGATGTACCTCCCTCGTGCCTTTGACTGGGGGGAGGAGGAGGAGGAGGCAAAAAGGAAAACTTCAAACGCACGAGCAATATTCTTCATTTTGTACACATTTATTATAATAAAGTCGTATTCATCTGTTTGTTTGTGCATAATTTGATTAATTTGTATAAACGGTTTCACAAATTAATTCAAATACTGAAAACAGTTTTTTATACACTCATTTGCATGTTACATCAAAATCTATTTTAATAATAAGCTTTATCTTATTGTTTGTTCTAATAAAATTGCTTTAATTTTTTAAAGTTTTGATTATTTTTAGATAAGGGTTGATTGTTTATATTATTTTGATCGAACTATTGTTCTCATCTTGAGTGTAAGCTGTGCAACGTTTTGGTCGGATTGGCCTTCGACTTTCTTCAGGCATGTTGGTTACTGTTTGGAAAGGAAAGAAGAAAAGTTACTGGCTTCATATATATTTTCGTATTCTTTGAGTTAGTCTCTGTTTTATAACTGTAGTTTCATATGTGTGAAAAAATTGATTGGCGAAGGGGAAGAAACTCTAATAAAGAGTGGCGATTTAAAAAAAATATATTATTTAAAGTTTATTTAATTCATTTTTATTTTAATTTGATTTATTTTCAATTATTAGCCGACAGAAGTTGCCTTTAAAAACGGAATTAAATTTCTTTAAGCTGTAAGAGTTATTTCACCTTTAACATATGAGAGTTAATTCCCATTTAATTTTCATTGACAAAATAGTGTGTTTTATGCTTTCATAAATCCAATATGTGATCCACTTTTAGGAAAATCGTAAGAAGTTATGATATTCGGTGTATCTTAAATATTATATGACTGAACCCTCCGCCAATATGTTTTAAACTTAACATTTCTGATTGAAAATAGCTTACCTTTTTGTAACCTTGTAGTCATATGCTTTGTTATTTAATTATTTTTTCCTTGATTTTTTTATTTAAAAAACTGTTTATGTTAAGTTAGCACTGGCTAGTTAGTGACCCTAAGATTCTATATATAATTATATATTCTGTATAACAAGGAACAAATGAAACATGCATGTTCCCCATGAGTGCACAGTGAATGAGGCATAAAAAATGACTATGTTCAGCATTTGCCCCCTCCCCCCATTTAGCCCCAAATGTCCTTGGGGAGCATCAAATCCTGGTGAAAATGAACAAACGGTGCAGTTTTAGGCCTTTTTGAGTTCTGCACCATGCAAGAAAAGAAATGACTAAATCCATCATTTGCCCCCCTCCATTTAGCCCCAAAGTCCCCAAGGCCTTAACATATTTATATTTGAGTTCAGCACCATGCAAAACTGCTAAATAGACATACACACTCTTTATATGCTTGTGATATTGTCACTTAATATGCACACGAGATGCTTCCAGTTTGAAAAATAAAAAAAAATTTAAAAAATTAAGTTGATTTTTTATTTGGATGTTGGGGTAGCGAATCTTGTCAAGAGTGCATCGTGTTTTGGAGTTGAAAATTTTTGACAGCAGTGTATTGAGTTTGGAATAGCAAGTTTTTGACAATAGTGTGTCGAATTTAACTCGGAAAATTGTTACTTAAAAAGGTAGAAGAGTTAACACTTGATTGTTTTATCGCAGTAAGACAATAGATAGAGTTAGGATGGGAGAGAGTCGTTTTGGCGATGTATAAACATGATCGTGTTTTTTGGTTATTATTTGACATGACAATCTCAGACAGCGCGGCGTTCGGCAGATGAGGATCGCAATGTAACTGCAGTGTTCATCATGGAAAACAATTCACAATAGATTTGTTTATCATGTGATAAAGAAAAAAAAACCTTAGCTTTTATTTTTAAAGTTCCTTGAATACCTTTTTCTGTTTTCTGAAGGAGTAAAAAAAAAAAATTACTTGGTTACCATTCTTCTGAAATGTGATCCAATCACGTCAGGAAATTAAAGAGAATAATCTCCAATTCTTTCTTTTTTTTTGCGTTTTCTTTGTATTTTCCTTTTTTTAATCTGATATTTTAAAATGATTAGCCATTTGTAAAACTAGAATGTTGAATGTCAGAAACCTATTAATTTCAGGGCTTTTGTTCATTTTTTTACTTCTAGGCTATCTTTAGCCTAAAAAATAATAAAATTCACCGCTTCAATTCTGCCACATTTTCCAAATTAAATTAAATAGGTGTATTGAGAAATCGATCACGAAAAATAGGCTAATATAAATGGTTTTTATACATTTGCTTCCCCACGAGGGCAGTTAGACTCACGGTCGTTTTGTTAACGCTGTAAAAGAAATTTTACCTCTCAAAAAGGGCACTGGATTGGAAAAAATAAACTCGGTCAAGAAAGATTTCTTCTGTATTGACTGAGGATAAAAAAGATGAAGTGTGGTATTAGAATGTGGGGAAAATAGAGAAGGCTTACCACAAAAACGTGCTCGTGTCTGTCTGTCATGCGGGCTGAGAAAGAAAAAACGAAAAGATCCAAGATGGCGACTGTGGGCTTTTAATACCCATGGTCTCAATCAATTCTCGAAAAATCGTGTCTTATACGTGATTTTGAGGTGCGCCCGGGCACCATAAAAGCAGGTTGCTGGAGCGGGGGAAGAAGCGTTCTGACCTGTGTAGAGTAAACATCGTCAGACTTTTCCGAACTTGTTTACATTGGACTTGAATGCAACGATATTGTAGTCGGTGAAGAAGCAAGCCAGCAGAACAGTGTTCTAAGAAAGAAGCGTTCAGACCAGTGTAGAGTGAACATCGCTGCGCGTCTCAGTCTTTTTCTGATTCATAGAACAGATACTATAATGTGTTCCAAGTGAAATCAATTGTATAATAAATAATGTTAAACAATGGTAGAAGAAAGTGAGTTTACCAAAAGACACGTATTCTCACAACAATCCAGATATGCAACAAGATATATTTATGATCCTTTAAAAGATTGAAATGTGAATGTCTACTAGACATTGTCACCGATTGATCGATTAGCAATAGAACGTCTATTAGACATTGTCATCGATTGGCTAAAGTTTCTTTGTACAGTGGCTGACAGCACAATCTGAGGATACTTTAATCTAGAAGTAAACCCTGACCAAATATTCATAATAAAATAGTATTCGAAGCCCAAATAAAATTATCTCGGTATAGCTAACACACACTGGTTTTGTCAAAAAAAAAAAAAAATGGCGCACATTTTCCAAGTTATATCAAGTAAAAAAAAAAGCTGGATACTCCACCAGACTAAAGGAATTGTCGTTCTGGAATCCAGTAAGATTAGGAGACCACAAAAATGGTATACTATCACATATTGAAATGGTCAATTGGAGAAAGGAACATTAATGCTCTTAACTTCTTTCAACGTTTAAGATGTGAAAGAGAATTTTAATGCAACGCTCGAAAATCAATGTATATCTTATAGAAATCAAGTGTTAGCCCCCAAAAGGGGCTGACACTTGATTTCTAATACTTTTGGTAGAAGTAAAATAAAAACAAGATCTTTTAAAATAGAAATAATTGTAAGTGAAATTTCTATATTTTGAACGACGCATAAAATTCAATTATCATTCTTGACATGCAAACAATATTGCGAAAATGAAGCACTGATTTATTTTCACCGAATGTGAAATTAAAATGTATACATATATATATATATATATATATATATATATATATATTAGTAAGTTTATCAAAATTTTTCAGTAAATTTCTATTTTCCATCTATTTTTTTATGTCATAAACCAATATTATCTCGGGGTACTATATATATATATATATATATATATATATATATATATATATATATATATACACACACACACATATATATATATATATATATATAGCAAGTTTTGAAATTAAAATGTATACATAATATACATGCGCGCACACACACACACACACATCCACATATGTATGTATATATATATATATATATATATATATATATATATATATATATAGTAAGTTTTGAATTAAAAATGTATACATTATATATATATAGTAATTTTGAAATTAAAAATGTATACATTATATATATATATATAGTAATTTTGAAATTAAAAATGTATACATTATATATATCTATATATATATAGTAATTTTTAAATTAAAAATGTATACATTATATATATATATATATATATATATATATATAGTAAGTTTTGAAATTAAAAATGTATACATTATATATATCTATATAATAAGTTTTGAAATTAAAAATGTATACATTATATATATCTATATAATAAGTTTTGAAATTAAAAATGTATACATTATATATATCTATATACATATAGTAAGTTTTGAAATTAAAAATGTATACATTATATATATCTATATATATATATAGTAAGTTTTGAAATTAAAAATGTATACATTATATATATCTATATATATATAGTAAGTTTTAAATTAAAAATGTATGCATTATATATATATATATATATAGTAAGTTTTAAATTAAAAATGTATATATATATATATATATAGTCAGTTTGTAAATTAAATATTTATACATAATATATATTTAGGAGTTTGAAATTAAAAATTTTACATAATATATGTATATATATAGTAAGTTTTGAAATTAAAAAAGTATACACAGTTGTTTAGTTGTTATTTGTTTTTTTTTTGCGATACGTCTTGAATTAATTCAATTATTTAAGAAAGTGCATTTTTCCTAAATGCGAGTTGGAATAATTTTACATTTAACCAATTTGGTACCCCCACACGGGGAGCGGTATATATATTATTTTTTAAATATATATATCCACGGACATTGATGAGTCATGGACGACGAAACACATGTCTGTGGATATATATATATATATATATATATATAGTAAGTTTTGAAATTAAAAATGTATACATAATATATATAGAGTAAGTTTTAAAAGTAAATATTTATACATGATATATATTTAGTAAGTTTTGAAATCAAAAATTTTACATAATATTATATATATATATATATATATATACACACACATATATAGTAAGTTTGGAAATTTAAATATAGTAAGTATTGAAATTAAATTTATACATAATAGTTTTTTAAAAATTCATACATAATATATATAGTAAGTTTCGAAATTAAAAATTTGTTCATAATATATATAGTAAATTTTGCAAACACATATATATATATATATATATGGCAAGTAAATTACACAGAATTTTCTGTTTCATCCTCGTGAGGATTCGTCAGACTATTGCATCGAATTCATGTAAGTGCATGGTAAGTGACATCACCAGTGGGGAGAAAAAGACTATAAAAAAGAAAAACAGAACAATTATGAGAGATAACGTTCGAGATCTCGTCAGAGACGTGGGGAACATTCTAGATCACGTGGTTGATATCACGGCTGTACCAACGAGGAATAAAATGGTGTTGCTATACAGAACGAGTAAGTTGGAGTCATTTCCTATTCTTTGTTTTGGTCTCTTTTGCAACTTAAATAATAAAATCTTGCCCAATTTAAATCATTGCACCAATAATCATTATCAATTTCACAAACTCTGTAACACTTATCCTCAAATGACCTCTGGGCCTTGGTAAGCAGTGACTCAGGCGATCACGCATATTGACTTACTCGAGTCATTGCTTGTTGTCCACGTCATGACACATCATAGAAAGTAAACAGCGTTAATTGATTTGGTGACTGTCGTCCAATTACTTTTCTATGATTTCTTGTTTGCTTTGTAACATTACTGTAATCTACGTGAGTACCAAGTCAGTCGGATCTCAATACACGGCACCGGACAAACTTAGGCCATAATTCTGTCTGATACGACGATAATTTTCACAAAGTTCGACTCTCTAAACAGCCTATCATGCCTTGACAGAGTACAAAATAGACTTCGTGGTTTAGTGGGGGATGCCCTTTTCTCTACCCTGCAACCCCTCTCCCACAGAAGAGACGTTGCGAGCCTATCCTTGTTTTATCGTTATTTTCATGGCAGGTGCTCGTCTGAACTCCAATCCCTGGTCCCCCCTCGCCAAACTTTCACGAAAATCACCCGTCTAGCTGAATCCACTGTGAAAAATTTCCCCCACTCTATATCTGTGCCGAAATCAAAACGCGGATTTCATGAGCAAAGCTTCTTTCTTAGAACTGCACGCCTGTGGAACTCTGTTCCGTCTGCCTGCTTCCCTCCGGACTACAACTTGGATGTCTTCAAGTCTAATGTTAACAAATTCCTAATGAACCGCCCCCCTAATTAAACACTTCATAAAATCTCCTCACTAACGTGATGTACTTGCAATAACCCTTATCCCTGAGTGGCTTCCGGGCCTTGATAAGTGGTGATCACTGTGTAAAAAAAAAAAAAAAAAAAAATGTAGCATAAGCGAAAATGCTCGCATTCTCGTCGAGCGTAACTTGCCAATCGCCACGTGGCTTTTCCCTTTTCTCCTTTCATTTCGATCTTAATCCCTATATATTCATTTGAATCAGTGAAATCACGCTCGTGCCACACACCCAAATGTTGACGCGACTACGTTACAGTTTCTATTGCAACATCAGCGGAAAATATATGCTTCAGAGCAGTGGTGGGGTCTGTCCTTGTTTACGGTGCCACAACCTGGACACTCACCAAAAGATTGGAAAGAAAGCTAGACGGTACGTTCAACCATATGCTACAGTGTGAAATATATCTTGGCAAGATCATCCCACGAAGCAGCATCTTTATGGCAACTTACCTGCCATATGCACTACCATCAGAGAGCGACGTTTACGATTTGCCGTCACTGCCAGAGGAGCAAGCAAGAGCTGGTGGGAAATGTATTGCTGTGGACTCCACGGCGTACGGGCGTACGGGTATAGGACGACCTAGATCCATGTACATCCAGCAAATTACACTAGGAGCATCTAGAGAGAGAGAGAGAGAGAGAGAGAGAGAGAGAGAGACAGACAGACAGACAGACAGACAGACAGAGAGAGACAGAGAGAGAGACAGAGAGAGAGACAGAGAGAGAGATACAGAGAGAGAGACACAGAGAGAGAGAGACACAGAGAGAGAGAGACAGACAGACAGAGAGAGACAGAGAGAGAGACACAGAGAGAGACACAGAGAGAGACAGAGAGAGAGAGAGAGAGAGAGAGAGAGAGACAGACAGACAGACAGAGAGAGACAGACAGAGAGAGAGAGACAGAGAGAGAGAGAGAGAGACAGAGAGAGAGAGAGAGAGACAGACAGACAGACAGACAGAGACAGACAGAGAGAGACATACACATACGCGCGCATTGGTCCGAGCAAGGAGCCCGACCAGATAGATAGAAATAAAAATATTCGTAAACTGATTATTTTTCAAATAAATTGAATATGCATGATCACCTTGAGTCATTAGTAAAAAAAAAAAAAAAAAAAATTTTTAATGCCGAAACCAAAAAAAACTACAATGGGCACTTACGAGTTCATACCTTTCCACAATGGCATCAGAATGTGAGCGAACGTGCTGGTGGTTATTTCAACATAGTCGATTATTACTATAAACAATTTCAAATAGACAGGTGATCTTTGTTGTCGAGGAGAAAATGACAGCGGCAATTCACAAAATGACGTAGATGCCATCAACGTTGCGATGTGATTTGCCTGTGGGGGTGAAACCGGCGTCAAGAGAAACCGACGAAAACGTATGTAGCAGGTGTGGATCCCTAATGAGAAATAAATGAATCAGAGATCCACGCGTGCAGTTTAAACGACAAGGAACACGATCACGAGAAGCAACATGACATTGGACATCGACTTTTTTTCTTTTGGTTTTATATTGCATTTTATCGAAATGACAAGAACAGAAAACTCTGGCAATTATCTTAAATCTTGAACATTCACACTGACATTTTCTTATCAGGTTTTCAAATGGAAATCGAAGAGCTTCACTATTTATATTTGTTTTAAATTCTAGATTTTATATTCTTTTTTTTTATTCTTCCTTGACATCTACATTTGTCTTTTTTCATCTTTGCCAACGTCGATAAATTTTTAATGAACAGTTTTATTCGTTGACTAGCGGGGGTACCCGGCGTTGCCCGAGTGTTTGTTTCCGGGACGGGGGGGGGAGTTTTAAAAGATGTTATGGTAGGTAAGTAGGAAGGATCAAACCCGGAGTCATGAGTAAAAGTAGGAAAATAAAGTGTGAAAAAAAACCAAAAAAAAAACCATCTGCAATGTTAACAGTTCGGCCACCAAGAAAAGTCCATTCCAGTTGTTTAGGAAAAAAAAAAAAAACAAAAAAAAAAAAAATGACTACGGTAGGTCGGCGCCAACGTGAAAATATAATGTGAATTGTCCAGCACGCACTGCAGCTTAGTTTAGTGATTTTAAATAACTTTACATGAAAGAACTACGAAGCCAAACCGGTGTTCTCTTCTCAACTGTTCCTTGTGAACGATCCCCAAACGGTGTTAAGTGGTGGCAGGGGGAGGAGGAATTTATGAGAGAGAAAATATTTTACCACTTCCATTGATCTTAACCGATTTTGGCCGTGACTTCTCAGCAGAAAAAGTATAGAAATCTAAGATTATCGAGGAATTTGAGAAATAATAAGCCTATAACACACCTCAGATATTGTTCTGCCGTTTGTGCATATTATATTTGCATGAAATATCTTGATGTTTAATCCTATTAAGGTCAAAATCAGGCGGGAAAAAATGAGTTCATTTTATTTATTCGTTGATAAAGTTTACATTTTTTTTTCTTTTGGGGCAACAATATTTTTTATATACATTGTAATCTTAATTTTCTTGATATTTTTCTTCATCCTTCATTTTTTTTTTTTTTTTTTGACCATCTCACTTTTTCTTCTTCATCTTCTTTCTGCTTTTCCTCCATTTTGTTTCTTTATTTCAATTTTCCTCTTTTTTCAGACCTCTTTTCTTCCTACCTTTCTGTTCAATATTTATATTTTATCTCCTCCTCTTTTTCGGCTTTTTTTCATTTTTCCTCTTATCCGCTCCTTATCCTTTTCTCCCTATTTTGTTTTTGTTTTTTACAAAAGAGTATCACTTACCAAGGCCCGAAATTTACTCGAGGATAAGGGTTAATGAATGTAACATAGTAGTGTCATAATCGACAATCAGAATACAATTGCTACATAATCATGGCTGAGAGAACGAGAGCATGCTACCCACTAGGATTAAATAAAGGGTTTTATTCGAAATTCTGTGCAGAGTCCCGAGTTTAACAGAAACATTCCCGAATTTGACAAGATACACCTTAAGAAAGTCTGAGGTTACATCGACCGAATGTTTTTTTTTTTTTTTTTTTTACAAAAAGAGTGTGTCAAATACAAAAAAAAGTGGCGGCAACAAACTGCCAAAGACGTACAAAGTTTCGCAGACAGAACGGACCTTAGAAACTTTTTGCCAGTACTAAGAAACAGGGACTCTCATGTCAGCAACCAATACCATCCTGACAAAAGAAATTGAAATACAGAACAAATGGGTTGAACACTTCTACACCCTATTCAATAGAGACTCCTCAGCCCATCAGGATTTCCTCGAAAACGTGCCACAGCATCCACCCCACCTATGGATGTCTCTTCTGCCACCCTTCTGAAAAGTTTAGCGTAACACTAAAACAAACGTGCTGAGGGAAAGCTGCCGGACCTGACAACATCCCTATAGAGCTCCTCACACAAGGCAAGGGCGTCTCCCTGTGAAGACACACCTCCACTCTCTCATTAAAAGCATGGGAGGAAAAACAGGTCCCCAGTGACTGGAAAAATGCTCTCCTCCTTACTATATTCAAAAAGGGGGATAGAGCCCTTTTCTCTATCCTGCAACCTCTCTCCCACAGAAGAGACGTTGTGAGCCTACCATTGTTTCAATCTTTCACGAAAAACACCTATCTAGCTGAATCCACTAGGAAAAATTTTCCCCACTCTTTATCTGTGCCGAAATCAAAATGTAGATTCCATGAACAAAGCTTCTTTCTTAGAACTGCACGCCTGTAGAACTCTGTTCCGTCTGCCTGCTTCCCATCTGACTACAACCTGGATGTTTTCAAGTCCAACGTTAACAAATTCCTAATGAACCACTCCCTTAAGTAAACACTTCATTAAATCTCCACACTAACGTACTGTACTTGCAATAACCCTTATCCCTCAGTGGCTTCTGGGCCTTGATAAGTGGTGACCACCGTGTATAAAAAAAAAAAAAAAAAAAGAGAATGAATGTGGGAATTAAAGAGAGATTTCGCTACTACCAATAGCAGGAAAGATTCTGGCCCGCATTTTTTTAAAATGACTACAGGATATAACTGAAGATATCCTGCCTGAACCCTAATGTGGTTTCTGCCCATCCAAAAGGAACCATTGCCATAATTTTCTGTGCCTACCAACTGCAGGAAAGAAAATCCAAAGAACCACAAAATCCATATTCCTAATATTCTACGGCCTTGAGAAAGTGTATGCCAGTGTTCCAAGAACAGCAATGTGGTCAGTCCAAGATTGGTTTGGAGTCCCTGAACCATTTGTGGACATGACCACCACCAGAGGAAGCTGTGCCAGACTTCAACATCATGAATGGCACCGCCATAGAATGCGTCGAGCACTTCCCATACCTGAGAAGCATTCTTTAAACTCAAGTTAACTGCTCGAAAGAAATCGAAAACTGACTACAGGCAGGCCACACTGCATTTGGAAGACTGCCAACCAGGATCTTCAAGAACAAGAATTTAACCACCCAGACAAAGGTGATGATATACAATGCCATAGTTCTCTCCACCCTATTATATGCATGCGAAACCTGGACCATTTACAGTAAAGACCTTAAACAATTCAAGCAGTTCCACTAGAAAAACTACGGACCATCATGCGGATTAAGTGGAACAATTATGTGTCCGACATAACTGTACAAGAGAGAGCCAATGTCATCAGCATTGAGGCCTTGATTATGAAACACAGACTGAGATGGTCTGGCCATGTGGCTAGCATGGAGGACACTAGACTGCAGAAGCAAGTGTTCTTCAGTCAACTAAATGCAGGAAATAAACCCCGAGGCTGCCTGCTATTTAGATCCGAAGACCAGCTGAAGGAATCTATAGATGAAGCCAATATAGATCCAAACATCATTGTCCAATTTCTACTGTACACTCTTTAACCCTTATCCTTGAGTGGCCTCTTGGCCTTGATAATGTGTTGATACCTATGAAAAAAAAAAAAAAAAGAAAAAGTCCAATGTGAACAAGTTCTAATTGAATCGTCCCCCTAAGTAATCCAAGTTACAAAATTCCCACTGTTTACTATGCTAAAATCACAATGACTAATGTATACCTATTAACCCTTATCCTCGAGTGGCCTCTGGGCCTTGATAAGTGGTGACACCCATGTAAAAAAAAAAAAAAAAAAGAAAAAAGCTGGATCGAACAACAGACACGAATAGAGGAACAAAATCAAAGTGGATACAAACCAATTTGAATTAAAAAGAAGAGGCAATCTAATAATCAAACGGCAACAAAGGGCCCTTAGAGCCGCCACCCCCAATACAATGTGCCCAATGCCCTTGAGTATTCAGAGCCCAAATTGTTTTTTCCAAACACAAAAGGACTCACCATTCTGATAATGACTAGAATTCCTATGAAATCCAAAACTTTCTCTTCTGCTTCTTTTCTATACTAGACTTGGGAACTATGATATTCGGACACAAATTCATGCCACTGTCGAGATTATGTATTAGATAGATGCACGTGTATATATACACACATATTTTATATACATATATATATATATATATATATATATATATATATATATGATTGTTGAGCTGGATTAAATCCGACGATATGAAATAAAATGGAGGTGGAAGGACCTGGATACTCAACGTTTCGCCCGATTTATGCGGGCTTCTTCAAGAGGGATGGTCATTGACGAGAGAGTCGGAGGATTGGGGCTATATATAATGATGGGGGAGAGCAGCGTGTTTTCCTTATGTAAATTAGATGTCATATATACATGTATATACATTTTCAATGACCATCCCTCTTGAAGAAGCCCGCATAAATCGGGCGAAACGTTGAGTATCCAGGTCCTTCCACCTCCATTTTATTTCATATATATATATATATATATATATATATAATATTGTATATATACACACACACACACATATTTTATATATATATATATATATATATATATTCCAGGTAGAAAAATATTCAAAAATAAAGAATTGAATTTCAGCAAGAGTTGTTAATAGTGCTCAATCAAAGAGAGCAAATTATATATTTTTTATTCTTTATGTAAATATAATCACATCTTGCTACGATGTGCAAATCGTTTCGATCATATTTGATTTCATCAGACAAGAAAACTTAAAATACAAAAATTAAAAATGTTTTAGACCTTTTCAAATTTGAAGGAGAGGAAATATGCCATAACACGCATGAAACAAAGCCAATGTGTTTATGAGAGGATTGAAACCGATGGGTAAGATAGACAGAGTTTCATTACTCAAGAGAAGAACTCAAGTATTTGTATGCTTAAATTCTAAAATAATATATTACGTAGATATTTTTTGTCGCAGTATTTACTTCAACAGTGCTCAATATATAAGTGGAGCTTAGCAGTAGTATTAAAATATACTTATGGCAAGTAAACCAAATCGATTGTTTGGAGTGGGCATTGCTTAACTATAAAAGTAGTTCTAAAATGTAAATCCTTGCATTTAGTCTGACGATTTTCCTCGGGAATGAAACATAAATGGTTCTGTACAGCTAACTTGATCTAAGTATATATTTTTACACTATTATATACATGGTAGGTATTGTTGTTAATTTAAAAAAATAGAAAATAAACATTTGATTTTATCATACTTGAATAATGAACATCTTGTTTTACTATAATGGAAGCAACGTCATAAAATAATATTTCTGATTTTAACGAATTACCACTTACAAAGTCCAAAAGCCATTTGAGGATAAGACTTAATGAGATTGTCAATTAGATGATGACCAATATTATGAGAGGATTTGAAACGATGGGTAAGATCGGCAGATTTAGATTACTTAAGATAACAGCTTGACAAGTATTTGTTGACATTAAACTTGAAGAGGACCATGTTGCCCTTGAACTTCTGCATGTCAGTACAGCCAGAGAACCAGGAACTTGGAAGGGAATTCCAAAGTCTAGCATACCTAGAGAAGAAGCTTTCTGACATCTGGGGATCTCTACTAAGTAGGGTAGGATTTTGCTGCTTGTTGGGTTTGTCTGGGGTATTTACGTTGATGGGGTACAAGGGCTTGTAGTTTTTCAGAGCACCTACCATTAAAATACTTGCAAAACAGACAAAGGAATGCAACATTTCGTCCATGGGACAAAGGTTGAAGCCTAGCTTACAGTTCAGGACCTATTAGGTTGGCGACTCTCTTTTGAACCCTGTCTAGAACCGAGATTAGTAGCAGATGCACCAGCCCAAATGTGACAATACTCCATACATGGGCGAATGGTGACTTTGTAGAGATACAAGATACTCCCAGGTGTAAGTAACTTTCTTGCATGATAGAGAGAGCCCACCTTTGCAGCAGCATTGGCAATACTTTCAATGTATCTGTTCCAACTCATGTTTCCGGTGAACGTTAAGCCAAGGAGTTTGAACAAAGTACTTTCAGGTAATGTATTATAAGCCACTGCTATTAATGGTTAAGAAGGGTTCTTGTAATTATTAAAGGAAACAAACTTGGTTTTGGCAGCATTGAACGTTACCATCCATTTTTGTCCCATTCCACTACAGACTTCATGTTTGTCATAGAGTACGGTGTCATCAGCAAATATACCCATCTCGGAGACAATTTTATCAGGGAGGTCACATGAATATCAGGAAAAATAAAGGTCCAGCGATTGACCCTAAGATACATCCGCATTTATATCATACTGTTTGGATAGACGACCATCAAGGACAAACTGGATTCTTTTCTCATTTAAGAAGGATTTAAGCATGTTAAGTATCTGTTCAGTAATACTATATGATCTGATTTTCATGAGAAAACAATCGCGCTATACTCTGTCAAAAGCCTTAGATATATCTAGAGCTACTGCCCTAGCCTTCCTTGCCTTATCCAGTGCACGGTATATATGGCTAAATGCAGTGATTAACAATCAGTTCTTATTCTGGATCTTGCAGATTCAATCCTTACGACAGGGGATATAAAATAAAAATAAATTAATACTTTACAAGTATATTTGGCTATGGCTGATAGAACGAGAATGCTCTACCCCCATGAATTATATAGAGATCAGGTCAAAATTCCATATATGTTGACTAAACTTGACAAAAAATTCCTAAGTTTAAAAATATGTAACTGAAGAAGGTTAACGGTCACGTGAGTCAAAACGCGATACAACACTTTATTTTTCTTCTGTTCTTGGTTTGTGACAGAGAAATCATCCTAGACTGAGACAATTTTAAATTCTGTCCCAATACTGAGTGCCTCTTTTTGGGTAGCTAGGTTTTCTCCTACATTAAAAGCCGACCTTGTGTCTAACTGCCCTTGTGGGGAAGCAAATAAATAAGGATTACTTTAATGAAATTGACTTTTAGAAAAGTTTTTTTTTTTTTCAAAAAAATTATTTAACCAAAAAAATGTGGTTATAGTCAAGATTATCTGCTCTTTTTAACTTCCGGTTTCTGTTCTTCATTTGGTTAATTAAATATTAGAGAGGCCAGCTACAACTATCTCTGAGTTCTCCCTTCCTTGTTGAATCATTACATTAGAGGAATATAATTTTTAATGAGAAGGGACCATGTCTTGTTTATCACTGTCGTCCCATCTGCAAAACAGGAACCGGAAGTCAAAAAGAGTAAACACTCTTGACTATAACCAAATGTTGGCATTTTATTCATTTTTAACGTTTTTGTTTTTTTTGGGTGTATGTGCTTTTTTTGTCTATCGCTCTAAATCAAGATTTGCATTAAAAATGTATATATGCATGGGGAGAGCCGAGGGGCCAACTACAACTCCACCTCTGAGTCCCCCCTTCCCTATAGAATCATCACTACTCTTGGATTCTTAATCTGACATCGACTACAAGGCTACTGAAATGACAGTAATACAGAAGTTTTAGGAAAGTGTTTTTTTTTTGTTTGTTTTTTTATATCTGCTTTGCAATTCTTGGTCGAAATTGTGGCATTTCAAAGCTGGTTTTGCTTAATGTCAGTCGGGAATCAATTCAATCATGCAAAAATGTTCCTGCATCTTTTCCCCTCTCTCCTTTGAACAATTTTTCTTAGTTTTTTTTCCCCACAACTGTAATTATCTAGACGAGTTTTTTCCTTGTTGTTTTGGGTAATTTAGAATGATACTAGCATGGCAGTTGGCGTTGTCAGGTCGTAAACTATGCTTAACTATGATATTTTAATTCATAAAGTTTTCGTATTTATTAATATTATAAAATCAATTCTCTATTAGTTATTATATAATACTTAATATAATAACGGCATAATATGGCATAATCACCGGCTCCTGCTGGATCACCGAAGTTAAGCAACGTTGAACCTGTTCAGTGCTAAATGGGTGACCATTTGGGACTTTCAGGGGCTGTATGTGCTCTCTGCTTATCTCGGCATTGTTTCCAGTTGTCCTGAACTTGTCCTTGCTACTGGACTCAAACAGTGTCGATTCAGGAGAGGTGTGATTGGGAATTGCGCAATCTCTGCCACACAGTTACATGCGCAACCGCTCTTACAGGGGGTATCCTTTGTCTTTCGAGACTGAATGGAAGCATCGTCGTATTCAATATATATTTGTGATCTCAAAAGTGAAAAAAAAAATAAATAAATAACTTGGATGTCATTAGCTAGAATCGAAACCAAAACATTTAGCACCCCAGCCTTAGTTATTACTGTTTGAGCTACCATCAGATGGATAAGAAATAGTTAAAAATGAACCGACTTTATCGTATTAGCATATACTTGCATATGTGTACAAATAACATGCTTAGCAGACTTACACCTACCAAGTTCCAATTAAAAAAAAAAATTTCAACTCTTAGCAGCTATTTTTACCGGCTAAGAACCCCTAAAAGAATAGTCTACAAAGAAATAACATCATTTGACCAGCCTTGCGCCACTATGACCTTGCATCTCAGGAGATACACTTTGGCAAAATGGAGACAGATAAACAGAAAGACAATGAATTTTATATATTAGACCAGTTGGACACTCCATCTAAAGTGTAAGGTCATTCTCGAAAACTGTAGTTCAAAGCAAAGATTAATGGCAGTATAAATCTTGTTAGAGAAGTTTTCCCAGAACAGGAATTAATCCAGTCATGATCAGCAGAAGCATAATAGTCTTCTTGTTTTCAGGCTAAACATGACTAAAAACATCCGAGATTCACTCCGACATTTCTGAATTTTTGAAATGAGGATTGGTTATTCGTATTATTTGGATTCATCAGACTACTGTTCTCATCATTTTTTACAACACTTCAGTATCTTGTCAAACTCTGGAATATTTATATCGAACTTAGGAATTTGGATGGAATTTCGAATGGAAGCCTTTATTTACTTCACGGTGATAGCATGCTCAATTCTCAGATTCTTTAGATGCACTGCTTTGACACTCTTCATCTTATGACTTAGTATCATATCATGCTGTGTGGGAAGTAAATATCTACCCAAACAATATGCCAAAAATATTGCAACAACCACCCCAGTATTTGTAAAGTTAACAAATGTAATTTATTTGGATGATTCGGATTCCCTTTTTTCTTCTTCACTAATTTCACAAGATTTTGGTTGATGTGACCTTTAACCTTCTTCATAATATCTTGTCGAGTTCTGGAATATTTTCATCAAACTCGGGAATCTTTACATAATTTTGAATAAACCCCTTTATTATTTATTCCATGGAGTTAGCATGCTCCTGTCCACTAAAGCAGACAATTAATCAATTTGATTGAAAAATGGGCGATTTTATCGATTTTGATCACAATAAAAATATGAGATTGTGAAATATTTGTTGATCATCTTTCAATCCCGGGCAACGTCAGGTCTGGTTGCTAGTAAGAATATAAATACAAAAAAAAAAAAAAAGAAAGCTTATATGATGAATAAAAAGATAAAAATCTGTCGATATGATTAAATAAAATCTAAATGTTCGACGTTTTGCTGTCTTACGCACACTTTTTCAAAGCTGAAACAGCTAAAAATAGTCCATGATTAATGGAAGAGCAACATATTTAAACTTATGTAAACTAAGAAATTACTTGTGAGTATGCTTATACACGGTGATCATTCAATAAGTTTCCAGACTTTTTTTGTATGAGCATTTATTGATAGTACACACATGAAACTGTAGGCCCCTTCAAAGTAATCTCCTCCGGCTGCAATACACTTGTACCATTCCAACAACTTCTGGAAGGTTCCATGGAAGTCCTCTTGTGTGAGTATTTCAATGACCCTTGTCACAGCTTTTTTCATCTCCTCAATTGTCTCATAATGACAGTCTTTAAGGTTTTCTATGAGCCGAGGGAATAATGAAAACTTACAGGGAATAAGATCTGGATTATAGGGAGAGTGAGGAACTGTTTTGATGCACATCTTGTCAAAGTCTGTGACAAGGATGGAGTTGTGGACTCTTGCATTGTCCTGGTGGAAATGCCACTGACCCAATTTGAAGAGTGCTAGCCTCTTCTGACGGAATCACTTCCTAATATCCCTTAAAACCTCAACATAGTATTTCTTGTTGACTGCCCGTCTAGTGGGAAACCAGTGTACGTAGATCATGCCCATAGTGTCAAAAAAGTGATTATCATAAGTTTCTGGATGGATTGGCTGTGTCTGGCCTTGTTGGGTTTGGGAGAGCCAGGATACTTCCACTGGGAACTGTCTCTTTGTCTCTAGGTCATAGCAGTAGATCCAGCTTTCATTGCAGTTCAGAACATCAAGAACTGCGAGATCTGAATTGATCAGCTCGACCATCTCCCTGTTGTCATGACAATGTCTTTCTTTCTGATCTTCTCTGAGCACCCTTGGGACAAACTTGCAATATATTCGAATTTGCAATACATACATTTTTGTATATATATTTTAAATCATTTCCATATATATAATATCAATAAAAAGATGAAATTTGTATACCTCATCCTTATATAAATCTTAATTTGCTTCAGTTTTTCACTCTATTAATTAACCTGGTATATACACTAAACTATGCTTCAGGTAAACTACATTAACCTCTTATAAAAATATAAACGAGATATGCAGACTACATATATAATTATATAGATTAGTCCCAACACAATAAAATGCATAAGTTATTTCTAACATAAATATAAGCATTTACATCTTCCCCATAGCCATAAAACTATTTGAAGAAATAAATATTTATTGTAAAATATATAAATGTTTATTCATATTATTTGGATTCATCAGACTGTTCTCGTCTTAAGTGTCATTTTTACAACGTTTTGGTCGATGTAACATCTGACCTTCAGCTGCATCTTGCTGAAGTCGCGAAAGTTTCTGTCAAACTCTGGAATTCAGATGGAATTTCAAACAGAATCCTTTATTTACTTCACAGGCGTAGTATATTCTTGTTCCGTCAGCCATGACTGGATAGAGGCTAAACAAACTACACATATAAGTTAATAAATTAGTCCAAACACAATAGAATGCATAAGGTATTCATAACATATGTAAAAAATATGTACTATATTTACATTTTCCCCACAGCCATTAAACTATTTTAAGAAATAAATAGGCTAATATTTATTGTAAAATATATAAGTGTTTACTTATCAGATAGCTAAATATAAAAATTTAGTTTATTTTTAAATTTCGTAAGTGGCTGATTTGTAAACCGGAATGTCTGAACAAATTATTGATGGCAACGAACATTAATTTGAAAGTTGTTATAAATAAAAAAAAAAGTGTATTTGATTCTTGGCAAATTTGCTATATTCGCCATTGTTTATAGTATCTGCAGATATATTATATTTCAAGCTACTGTAAAGATATAAAATAATTTAAAGAAAAAAATAGGTTAATATCACTGTAAAAGTTTCATAGTTTCTTATCAACTGTTTCATTTAGATAATAATCTATTATTTTCTAATAAAGGTTAAATGATTCTAAATTAAATATTTTCATCCACTTTCATTGTACGAACATGAATGAGACAATTAAGAAGAAATGCAGAAAAGTATTTTCTAAATGATCACAGAATCAGTGATTGGTTGAATCAACATAGAGGGAGAGCGAGTGGGAAAAATATACAGAATGAGAGACGAGTGATATGCTAAGTTAATTATAATTTGTATCTAATTAGAAGAATTAAAATGTAAGCCTTTTTAAACATAATGTAATCCCAGAACTAAAAACTGTTTCAGCAATTATTTTGTGTCACAATGTTAACAATGTTACATAAATATGATATTATTAGAACTCTACCAAACTCCTCCTACAATTTTGGGTCTAAACACTTGAAATTTTAGATATAGATTCCTTGGACATGGATCTAACTTAATAACTTTAGTTGAGCCCTAAACAATAAATTTTAAGGGGTCATAATAGGGGTCAAAGTTAAAAAAATTGACAGTTTGTTTTTGTTTTTTTCAGCATACACCTCAAAACACCCGGGCAACGCCGGGCTGAAATGCTAGTATATAATATACAGTAATTTATGCTATGTATATATATATATATATATATATATATATAAATGCAATAGTATATGGAGTTTTATATTCCATTCTTTTACCCCGTTTCTCAACCGCGTTGTAACTTGTGATGAAAAGTGGGTCCTTTATGACAACAGGGCATGCTCAGATCAGTAGTTAGACGCCGACGAAGCTCCACAATACTTCCTGAAGCCAGAGTTGCACAAAAAGGTCATGCTGACTGCTTGGTGTTTTGAAACTGATCTCATTACAATATTTTGCATGCAAGCGAAACCATTACGGCGGTGAAGTACTGTCAACAAATGGATGCAATACATCAGAAACTTCGACAACAACACCTAGCATTGTCTAACATAAAAAGACCAATTCTCCTCCACGACAATGCACGTTGCTGAACAGACCCTGCAAAAGTTGAACGTATTGGGCTACGAAACTGCCTCATCCGCCATACGTACCAAACCTCTCACTACCACTTTTTCAAGTATCTTGAGAACTTGCATGATAAATGCTTAAAAAACAAAGCGATATTAAAAACTCCTTCAGCGACTTCATCGCTACTAGAACACAAGATTTTTACGTTACTGGCATAAAGAAACTTGTTTTGCGTTGACATAAGTGGGCTGATTCTGATGGTGCTTATTTCGATCAAAAAAGCTTTGTTTGAACCGAGATATGTTCATCTGAATTTAAAAGTAAAACACAGCAATAACTGGTAAACCTGAGATTATATATATACTAGCAGAAGTACCCGTCGTAGTCTAGGTTCAAAAACAGCCTACAGAAAATGGACTATGATTGATGAAAGTATGATACGTTATGAAAAGGAGGGGGTTGTAAAGAGATAGGTTTTGATACTCAAAAATTTTACCCTAAGAAAAATAGGATGAAAGTAAATATAATTTTCGCTAAAATATATATTTTTATATCAACTTTGTTTCCATTCATAACCAAGAGTGACCAACAAAATGATATTTCCCTACAAA
>NC_136502.1:6093902-6106402 GCF_053919585.1 Euprymna scolopes | reverse complement strand
ATGAAATTGATTGTATATTTAATATATAAAATTGATTGTATATTTAATATATGAAATTGATTGTATATTTAATATATGAAATTGATTGTATATTTAATATATGAAATTGATTGTATATTTAATATATGAAATTGATTGTATATTTAATATATGAAATTGATTGTATATTTAATATATGAAATTGATTGTATATTTAATATATGAAATTGATTGTATATTTTATATATGAAATTGATTGTATATTTAATATATGAAATTGATTGTATATTTAATATATGAAATTGATTGTATATTTAATATATGAAATTGATTGTATATTTAATATATGAAATTGATTTTATATTTAATATATGAAATTGATTGTATATTTAATATATGAAATTGATTGTATATTTAATATATGAAATTGATTGTATATTTAATATATGAAATTGATTGTATATTTAATATATGAAATTGATTGAATATTTAATATATGAAATTGATTGAATATTTAATATATGAAATTGATTGTATATTTAATATATGAAATTGATTGTATATTTAATATATGAAATTGATTGTATATTTAATATATGAAATTGATTGTATATTTAATATATGAAATTGATTGTATATTTAATATATGAAATTGATTGTATATTTAATATATGAAATTGATTGTATATTTAATATATGAAATTGATTGTATATTTAATATATGAAATTGATTGTATATTTAATATATGAAATTGATTGTATATTTAATATATGAAATTGATTGTATATTTAATATATGAAATTGATTGTATATTTAATATATGAAATTGATTGTATATTTAATATATGAAATTGATTGTATATTTAATATATGAAATTGATTGTATATTTAATATATGAAATTGATTGTATATTTAATATATAAAATTGATTGTATATTTAATATATGAAATTGATTGTATATTTAATATATGAAATTGATTGTATATTTAATATATGAAATTGATTGTATATTTAATATATGAAATTGATTGTATATTTAATATATGAAATTGATTGTATATTTAATATATGAAATTGATTGTATATTTAATATATGAAATTGATTGTATATTTAATATATGAAATTGATTGTATATTTAATATATGAAATTGATTGTATATTTAATATATGAAATTGATTGTATATTTAATATATGAAATTGATTGTATATTTAATATATGAAATTGATTGTATATTTAATATATGAAATTGATTGTATATTTAATATATGAAATTGATTGTATATTTAATATATGAAATTGATTGTATATTTAATATATGAAATTGATTGTATATTTAATATATGAAATTGATTGTATATAATGCAATTCTAGATTTTCACATTTTATACTGAAAACTGAGAAATCAGATATATTAAGTGTGTTTATGACTAACCATAGAGATTTCTGAAAATACAAATGTTGCTGAAATATGGTTTACGTTGCCCGGTCGTAAAATATGCATAAACATATTTTAATTCATGCAGAATTCTTATTTATTTTAAAAAGAAATATCGTAGATATTAAACGTAACGTTAAATTCTTTAAAAAAAAAAAATGAAGTCAGAAAAGAAATCAAGACATGTGCATGCGAGTATTGCTTTTTCTAAACAAATAAAATACTCGAACTAAGATCGAAACCAAAACCTATAGACAGTGAGTGAAGTACGATAACCATTTGGCCACCGTGACATGCTCTTTTAAAAGTGTTTTTAAATCGACTTTTATTTAACAAAAATGAACCTGTAATGTGAACCATTCACGCATGCGCACCCGTGAAACAGTTAGCAAACAGAGAAACATCCGACAACTTCTATGTACCAATTTTTAAATTTTGTCCGCTAAGAAACCCTTTTTTCCGGATGAAAACGAATTAAGTTTTCCATATGCATTAATAACCTATATACCAGATTTCAAGACTGTAGATTAAAAATTTGTTGAGTATATAGGTTGAGAAATGTCCTCACACATACACCTTTATACTTTTATAGATATAATAAATAGATTATCTTTCTGATCCTAAAAAAATGAGATCATGGGCACTAATGGGTTCTTTCTGCTTTTTTTTTAAAGAGCACTAAAACATATGAACGTATGTAAATATAAGAATGTGCGATGATTTGAAAGTTGAAATAAGCAGGGCTATGATATATCCGCTTCACCCAACATTCTTATATTTGTTGCGCACAACACAGATTAACTTACAAAATACAATGTTAAGAAGATTATACCAATATTGCATTGTTCTTGAGCAGAGAACTGGAAATGTCTGCTTTGGTTTTGGGAAGCGTTTTCAGGTATTAAGCCAGGAGTTCCAACTAATAATCTTCAATATTAAGTGCCATGGTTTGACTTTTATTTATAACTAGCTGACCCGACCCAACATTTCCTGGAATTATCGATTGGGAGTCAGGACAAACATGCCTACAAGGTTTTGGAAACATTTATATTTTTTAGAGAAGGATGTTCTAGTTTGCTTGAAGCATTGTGCGTGGTGTGAAAGGAGTTTTGTTTGAGGGCTATATCAATGCAGTTTGTGGGAAACACTGGACACGGGTTAGCATAGAAAAGAATAATGATAAAATTAGAAGGAATTTTTAATACTTTTCAAGTCATTTGAAAATTTCTTCTACTATTGCCATTATTCTGTTATATACCACCTCGTGTCCAGTGTTTCCAACGAACCGCATTGATATAGCTTCAAACGCATATTTTTAGTTATTTAAATTTCAGTGCCCTACGTGAATACTTCTAACTGAAAATATTCAGAATAATTAAAAAAAAAAAAAGCAATTCCTGATCAGAAAAACACGCAGCATTGATGAAACACAGCTTCAAGAAAAACAATTATATTTGTTATCTATTGGGTTATAAAAAAAGAAATAGTGTTCATTTCTTAAATTTGCTAGTAACATATGAAATTAGGAAATTATAAAAACTCATTTGTCAATCACGGTCATTTCTGCATAAACAAGATGACACTCTCTCCGAATTTTCAATAAAAAAAATAAACGTTCATTTACAGTTGGACACAAACGCAGAGATGTATTTCTATTTTTGCAGAAAGATGTCAGTATACAACTCATATTACTCTGAAATACTCATCCTTCTGATTGATTAACTGATTTAACAAGAATCAGTGAATCAATGTGATTATGTATCTCCACTTATATATAACAATCATTTTGTGCGTGTCTGAGTTTGGTCCTGATAGATTCTGAAACGTCTGGGCCGATTTTTAAAACAATTTAACACAAATGTACTTTATATATCTGATGGTGTTCTTACGCTGTGTATCAAAATGCCTCCAATAACGTATCGAAATCGATAATCGAAAAAATTCGATTAACCAAGGAAGAGTCGGATTTTGATCAAAGTCAACATCTTTATATAGCCTAACATCACAAGTGCATTTGAGAAGTTTTATCACCGTACAAGCAGAAGGGTCCAGCATATAAAATCAACAGTAGATTCTTTGATAAGATAGGGGCGCGTGGAAAATGAATGTTTCTGTTTAGATCACAATTAAACCATGATACTTGACTTTTGCATTTTAAACTTTACTTGAAACCATTAGATAAAAATACTACATAAAATCAACAGCGGGTAAGTTGTAATGTAGATTACAATGTATTGTGGACGAAGTCACTGCGAGAGGCATGTGAAGCATCCTCTCGGTGCACCGTAGTCGGTCTCTGACTAGAGCAGGTAATCAACCGATTTGATTGAAAAAAAGGGGGGGGGCGATTTCAACGATTTCAGTGACAATAAAAGTAAATGTGGAACATTCTTTGATCCTTATTTAATCCCGGGCAACGTCGAATCTCCCCGCTAGTATAATACAAAACGCTAATACAAAAAAGATGCCGCTAGTATGAAAATATAAATACTTTTTCAGTGTTATACACATTATATCGTCTGTTGAGCTTACCTGGACTGACATTGTAATCTATATTATTCAAACAAAAGAATTGATATTAGCTCTTGTATAACCTACGATCGAGCACTTTGGTTTTTCAAACAACTTGTGATACACGTGAGTATGCGTACAGACAGACATATTTGTTTATAAAAGAAATATGTACACATTACTATATATACAATACCGTATGTTATCTATGATATAAAGGGCAGTTTTCTGCGTGCTTGTATATCCAGCTAAAATTTAAAACATACAAAACAAACTCATACAAGGTTGGTATTTTTTATCGGTAAAATCCTAGAAAAATAATTACTGAAATTTAGAAGAAAAAAAAAAAGATTCATTTTTTTAGGTCAAATGGCCATTTGTATCATTTACTATCAAGAATACGATTGTTAATATTATCATGTATTAATCTAATATATAAACGGCTATATGTCTGTCTGTCTGTGAAAATTTAAAAACAAATGTTTATACATTTTGTACATTCATCTAAGTTTATTTTTAATCAGTTCATATGCGTGTTACGTTAGTACAGTGGTAACGTCACCAGCTTTGAATGCTACAGTTTTGCTTTCGGATTAGATTCTAGTTGATGACACTCAAATACTTTATTTTTCTTTTTGAAACCACGACTCTATAATAATATATACGAAGTCTGGACAAATTAAAATATCATATTTAAGCGTATTTTACGACCGGGACAAGCCCCCCCCCCTACCCCCAGCACTAGTTAATACTATACAGGAAAAGAGTCA
Source organism: Euprymna scolopes (assembly GCF_053919585.1). Lineage (NCBI taxonomy): Eukaryota > Metazoa > Mollusca > Cephalopoda > Sepiida > Sepiolidae > Euprymna > Euprymna scolopes. The sequence continues at coordinate 6,101,701 of NC_136502.1, read as the reverse complement.
TCATTTGAAAAATGTTAACTCTGGATTTAGTTTATCGCTTCTGAACTATTGTCACTCTACAAAGAATAGCAGTAGGAGAAACTTAGTTTTATTAGTAATCTGGAGATATTTTTTTTAGTGCTTTCAGTAGTGTTCAGAAGGCCTCCTAAATAGTAGTTTTTTTAAAACATTTTACATAATTTTTTTTTTTAATTTTATTTAGCGGGGATGGGGAACTTAACTATTTAAAATTATCTGTTTACTTTTTATGGCCATGGGAAACGCCGGGTAGTCCTACTAGTAAATAATATAAGATTATCCATGTATCAAAGTTTATATATATATATATATATATATATATATATATAACAGAGAGAAGGAGGGATAATCTTCTATATTCTTTAATGTTGTATCTATCTATGTATGATATTTTCTAGGTGACTAATCCTGAAATTACAAGCACAGATGAATGAATGTGCAGTGCGTACATCAATGGTTTTGTCGTACAAATCTGTATACACTTCTTCAGAGAGGGGGGGAGAGGGGGAGGTGGAGGAGGAGGAGAGGTATGATGCTTCTTCTTCTACACACCAGTTTCTCCACGTCGTGTCATTCACGGAGAATCTTATTCGGAAAACACAGCATGGGTGGGTGAGGGTTATCCTTTGCTGAGAAAACATGTCGTCCCCCCCCCTCGACATTCATTTCCAAAACGTTGGCAAAAGAGATGATGCGGAAGCCAACGACTGTACCACATTCTGCGATTCCATCATTCTGAAATGTTTTTGCTCACGACTTTGCCTTTCTCTTCAACTTTTTGTTCTCATTTGTCCCGCCCAGTTTATTCGTCCTTCTTCGTGTTCAAAACCTTTTGTTCGTATTTTTTTTCACGCCTTCATCTTTCTTTCTTTCTTTCTTTCTTTGGGTTCTTATACTTCTCTTTACCTTCAATCTTTCGTCACACATTCTTTTTTTTAAATTATTTTCATTCTTTTTCTAAACTTGATCCATTTTCTACCCCTTTATACTCTCAAACAAGGATCAAGGTTGGAAAATACGGATTGAGAAAGAGAGATCAATGTTAATTTCCAAATTTCAACACTTTTTGTCCTTTCCTTTTCAACTTCGACTCTTCTATTGAAATAGTCTTCCTTCTTCATGTTCAAAATCTTTTTTCTTGTTTTAATTTTCTTTGTATTTTTATACTTTTCTTTACACTTTTCTTTTTTAAATTTTGATCACTCATTCTTCTCACTTTCTTCTAAACTTAATCCCTTTTGCCTTCCTTTATACTCTCTAACATTGATCCATCTAGATCCATATTTTCCATATAACGGTAAAATCCAAAAATCGAAAATCCAAAAAAGTTGGTGAAGTTTTTGTTTCCACAAGTAAAATCCAAGGGAATCGCGTAATTGGAAGATGGTCCAAAGTAATCCAAAAGGCAGAAATACGTGGAATAATTCACAAATGGGTACAAGGAAAAAAGGGAATGAGTTCAAATAATATTATTAAAAAGGAAGATAAGATGTGCGTAGAAAAAGAATCTAAAATGACTGTCAAGGCTGGGCTAATTTTGGAAATATATATATATATATATTCTCCAAGTATTCTATAACGTATGTGAACAATGTCTAAATCACTGTATTGAATTTTATTCTTCTTCATAATATGTAGTTGTAGTAAGGAGGAACTTACTATCATGTGCTACATGGTATATTTATAAAGGGCGTTCCAAAATTAATGCCTCCTATTGTTTATTCCGCCCGAATGGATCAGAGGGGGATTATAAATTGCATTGTTATGATGACTGAACTTATGTATTAATGATCTGAAAACTTCATCTACATTGTAAATATTAGCAGTGTGACACTCTAAAGAAACACCCCAGTCATAGACGTGTTTCAGAAGCAAGGATGCGTCATTGAATTCCTGGAAAAATGGTGATGACTATGTTCATTCATTCATTCATTCATTCAAGCAGTGATTCGTCATCTCTCTCCCTCGAGGTATTCATGAATTCATTGTTGCTCATCATTCACAACCCCATTTACTCTGATTTCTCGAAAGTGTTTTGATGTATTGCCACAGCTTTTTTTGGAGTTGTACATACAGGTTGCAGTTTCTTTCTGTCCGAGCAGTGCCCATACTGGGCGATTGTTCTCATCACTGTACTCAAAGGAATCTTCCACCGAGCACAGCGAGATACGTAACCATGAACAGAATTATTCCTGATTTATTCCGTTACCTTGATTGAGGGTGGGAGGCTGGAGTGGGTTCTTGACCTTGCCCAGGGATCTCCCACAGATTAGCAAAAGGAAGGAGGCGCCTAACTTTCTCCTTTGACTGTCGCGCTGTCCCACGACCATATATGACTATGTAGAAAAAATTATGTTGTTCGTTTTAATGTCACTAGATTAGTTTTCGTTGCTCTTCAACGTTTTTAGTTAAAAAGGGGGGGAAGCATCACATTTTGAACTACCGTCGTAAATATTAATTTATTAATTTGCATTTCACAACGTTTTATTTTTTCTTTCTTTTTCACTTTTTTCAGTTTTTTTATTATTATTTCTTTTTCCTTCTTTCTCTTATTTTCTTTCTTTACTTTTCCGATTCCGAGTTTCTTCCTTTTTTTTTTCCCCCATATTTACTTCGTCCTTTTCTAGATTCTCTCTCTCTCCCCACCATCCCACCCCCACTACGACCCCCCCTCATCCCCGCAACCCTCGACATCTTCCCTACTACTTCATTGTCAGAACTGATTACTGCGCGGCTGGGCGGAGACAAGAAGCGTAAGAACAAAAACCTCTAGCGGAGTTAAGTAAGAGTTGCGGAGATTCCTTTGGAAAGATCAAAAACAAACCAAAAGAACTGAAGGAGAGAAGGGGGAGCGAAGGAGAAAAGGGAAGAGAGAGAGAGAGAGAGAGAGAGAGAGAGAGAGAGAGAGAGAGAGAGAGAGGAGGGGCAATAAAGAAAAAGTGCTTCGCTTTCAAAAGCCCACAAGCCTTACGTCTGTCCATTTGACTGAAACGTATATCTAATCATGTCGTGGTGGTGGTGGTGGTGGTAGTGTGTGTGTTCAACTCCAGCTCTACGTTTCAAAATAGAGGGAAACAGACGCGATGTGACAGCAATGAAGATAATATCCTGTCCGCATGCAATAATACTTTGCCTTCAGTCAGAAGAAACAAAAAAGCAATCTCCAGAGCAAGTTTAAAACTACTACTACTACTACTACTACTACTACTAATAATAATAATAACAACAACTAACAAAACCCTTGGAAATTCCACGGTAGTTGAAAACATCACACAAGAAACGATATAATGTCCTTCAATAGAATAATCAGTGTAACATTAGTTCCGATCAGACTATGTGGTAGCGGCAGTCATGACGGTGGTGGTGGCGGTTGCATGGAGGCGGTGGTGGTGGCAGCGTTGTGTTTATCGCGACGGTGGTGTCGGTTGATGCTAGTGATGATCTGCACCAACCACACACTGGCTCGCCATAACTAATGGTGGCGGCAGTGATGGTAGTTGGGGGGGGGGCTTCGTTGACGATGGTGATAATTGTGGCGAGAATTTTTATAATTAATCAGAAGTGACTTTTCCAGGGCATATTTATAATGCTTAAATATTGTAACTTTAAATATAGTAGTTGAAAAAAAAAACGACAAAAAAAAAAACCGAAACATTTTTTTTAAAATTAATCAGAAATGACTTTCCCAGGGCATTTTGTAATTAATCAGAAGTGCCTTTTCCAGGGCATTTATGTTATGTTAAAACTTTGTATCATTGACTTTAGTATTTGAAAAACAAAACATTTTCCTGCTAATTAATCAAAAGTAACGTTTCCATGGCATTATATAAATAGTTTAAAAACAGATCATATTTTTTACAACTAACTAGAAGTGAATTTTTATAGGGCATTTTTATAATATTAAAACTTTATTACATGAAATAAAGTAGTTTAAAAACAAAACATTTTTCTTACAATCAATCAGAAGTGACTTTTATAGAGTATTTTTTGTAATATTAACTTTGTTACATTAAATAAAATAATTTAAAAATAAATCATTATTAGCGTTTTCCTAATAAGCGACACCATTTTTTTTGTTTTATTAGTTATTTGGATTTTTTACTTTCCTTTTAAGGGATGTCAGGATGATAACGGTCGAAGCGAATTAGCGTATTAATATATAGATAATAATAACACATAACTCCTAGAAACTATATTATACAATAGGAACGTAATAAAAGGCATAAGCACATGGGCAGTGTAACTAGTAATGTATTCTGGACGGTAGCAGTACTTGAAAGTAGAAATCATAAAATCCTATGAGGCAAGAACGTATAAACAGATAAACTCATCCATAGAAGGAGACCAGATATAATAGCTAATAAAAAGGAAAAGTCCTGCTAGATTGTAGATTTTGCTGTTCCAGTAGACCACAGGGTGAATATCAAGGAGACGGAAAAGCAAAGCAAATACATTGAACTGGCCAGAGAGTTGAAAAGGATATGAAAGATGAAGAAAGAACGCTAGTAATACTAGGAGCACAAGGAACAATACTGAAAAACTTCGAAAAAAGAATCAGAGAGATTGGAATCATGGAGACAGCTGAGAAGGTAGAAAGGGTAAGAATAATGAAAACAAAATATTAAGGAAACCTATGAGTTATCAATATCACACGGAAACCACAACAGAAGTAAAACAAAATAAAGGAAGAACACGTGAAACCAAGAAAACTGAAACTATATAATCATAGGTTACCCCCCCAAAAAAAAATGTATAATCAACTGGTGCCATACCAAATAGTCTAGAAGAATCGAGGAGGATGGTAAAACCAAGGAGAGAAAACACTAACCAGACCTCCACCGGATAAGCGTGGAGAAAACTGGAACCTTGGAGAAGCTTGTTACCACCTAAATTTTAGTGATTACCAACGGTCATTGCGACTGAGAAGTCAATGGTAAACGGCTGTTGCGATAATGCAAATTCATTTGCAAATGTTATTGAAAGGAGTGGAGAGTATTCCGAATTTGAGAAGACTTTTTTTTTTTTTTTTTTTTTACATAGGCACCACCACTTATCAAGGCCAAGAAACCACTCGAGGACAGGGGGTAAAGAGTGTACAGTAGACAATTAGACAATATAGTAATCGTTAGTAAAGAAAATTCGGTAAATTATTGTCACTCCAACTCCAGGAACCATCACTTGTCATTGTTAGTGAGCAATCCCTTATGATGACCTGTGTGAAAACTTAGTGAATGCATAATAATAAAAAGAGATGAGGGGACTTGGTGAACGTGATACCTACAAATATTTGGGAGTTTTTAAAGCAAACACCATCAAGTCTACTTCTACAAGAGAAGATTAAAAAAGACAAGGAAACTCTTGGAAACAAAATTATACAGTAGAAATCTAATTAAAGGAATAAATACCTGGGCAGCATCACTAATAAGATACTCTGGAACATTCATAAACAGGACCTAAGAAGAACTTTAACGTTTTAATCAGAAGACTAGTAAACTTATGATCTTGCAGAATTTCCTGCTAACATTACCAAGCCAAGTTAAATTGAAGTACGTCAGACATTTTTGAGTACCAAAAGATTTCAGCTTATGAAAATGACCGATCTTGGCAACGATATATGAACTCACAATATGGTAACTATTTTTCTTTTTTTTTACGCTTACTCATCTCAAACAAGGCATACTGCCACATGGATGGAAGGGCTACTATTTCAGACCATACAGGGACACGTTGTAGGGAGTTGAGTAGCAAGATGTTTGTTCACTTGACATTTAAATTTCTGCGTGTCAGTACAGTCAGTTAATACGGTAAAAAGCAGGAAACAGATGGGGAGCAGTCAGAGGTAAGAAACTAATAGAGTAGAAGGCTTTCCAGCATCTAACGACTTCAACAGTGAAGGGGTGGGATTTTGTTGCTTACTAGGTTAGTCAGGAGTATGTACGTCAAGGGAGCACAAGAGTTAGGAATTCATCAGAAAACATTCCATTAAAGGATGGAGTATTGCTGTCACATCTGGGCAGGAGCTGCTAGGAAGACCTTATCCTGCCATGACAAAGTTCAGAATAGACTTCGTAGCCTAGTGGGGCATGCCCTTTTCTCTTCCCTGCAGCCTCTTTCTCACAGAAGAGACGTTGCGAGCCTGTCTGTTTTACCGTTATTTTCATGGCAAGTGCTCGTCTGAGCTCCAATCTATGGTCCCTCCTCGCCAAGCTTTCACGAGAAACACCAGTTTGCATGTAGACACTATCAATAGTTTCCCCCACTCTTTATATGTGCCTTGACTTAAACGTATTCCATGAACAAAGATTATTTCTTAGAACTGCACACCTGTGGAAGCCTTTTCCGTTTACCTACTTTCCAGCTGACTACAATATGGCCGTCTTCAAGTCCAATGTAAACAAGTTCTTGATGAGCCGTTCCCTATAAGTAATCCAATTTACCAAATTTACACTTCGAACGATTTCTACAATATTGTCCTTTTGACCAATGTACACTCTTTAACCCTTATCCTCCAGTGGCCTCTGGGCCTTGATAAGTGGTGACTCCTTTGTAAAAAAAGAATTTATTTGAAAAATGCATGTTGAAAATAAAAGATTATGAAGCCTGCTGGTACATAACATTAACGTCGTTGAAACTAACTTCGGCAGACATAGTGACAAACTGCAGGAGTTCCATGAAAATCTTCTTGGAGATGGTAAGACCAACTGCTAAACTACAATATAACAGATTAGCACAGATATCGTTTTCTTACAAGTGAACACATGTAAACAGTTTGCTGATGTTAAAAGAACACACAAAATTATTTGCAGCAGAAAAGCGATGGTTGCACATTTAGCCAGCAAGAGTAAACGAATCAGTAATATAGTTGACTGAATATATCGGTTCAAACGCTTTCTACGGCCATTTTTGATATCAATAGCAAAGGGAGATAATTTCAAAAAAATTCATTCAAACAATTGTTTTTAAACATCGTATTAATGCCAGCTAAAAAAAAGTTAACCAATAAAATTTATTAAAAACAACAAAAATACTGGATGATTATTTCTACCAATCATTTTACTAACTTATGCTGAACTGAACTTAACCTTGAAAAAAATTAAAAAATTGGGTACTTATGATATTTTAATTTCTGCAGATTGATACATATGAAAACATCTATTGATTATTATATATTACAAGAAATAATTTGCCCCGTGGACTAATTCGCAAAAATAAAAATAAATAAAATAATAATGTCGTTCCTACAATTCCGTCTGTGTTTGTTTACAATATCACGTCAGCTGATATTTGGGCTTGACGATCTTAAAAATAGTCTTTCTTTTATTATATAAAGAAAAAAATTTACAGAGGAATATTTTACATACCACCAACCAAGGGAAATAATAAAATTATTTTCCTTATCATAAATTATTTTATGATGAGAGAAAAGACTATTTTTAAGGTCAGAATTTTTTCGATTTTCAATACTTGTCGAAAGAATTTCTGGACAAAACATATCTAAGAACACTGCCAGACATAAATTTTGTGTGAAATTTGAAAAAGACAGACTCAGCCGTTTCGGAACCTATGAGGAAGGAATTCACACACAAAGTGACTTTTATATAATAGTAAAGTATATATATATATATATATATATATATATATATATATATATAGTAATTTATAAAATATACATGGCTATTAAGCTACACTGAATATTCTGCGTTTCATCCACTCTAGGACTCTTCAGGCTTATGCGCGAATTCTGTGGTTGTTTATCGTTTTTATATGCTCCTCTTCTATTG
>NC_136502.1:6076402-6081402 GCF_053919585.1 Euprymna scolopes | reverse complement strand
TAAAAAAGTAACAGAACGGATTTCCCAGGAAAACTCCAGTTTTTTCCCTATGGTTGCCCTTTGGATTAAAATGGCTAAAATTAACACTTTTGTGCTTATTAAAAAAAATATTGATGCCTTGGATTTTTATAAAACTTTCTGAAAAGTTGTATATATGATTTTGTTCATCTATACTTCGGGATAACTCTTGGGTGTGCCCTAGGGGTTTTTTTTAGGGATAATTACTGAAACATGCATAGTCCCGTGAGTGCACAGTGAACGAGGCATAAAAAAATGACTAAGTTCAGCATTTGCCCCTCCTCCCATTTAGCCACAAAACTCCCCAGGGGACGTCAAATCCTGGTGAAAATGAACAAACGATGCAGTTTTAGGCCTTAACATATGTAAATTTGAGTTCTGTACCATGCAAAAAGTAAATTTGAGTTCTGCACCATGCAAAAAAGAAATGACTAAGTCCATCCTTTGCCCTCCCCCTATTTAGCCCCAAAAGTCCCCAAGGCCTTAACATATTTAAATTTGAGTTCAGCACCATGCACTACTGCTAAATAGAAATACACAGAAAAGTTTGGACAAATGTGGTGAAATAGTCCCCAAAATTAAGTGTTTTTATCGTCTAAACACAGAACCTACTGTTGATTTTATACGCTGGGCCTTTCTGCTTGTGCAATGATAAACCTTCTCAAATGCACTTGTGATGTTAAGCTATATAAGGGTGTTAACTTTGGTCGAAGTCAAACTGTTCCTTCTTTAGTTGTATTTTTTTTATTGTCAATACTTATCAAATGCATTCTGACACAAAACCTATCTAAGAACACTCCCAAATACAAAGTACATTTATGTGGGATTTCAAAAAATACCAACTCAATCATTTTGGTGTACATAGGGAACAAACCCAAACCCACAGTACCTTATATGTGATGAGAATAATGCCAATGGTATTCCGACAATATAGAGAGATAAAAAAAAGGAACAAACCAAGTTATATGTTCATCAACGTTTCATTTTTATTGTAAGACTTCATCTAGATGAATGAAATGTGGAAAATCAACTTTTCTGCTTAAATATATATATAAAAAAATCATACCCCAAAGTACATTTAAATATTTGATTTTCTTAATTTAATTCATGCAGAATGTGTTTTCAATCGATATTTATTCAATGGCCCAGTTTCCGTATCTAGCAAAAATGGAGGAGTTATCCGGACACAATTGCATCATACCTTTTTAAAGAAAAAAAATCTTTCTTTTATAACGCTGTACCCTTTTTAAAACCGCCAACGACATTTTTCCGTTTCTGAAATAGAACAATGTCATACATTTCATTACATCAAAAAACATATTTTCAAATATTTGTACTGATATTTTGTTTTCTTAATTTCATTCATCCAGAAAAAAGTCTTACAATAAAGACGAAACGTTGATGAACACATGACTTGGTTTGTTCCTTCTCTCTCACTCATACATTATATATATATATATATATATATATATATATATATATATATATATTATATATATAGTGCAAAGTTTTGTTGAAAATTCAAAGACTCACGTTTTCTTTTTATAACCTTCGTTTATTTCCTGGATTTTTTCCATTACAGCTGTTTCATTAATGAGTTGGCAATTTTACGATTTATGTTTCCGTAAAAATATCCTGTCCCCACCAACTTCTTCAGATGTTTATCCATTAGATTTTTACAACAAATGGTATATATATATATATATATATATATTATATATATATATATATATATATTATATATATATATATATATATATATTATATATATATATATATATATATATATATAACATCTATCTATATAAAATATATATATATATATATATATATATATATAACATCTATCTATATAAAATATATAGATATATATATATAACATCTATCTATATAAAATATATATATCATCCATCTATATAAAAGCCAAGTACGTCCAAGGATGGAATACTGTTGCCATATCTGGGCAGGAGCTGCTAAAGACAGCCTATCCTGCCTTGACAGAGTACAAAATAGACTTCGTGGCTTAGTGGGGGATGCCCTTTTCTCTACCCTGCAACCTCTCTCCCACAAAAGAGACGTTGCGAGCCTGTCCTTGTTTTATCGTTATTTCCATGGCAGATGCTCGTCTGAACTCCAATCTCTGGTCCCACTCCGCCAATCTTTCACGAAAAACACCCGTCTAGCTGAATCCACTGTGAAAAATTTCCCCCACTCTTTATCTGTACCTAAATCAAAACGCAGATTCCATGAACAAAGCTTCTTTCTTAGAACTGCACGCCTGTGGAACTCTGTTCCGTCTGCCTGCTTCCCTCCGGACTACAACTTGGATGTCTTCAAGTCCAATGTTAACAAATTCCTAATGAACCGCCCTCTTAAGTAAACATTTCAGCAAATCTCCTCACTAACGTAATGTACTTGCAATAACCCTTATCCCTGAGTGGCTTCCGGGCCTTGATAAGTGGTGATCACTGTGTAAAAAAAAAAAAAAAAAAAAAAAAAAAACAGGGCAAGGTAAGTGTGTGTGTATTTACAACCTTTGCCCGATTGACTTAAGATTGAAAGAAACGATGAACCGGTGATCGCAAGGGTATTAAGCAAGATACTTCCAACATGTCAAATTTGCTAAATTCAGGACAAAAGCGTCGTCATTATTTCCAGCTACCTCACCTCGTAATCAGCACATATGAAACATTCATTGCCTTGTTTGCAACTCACTGGAAGGATCAAATGTCATTTTCGGTATGAAACCCTCCAAGAGACTAATGAGCAGCAGGACACTTATAAGTCAAAATCGAAAGAGTCCAGTACATACAATCATCCACAGACACTTGTTTCATTGGTGCAGATAGATACAACTGGCACGCCAACCTCAAGATTTGAACCTTGGATTTTATTTAATAACTATAATGGCATCCTGACGATCTACTCCTGTGTAAACTTACTCACTGATGGATAAAAACATACATTGCATATAAACAAATGTTTTAATTCATGTGTTTGCATTTTACGGTATTGATACCAAAGAGGATACAATTATTTTTACGAAAGAATTTTGCTTTATGCTTAAATAGAAAACGTCCTTTCCCCTTTCTCTCTCTCTATATATCATTTCATGTGTTCGCATAAAATACAACGTACGTCCAAGGATGGAGTACTGCTACCACATCTGAGCAGGAGCTGCTAAAAACAGCCTATCCTGCCTTGACGGAGTACAAAAGAGACTTTGTAGCTTAGTGGGGGATGCCCTTTTCTCTTCCCTGCAACCTCTCTCCAACAGAAAAGACGTTGCGAGCCTGTCTTTGTTTTATCGTTATTTCCATGGTAAGTGCTCGTCTGGGCTCCAATCTCTGGTCCACCCTCGCCAATCTTTCATGATAAACACCCGTCTAGCTGAAACCACTGTAAATAATTTTCCCCACTCTTTATCTGTGTCCAAATCAAAACGTAGATTCCATGAACAAAGCTTTTTTCTTAGAAGCGCACGCCTGTGGAACTCTGTTCAGTTTGCCTCTTTCCCACCTGACTACAACTTGAATGTCTTCAAGTCCAACATAAACAAATTCCTGATGAGTCGTCCCCTTAAGTAATACACTTTATCAAATCTCCATTACTAACGATTACTATGATACTATCCCATTGATTACTGTACATGCAATAACCCTTATCCCCGAGTGGCCTCCGGGCTTTGATAAGTGGTGACTACCATGTAAAAAAAAAACCATACAAAAAATGATGTACGCCACTCCATGCAAAACAATAGAATAGGAAGTAGACGTCATCCGAACCGTTGTCTAAGTGAAGCTGAACCACTGACAAGTGAAAACTTTCACCCGTAGGCATGAACGAAAATGAATTTGATGAGCTAGCTAAATTAAACACGATGAGGATATATATAAAAATACCAAGTAACACGAATTCTATGCATTTTAGCCAGATGATCCCTTACAGAAATGAACCATGGAAGATTCAGTGTAGCTTAATTGGTATATATATATATATATATATATATATATATATATATTATACTAGCATGGGTGCCTGGCGTTAACCGGGTGTTTGGAGGCGTATGTTAAGCAAAAAAAAAAAAAAAGTGGTAGTAGGAAGGCAGGCTCAAACCCGTACCGCAAAGGAGGGAAAGAACGGGAAAAACATGACGTCTTTGCTGTTACGACCACCACCAAACCGGAAGTGACGTAGGTTTTAATTAAGGCTAGACAATCGAAAGGAGAGGATGATTTTCGAAAATATCGACGAAAAAAGCGACCCCTCCCTGTAGAAAAGTGCCCAGTTGAGGGTGAAGAAATTAATGTTTTAGCCAATATTTCAATATTTGTTGTCTGAAAGATCAAACTTAAAAACGATACTGATTTTGTAAAGATACGTCGCCTCTGTCGAAAGTTTTAGGCAGACATGCATACATACATACATTTGTATATATGGTAACTCAAATTTTCGACCCAGACCGATAAAAAAGCTTGTCCTCTCTCTGAATACACATTATGTAAAATTTCAAATGTTTAGACCAGAAATTGTCAGATTAATTTGGTAGAGACCGAAGCGGTCAATTTTTTATAACTTTGACCCCTATTATGACCCCTTAATATTTATTGTTTTGGGCTCAAATCACGTTATTAAGTTAGATCCATGCCCAAGGAACCTATATCGAAAATTTCAAGTGTTTAGACCCAAAATTGGCTGAGGAGTTTGGTAGAGTTCTCAAAAGTCGAATCGTTGAACTCTGACCTCTTACCAGCTAAATTTCTGGACGAAAACGGATTACAAAGATTTTCCCAAATCTCAGTTCCCTGTATATCAAATTTCGAGTCTGTAGACTAAAAATTGACAGAGTTATTTGGTAGGGAAATGTACACAGACACGCAGAGAGACTTTCACAGATATATAGATAGATACACACACCTTTTTTAATGAAATATTCTGTGCTTCTTCATTATTGCAGCGAAATTCTAAAATCGAAAAATTAA
>NC_136502.1:6043902-6073902 GCF_053919585.1 Euprymna scolopes | reverse complement strand
AAATGCAATAAAAAATATTATACGAAGATACTTGACGCCTGTTGACAGTAATTTTAAAATTAAATTTATTATCTATTATAGGAAATTTCGAACACAAAACCTTGTGGTTAAAAACAACTCTTCACCGGCGATAAAAACGTTGGAGCAAACCAATGTAGTGTATAAATTTAAATGCTCTATTGGAGAATGTAACTCCAAAAATAATACATACATTGGGCATACAACAACAACGTTGTCCCGGCGAATAACTATGCACCTTAACGACACAAGCGCGATTTACAAACATTTAAAAAAAGAACATAGCTGTCCCCCCTCCAATGTTAGAAAGGTCCTCGTTGACAACACAAAAATTATACAACGGGAAAATAATGTAAAAAAATTAAAGATTCTTGAAGCGTCGTACATTAGAACTCTTCAACCTAATATAAATGACATTGCATTTCAAAAAAGCAGTAACGTTCTGAAATGTCTTGCGTAGTCCGTGTTGGACGGACTTCGTACATGGTGTCTACGAACTTGCTGGTTTTAACACTCGAATTTTTAATCGACTTTTATTCTTAATCGACTTTTATTTTAACTCATCACTGAATATATATATTTTAGTTTTCATTTTTAATCCTCATTTTCGCAATCCTGTATTTTTAACACCTGACGATGATTCGTGGACGAATCGAAAGCGCTCGTAACAGCAACATGTATGGATCCTTTATTAATATTTTTGATTTTGAAACAAAAAAGACAATACGAAAAATTGAAAAATTAAAAAAAAGAATTATAAGACAAAATGTCTCCGTTGTATTTAATAATATTTGCTTGAATATATATATATATATATATATATATATATATATATATATATATATATATGAGAGAGAGAGAGAGATAGGTATATATAGAGAGAGACAAATAGATATATCGAGAGTTATAGAGAGATATATGAATACAGGGTGACCCCCCCTCCAAAAAAAACAAAACAAAACAAAAGCTAAATGGAGGCCATCTAGAACATATGCTGTAGAACGGAGAAAAAAGGTTAACACCCTTGTGTTTTGATGTGATGTTTTGAATATAATAAACTAGTTATGACCAAAGTTTCATTTCTTTCGGACAAAACACTAAGAAACGGGGCCTAATTAGAGTTGGGTCCCGTTTTTTTGGGAGGGTGGGCACCCTATACATACATATATATATATATATATATATATATATATATGAAATAAAATGGAGGTGGAAGGACCTGGATACTCAACGTTTCGCCCGATTTATGCGAGCTTCTTCAATGACCATCCCTCTTGAAGAAGCCCGCATAAATCGGGCGAAACGTTGAGTATCCAGGTCCTTCCACCTCCATTTTATTTCATATCGTCGGATTTAATCCAGCTCAACAATCATATATATATATATATATATATATATATATATATATATGTATGTATGTATGTATGTATGCGTGTTTTGTTTTCTGATTTATTTTGCTATTTATTCCCAAATAATAACAAAAATACACCTTATGCAGTTAAATATAACAAAAAAAAACATGACGCACGCATTTATCGTTATAGGTGTGCTTTTATTTTTTGTACAAGGTATTTTTTTTTTTTTACTTTTATAAGGCTTTATATTTTATGGGCCTGCATTGTGAAATACAAAGCTTTTTGACAATTTAAGTCTTAGCACTCCCTCTCCTTCTCTCCCCCTCTCTCTTATTTCTACCACCTCCCCTTCTTCACCTTTTGTTCCACAACTCTCTTGATTGTTCAGCTGAAAACAGTTTGATCATACCAAGCCTCATTATTAGTGTTTTTTACCATTATTCTCCATTTTTTTTAACTGAGCTTCTTTTATTTATTTATGTTTTATTTGTGTGTGTGTGTGTGTGTGTGTGTGTGTGTGTGTGTGCATTGGGAAGGGTATGTGTCTCTCTTTTATTAGTCTCATTCAAAAGCTAAAGTAGTCAGATAGACAGTTCTATCTCCCCCCCCCTCCAACTCCTCGAAACATACGTTGATCTGATTGGTGTCTCATCTAATGTCTATTTAGAAATTCCTCAGATCATAAATATGAACGATGATGATGCTGACAAAGATAATGATGAAAGGAGATAAAGTGCAGATATGTTAGCGCTGCAGATAAGGGAACGTGTCGTTCACAGAATATTAGAAGAGGGGTTCGATTTACAGTTTTTTTTTTCGGATCAATTGGACAATACAGACCGTTGAAATAACGCACCTATTCTGCCAATATATATACACACACACACACAATATCAGGTCGCTTGGCATTGTCAGATCGTAAAATTCGCTTACATATGATATTTTGATTAATGCGGATTTCGTATTTATCATCATATTATATTAGACCTAATATATAGCAATGATTCAAAATAAAAAAAATAAAAAATGACTCGTGCGCCACCACTAAGAATCGAAACCAAATCTTTTAATTTACGATTTACTTTTTCCTTTGATGTTAATGCCTGCGCTATGAAGACATGTTTGCTGCAAGTCTAAAAATGAAAACATGAACCAATAGCTATTACGTTATGCATGCATATTCATAACACCGTCGTTCGACCATCACCTGACAAATTCCATTTTGTTTTAATTTTCACATTTGTGCACTGATTTTCACCGGCTAAAACCCAAACAAAGTTCCGCATGGGTTCGAATACCCTATATATTAAGTTTCATGTCTGTAGACCATAAACTGATAAAGGAGTTTGGTAGATAAACTTTTTTAAACAAATATATATATATATATATATATATATACGCATTCACAAATATATATAGAAAGAGTTTTGTGTTTACTATAAGCTTTTTACACAAATATTACGCAAGTATAAATCATGTAGAATATCTGCATAAAAATAATTACACATAATAGTTAACTAAAGATGATCATCCCATAAGAAAACCGAAAAAACTAATAGTGAATTAATTAAAATGAATGTTTGAAAGAATATGAAAATTAGTTAGATCTTTTGCTGATGAATGCAATACCTCGACCGATATATAACAAAGTTGTATTTTCGTTGTAGCAGCACCCGCATGACACATACACAAATGACCGAGTCGGTGCACTAAGAGACGTCACAGTAGAGGAAAAGTAGAGAAACGAAAGCCGAAACAAAAGAACATGTGAACAGCAAATGACGTCGAACACAAGTGGGCGGCACAGGACCAGCAAGATGTACTGGCGTAAGATGGATGTGTTGCAACGTGAGAGACTTTTAAAGCCGTGTGTTTGACACTGTAGAGTTTTGTTAAGCACATGGTGCTAGAAGAACTATTAAATACAATATGCGTTGTTGGAAAGTACCGGTAATAAAAGCCTTTTGTTAAAACTGAAAAAAAAAAGAAGCTGAATCGAATTTCTTTTCTTTTGTTTGTTTCTTTGCGACTGTCTCAAACACAATGTGTTGGGTCTGAGTGTTGAAATGCAATGACCATATTACAGTAAGAGGCTACTTTGAATTTGAAGCCATATACATAGGGATATCCTAAGTGAGAGTTGTGCAGCATTTCTTTTTTTTTGGGGGGGGGGGTTAAGATACCAATGTAGAGGAGACAGTTGACAACTAGATGCCCTTCGCGGTGGATGGGAGTTAGACAGGTTTTAGAGTTGACTGTGAATCAGAAATAGAGACGAATTGCAACCAACAGACGAACGTAACATCGATAGAACGGGGAAAAGAAAGAAAGAAAGAAAGACACACACACACACACACACACACACACACACACACACACACAAGTCCAGCCGTCAATTATATGTGAGCATTGGCGTTTGTGTTTTTCCTTTCTTTGTTCCACGATGTATTTTATTTCTACTTTTGTGAAACCGTGTGTGTTCCTATCGACAATTGCCAGCGAGAAAATGACAATCCGGCCATAAGAGGAATAGTTGAACGAAAAAATCCACGATACACGACGTTGGGAGTCGGCGATATGTCGGGGCCGCGTACGTCCAGTCAAAAAATTTAACAAAGCCACCCTCATCTCTATGTTAAGAATGGCTTTCTGTATATATATGTGTACACGGAGTTTGATTTTTTTTTTTTTTTTTTAAATAAAAAAATTCTGTATGAATTTGGATGAATTTTACTGTGTACATTACGTTTTTGTGTAATTTTCTTTTTTAATCTTAGGGATTAATCTAGAGAAGCACCATATATTCTTTCCGGTATTACGTTGTTTCTTCTCCCCATGCAACGCTGGATTTCTACGCTAGTTAAAAAAAAAATAAATATTCATTATATGTATTATTCGGAATAGTGTTGCCACCTTGACTGTCATTCTCACAACATTTTGGTCGATGTAACCTCCGACCTTCTACATGTGTATCTTTTCGAGCTCGGTAAAAAAAAAAAATCTTTACGGATAAAGAAATTAAAATTCAATTGTAAGTGACACTTTTCTTGAGGTTATAGGTATTCTAGAGAGACAACTCATGGATTCAACGAGATTATAAAGAGTGCTCAATGAAAGGAGAGCAAGATATATTTTTTATTAATATAAACATATTTACGTGGTTGCGACACTGGACATGCTAATAATTCGCACAGATGGTTGATTAAAACCACATGTCCTCGTCAGGCGACTGAAGAAAAGTTTGTCTTCCACGGAAGAAATCCAGATCTAAAAAAACAAAACAAACAAACAAAAAACAAGCAAAAAAAAAAAAAAGAAAAAAAACTGGCTTTCTTCTGTGGAAGACAAACTTTTCTCAAGTCGCCTGACGAGCGAACAATCTGCCCAAAACATTAGCATGTCCGGTGTCGCGACCACGTAAATTTCTCTCTCTCTCTCTCTATATATATATACACACACACACACACACACAGGGTGGCCTAATAATAGGTTTTCAATTCTAAGTGACGCTCTTATGGAGGTTGAGAGTTCAATTCTCAGTGCGGGCGATATTCCAAATACAATTGCGAATTACGACTTCTACCCAGTCGTGGTTGACGGAACGAGGGCATGCTACTCTCGTAGATTGAATAAAAGTTTCCACTGGAAATCCCATGTGTATTTCCAAGTTTGACAGAAAGATTCCCGAATTCAAGAAGATGCAACTGAAGAAGGTCGGAAATTACATCGGCTGAAACAAGATGAGTCTGAATAATCTAAATAATACGAATCATCAACCTCAATTCTCAAGAATTCCGAAATAGAATAAATAAATAAATGGTTATTTACTTTCATCGCACAACAGTAAGATGTGACACAAGGCACGCACCCCTAAAGTAGGAGCATTCTGTCCTTTTAAAACTTACTTGGGCAACTCCATTGAATTCGCTGGTTGGGGCGCCTAAGGAAGCAAGCAATAAACGTACTCCACTCCAAAGGAAATAACCTGAGAGGGGGACTTTCTAGAACTATCCAGAATGAATACTTCAGCCCGACATATTGAAGGTGTTCCTATACTTAAAAATGGACACAACTGGTATGAATGTAACCCCATCAAACCCGACACTTTATAGAATGGAGAAGAGGTATAGTATCTTCTAAAATAATGACAAAAAAGAAGGAATAGCAAAACATTGTTTGAGCTTTTGATAAAAAAACATTAAAAAAAAACTATGAAAAGAAAACGTGAAAAAAATCGAATATATGTTGGCAGCATCAAACGAAGACGTAAAAAACCCAAAAAACTTGTCATTTAAAAATCTTTATTTTTATTTATTTTTATTTGCATTTATTTTATCACAAAGAGATGGGAGGGGCGTTTCGATAGAGATGGTCTTCTTCCAATGTTTACATAATTGTAGTAACGTTTAAATAGCAGGTCTCCTAGAGTAGTGCATCGATGGGAGTGGATGGGGGGTCGTCAGTTTGATAAGATAAAGCATGATTATCTACTCTCGCCCGGCCCACCCCTCTCCTAAACCCGCATCATATCCGTTGTTTCGTTTACATCATCACGTTGTCAAAAAGTTTTGTCAGCATCCTATAGATAAAAAGGCGGGTTGGTGTGAAGAGGGAGAGTCCCTGGCGGCGCAGGAAATAACTGAGTTTTCCCTTTGCTGATGCTCCAACGCTTCTGCAGAATTGGTTGGAAATTTGCTAAATAAATCGTGTCGCTGTTTTTACCTGCTTTCGGCTCCACTGGCTCGGCTTTTGTCACATAATGAAATTGAATGAAATTATATATATATATATATATATATATATATATATATATATATATATATATATATATATATATATAGTATGTTTATTTATACAAACATAATTAGTTACATATGTGCATACATATGCCTGCATCGACTCTTTACAGGGAAACCGCGCAAAAAAAAAAAAAAATAAAAAAAATAAGAAAAAGAAAAAAAAAAAAGAAATCGTATGTCTGATGACGCGGTTTCTTTGAAAAGAGTCACTGCAGCAACATGTATGCACATATGTAGCCGATAATGCTTGTATAAATAAACATACTATAATTACGCTCTGTTTGTTCATCGAGCACTTTTGATAAACACAGCAGATATATATCTAGGAAACTACATATATATATATATATATATATATATATATATATATTCCACAGCCAAAAAACGCCGCATCCCACAAGAGCTATGAAGTCAAAGAACCGGAAGTCCAAGACTCGAGTTTCACCCTCATTTGGGCTCATCAGTTAGATACATCCGAACTCAGGATTCGAAACCCGAGCCTCTTGTATGCAAGGCAAGCACTCTACTAACTGAGCAAACGCCCTGCACACAAGAATTTCTATTAACCAACACAGATCAAGCAAACCGCGCCGAAATCCGACTGTGAAATGAACCTACTTCGTCTCAACAATGGATGCGGTCATCCAACCAGCTAATAACCCCAAGTCGATGTCTCACAAGTAGGAGTTTTAACTCGAAAGGACGATGCAATCCAGCAATGCTAACCAAGCGAGCAACTTAGGATTTTCAGAATGTGAGAGATTGTATATAATAATAATGGGCTGCGATGTTGTTTGGCTGTGGAATTTATTATATACAATCTCTCACATTCTGAAAATTTATATATATATATATATATATATATATATATATATATAAGTTGAAGGTATTCAAGAGAGAAAACTCGAGAATTTAACGAGATGTTTAAGAGTGCTCAATAAATAGAAGATCAAGATATATATTTTTTGATATAGACAAATTTACATGATCGCAACACGAAACATGCTAATGTTTCGAACAGGTGGTTGGTTAAAACCACAAGTCACCGCCAGGCGACTTAAAAATGTTTGTCTTCCACAGAAGAAAACACAGTTCTCAAAAAAAAAAAATAAATAAAATAAAATAAATTTCCAACAACAAAAAATAAACCGGCTTTATTTTGTGGAAAACAGACTTTCCTCAAGTTGCCTGACGAGGTTCGTGGTTTTAACCAACCATCTGTCGGAAACATTAGCATGTTCAGTGTTGCGAATATGTAAATTTCTCTCTCTCTCTCTCTCTCATATATATATATATATATATATATATATATAGATACATACATAGATACATACATATATACACACTGTTGGCATATTTTTTTTATGCACGTAAAATAATACTTATATATATTACTTAGAAAACTGCGAGTGTGAAAAGTAATATGGTTAAGATAAAACCTAGAAAAGTAAAAGGACTAGTCTAGTTGCTAAAACTGGAAAAGAAAAGGACAAGATATTCTAGTAAAACATATACATTTATACCTTAAAATATTGCATCATCAAAAATTTATGTATAACTAGCGGTGGTGCCCGGCGTTGCCCAGGTGTTTGGAAGTATGTGCTGAGCAAAAAAAAAAAAAAATAGTAGCATGTAAGCAGGCTCGAATCCGTACCGCGAAGGAGGAAAAGAACGTGAAAAAAGAAAAAGAGAATAGTTGATTAAATAAGTTAGTAATTAACTTTTGCCCAAGTGGAGGATATTTAAAAAAGGACGAAATTTAAAAAAAAAAAAGTAAAAGATAGAGAGTTGGGATCGAACTCGAAAACGGTGGGAAATTAGTCTTCCTCGCTAACCATTAGGCCATAGCAGATAGTGAATTCAATGAGTTGGTAATTAACTTAAGAATCGTAGGAGTCTGCACAGAAATGAAAGTTGCTTTTAAACCTGGCCGAGGGCCAGTTAAGTTGCCCGCATTCTATCGTAGTATATTGGTTTCCCCACGAAAGCAAATAAGACAAGGTCGTTTTTAATGTGCGGAAAACCAGCTCCCCCCAAAAGGGGTCACTCTGGCATTATCCAAATAAATAGTAATTGTCTCAGTATGAAGGGTTTCCCCTACATTGACCAAGGACCAATTACTAAACATATGACCCGGGCAAAGGCCGAGAGTTGGCGTTCGTTCGATTAGTTTCGCTTTATATATACGAAAAAGACAAACAAACACTCGAAACGAGGAAATTTTTTAAAACTCGTTCAAAACAAAAATAAATAAATAAAAAAAAAGATAGAGACGATGTCCTTTTGCGAACCTGGGATATTACGATCTAGAAAGTATAGAGAAACTTCTCTCGGAATCTAACCAATGCGAGAAGCCTGATGCAAAAATCCTTTTGTGAACATAAACACACGGGGGCACCCATTTTGCTTTTTATATATTAGCTTAGATGTTAAATTGAATTTAAAAACATTTTAATGCTGCAATATTTTAAATTATAAATTTATTATATTTTTTTACTAGAATATCCCGTTTTCTTCTTTTCCAGCTTTCACAACTAGTCCTTTTACTTTTCTAAGTTTAATCTTAGCCATGTAACTTTTCATGCTCGCATTTTTCTTTGTAAGCAATGATTTTTCCAAGCTTTGCTTTGAAATAATATTTTCTTTTTTGTGTTTAATAGCATACGCATTGTCAACAATCCATAAAAATATTACCAACTTCTTAAAGTGACTAAATAAAAAAAAATCAAATAAAAGGCGTAATTAAGTAAAACAGAAAGGGACAAAAAAGAGAGAAACAGAATTAACGGGTGACGTCGTAAGCGAAAGATTATCAGCCCTAGCACGGCAAAGAGCATCACTTTTGTTTACTCTCTCTATATAACCCAAATAAGATGGCATGCTAGCAACATTCCCGCTATGATTTATGAAGGTGTCGACAACGAAAGAAGTTGCTATGGTAACCAACAGCCAATCGGAAGAAATCGTCTCTAAAACGTCAATATTGACGTTCCTTACTTATTCTGAAGATATTTGAACACGTTATTATAACGTTTAGTTTAATGAATGAAAATTGATTTTTTTTAATTTCAAAATATAGCTGAGAAGGTGAACTGTAAAAATTGTGTGAAATTTTGTTGCAAAACAAGTGAACAGCGAAGATTTAAAGCAGTTCTTGAGGAGTAAAAGTAACACTTAACCATATATTCAAACACTACCGTGTATCAATGATATATATATATATATATATATATATATATATATATATATATATATATATATACACACACACACACACAGGGTGACCAAAAAAAAAAAACAGGATATTCAATTGTTTTTATAAGCATTTTACAATCAACGGAAAAAAAAGGCCAAAGACCTTAGTGTTTTGATGTGATGTTTTGAATATAATAAACTAGTTATGACCAAAGTTTCAGTTCATTCGGACAAAACATTAAGAAACGGGGCCTAATTAGAGTTGGGGTCTGTTTTTTTTTTGTTTTTTTGTTTTTTTTTGATAAAACGTCTACTTTCCCAAATGTTCTAAATGTCCCCCTTCCACATTGTAATATTCGTCAAATTACTCTATGGCACTGACACAAATTTCGATTTTCCTCAATGAATGTCATGAATGTATCTTTTAATTCATCTACTGCATTTTTTCTCATAGACATTATTTAGAACGCTTCAAGAAAAGAAATTCATTACAGTCAGGTGAGGTGAATACGATGCTGGCATTGGTTAGCAATAAGGAGAAAAGTGTAAATCTAATTTATAAAACTCACTATATCTGTCTGTCTGTCTCCATATTTTCAAACTATCTCTAGCAAAACTAAAAGTCGCAGAGTGGCGCTAGGGGCATCAAATGGTTGGATTTTTTATGGACCGTTTT
Organism: Euprymna scolopes; assembly: GCF_053919585.1. Taxonomy (NCBI): domain Eukaryota; kingdom Metazoa; phylum Mollusca; class Cephalopoda; order Sepiida; family Sepiolidae; genus Euprymna; species Euprymna scolopes. The sequence continues at coordinate 6,063,859 of NC_136502.1, read as the reverse complement.
TTATGGGTTGTAGTCGATCAAAATCGTTTTTAAAAGGGGTCAAAAATGGTTAAAAATTAAAAAAAAAAAATCGTTATACATTTTTTTTTACATTCCTCTTATCAGTTCATATACTTTTCCCATTGGTACAGTGGTAACGTTATCAGCTTTAAATCCAACAGTTTTGCATTCAGTTTCGATTCTAGCTGATAGCACCCAAATACATTTTTGTTACTTTTGAAATCACGACTCTATAATAATATATGCGAAATCTTGACAAATTAAAATATCATATTTAAGCGTATTTTACGACCGGGCATATCGCCCCCCCCCCGCTAGTTTCTCATAAGACTAAACTAAACTGAAATAAGAAATACATTAATCACTAATAATAAACTTATATATATATATATATATATATATATAAAGTTTGTTTTTGAAATTCGTTAATTTCAATGTATACTGTTTTCGTTTAACGGGTCTAGATTGTTATTGTAAAAACCAGTCACCGTTAATTTTGAGTTAAGCTCAATGTGTCTATTTAATAGACGCAGAGCATATATAGTGCAAATTTTTGTTGAAAATTCAAGGACTCACGGTTTCTTTTTTTATAACCAGACGGATCAGAAGCAAAAAAAAAAGGAATATCAAAATAAACATGTAAATGTAGAAATAAAATTATAAGATAAATAAGATAAGGTAAAAAACAAATAGGGAAGGAAAAAATGGAGCGGGGGCATTAAAACAAACATAAATAAAAAATAATAAATAAATAAAAATACGAAACTACGGGTTAAAACGGAAAACTATCTGCACATAACACAAAAAGATGCCGGAAGTGAGGAAGCATGGCTTTGGAAGTCTTTTTACCCGAATACGATGTTCAGCATGCTAAAAATATACCGTTTGTTGTAAAAATCTAATGAAAAAACATCTGGAGAAGTTGGTGGGGACAGGATATTTTTATGGACACATAAATCGTAAAATTGCCTTCCCACTAATGGAGCAGCTATAATGGAAAAAAAAAATCCAGGAAATAAACGAAGATTATAAAAAAAGAAAACGTGAGTCTTACTTTTTAAGAAAATTTTGCACTATATATATATATATATATATATTTTTTTTTTATTCAATTTTCACCCCAAACAAGGCACAGTGCCACTTTGAAGCAGGGGGCTACTATTAGGCAATTAATTAGCGGGGTCATTATGAAGGGAGAAGAGTAGAAAGATGTTTGTTAACATTACACTTGAACTTCTGCATATCATTGCAGTTGGGAAAGCAGAATCCCGGAAGGGAGTTCCAAAGACCCGCAGTTCTGGGGAAGAAACTATTGGAGTAAAAGGCTTTCTTGCACCTAGGGATCTCTACTGTAAAGGGATGAGACTTAGTAGCTTGTCGGGTTTGTCGGGGGTAGTTACGTCGGGGAGGTACAAGTGTTTGCAGTTCGTCAGAGCATTCACCATTAAAGTATTTGTAGAACAGGCAGAGGGATGCAACATCTCGTCGATGGGACAGAGGCTGAAGCCTAGATGACAGTTCAGGACCTATCAGGTTGGCGACTCTTTTTTGAACCCTGTCCAGGAGCGAGAGACAAGCAGGAGATGCACCAGCCCAGATGTGACAACAGTACTCCATACATGGGCGAATGGTTGCCTTATAGAGGTATAGGATACTGGCAGGCGTAAGTAGTTTTCTAGCAGGGTAGAGGGAGCCAACCTTCCTTGCAGCAGCCTTGGCAATGCTCTCAATGTATCTATTCCAGTTCATATTCCCTGTAAACGTTAGGCCGAGGAGTTTAAAAGAAGTACTTTCAGGCAATGTGTTCTTGGCCATTGCTATTGGTGGTAGAGAAGGTTTCTTGTAGTTATTGAAGGAAACAAGCTTAGTCTTAGCAGCATTGAATGTGACCAACCATTTTTGTCCCCATTCCACTACGGATTGGAGGTCATCCTCTAGTGTTTCTGCCATTTTCTTGGATATGTGTTCATTTGTTTTCCCCTCATATCTGTTATAGAGAGTGGTGTCATCGGCAAATATACCCATCTCCGAAACAATATTATCAGGGAGGTCGTTTATGAATATCAGGAATAATAGAGGTCCAAGGATAGACCCCTGAGGTACTCCCGCATTTATGTCATATTGTTTGGATGTATGTCCGTCGAGGACAACTTTGATTTTTCTATTACTTAAGAAGGATTTAATTACATTATGAATTCTTCCAGTGATTCCATATGATCTAATTTTCCTTAGAAGACCATCGTGCCATACCCTGTCAAAAGCCTTAGATATATCAAGGGCCACCGCTCTACCCTCCCCTGTTTTATCCAATGAACGGTATATACGTTCAGAAACTACAGTAAAGATATCTGCTGTTGAACGGGCTTGCCTGAATCCATATTGTTTGTCAGTCAGGAGTTTAGGGCTTGATTAACTAAGGACTCAAATATTTTGGCGAAAAGCGGGAGGAGGCTAATGGGGCGATAATTTAGTGGGTCAGTTCTTTCACCAGAATTCTTGAAGACTGGTACCACAGAGGCGGTTTTCCAGCAATCGGGAAAACAAGATTCGTTAAGGCATTTATTGTAAAGTTTGGACAGAACTGGAGCAACCTCGGCAGAGCATTTTTTTAATAGCACAGCCGGGATGAGATCTGGTCCACATGCTTTTGAGGTGTCTAGGTTTTTTTATAATAGCATGTACCTGAGAAGGGGTGATTTTCAAATCGTCAAGTGTGGCGTCTGTTCGCAGAGGAAAATCAGGAAGTGAGTGGTGTACCGAGTTCAGTGTGGAGTTTGAGGCAAACCGACTGGCAAGCAGATTAGCCTTGTCAGTTGCCGTGCAAGCAACCTCATGATTGTTTGTTAGTGGGGGAATAATTGACTGTCCATTATTAACTACGCTGTTGTAGATTTTCCAAAAATCCCGGGTTCCTAATTTCTGTGCTTCGATGCGCTTTCTGGTGGTTTCAGAGTAATCTGTCTTAGCTGTGTCTATCACTCTCTTACAATTATTTCTAGCTTCTATAAACTTCTGTTTATTTGAGCTGGACTTATGTCGGTTGAATCTGCGGAACGCACGCTGCCTTTGACAAATGGCAGCTGCACAAGCAGAAGTAAACCATTGGGGAGAGTGGGGCTTGCTATAGTATTTCCGTGCGGGAACATGTGCTTCAATAGCAGTTTTGAACCATTCAGTTGTCTCATTTGCACACTGTTCCGCTGGACGAGTAAAGATATTTTGCCATGGGACATCTCTGATGAGCTCCCTGATGGCTTCCCAATCAGCCTTTTTGTAATACCTCGTTGTTTTGAGTAGTGGGTCTTCAGTTTTAGGGCGAGAATTTAGGCTGATTTCTACCATTATCACAGCGTGATCAGCATTCCCGAGTGGGCTGTGGGCATTTGTTGCACAGTCATTGGGAACCGTTGTCAGAAAGAGATCTAGAAGTGAGGCATGTTGATAGTGCTGGTCTGGGAAACGTGTCGGAAATGTAACCAACTGAGATAGGGAATGAGATATAGAGAAGCTATGTGTTGCGCTACCAGCTACGTCTGTGTGATTTGAGAATCCTAGCCAGTTACTGTGGTGCACATTGAAGTCACCAAATACATGTATTTGTGCGCTAGTATATATATGTATGTATATATATATATATATATATATATATATATATATATATATACTAGCGGGGGTACCCGGCGTTGCCCGGGTGTTTAGAGGTGTAAATCCAAACAAAAAAATAAGCGAAGTAATAACCCTGTTTAAATATTATATTAAAAAACAACAAACAAATGAACGTGATGCAAACAAACGATGTTAAAATTTCTTAAAATCGGGAAAACAAAAACTAAAGAAACTTGGACGCCATATAAAAGACATGAAAAACAGTTGAATGGCTTCCACCTCAGATGCCTTCGTAATCTTCTCAACATCCACTGGCAAGACAGAATTCCTGACACAGAAGTCTTGAAGCGCGCGGGGCTCCATACCATCACCACCATAATCCGCAAAACCCAGCTCCGGTGGGCAGGCCATGTCTATCGCATGCACGACAGCCGAATCCCGAAACAACTTTTATATAGGGAACCTAGCCAGGGAAAGCAGAATGCAGGGGGCCAAAAGGAACGATACTGTGAGAACGTCCCTAAAAGACTTTGACATCAGCCCCCAGTCTTGGGAGAGTCGCGCTGCTAAACGTTCGGCCTGGCGTTGCGTCATCAGCCTAGGAGCCGACAGGGCAGAGAATCAACGCATGACACACGACCAGCAGAAGCGCAAGAGGAGGAAGGAGAGAGCTGGCGGTTCACAGCCTGCCGATACCGCCTTCACGTGTCCAGAGTGTGGAAGAATCTGCCGAGCACGGATTGGCCTCATCAGCCATCTCAGGACCCACAAACCCCTGATGCCGAACTAATTGATACCTTGGTCATTGTCGACTTCGACGGACGAGCAAGAAGAAGAATATATATATATATATATACATATATATATATACATATATATATATACATATATATATATATACATATATATATATATATACATATATATATATACATATATATATATACATATATATATATACATATATATATACATATATATATACATATATATATATATATATACATATATATATATACATATATATATATACATATATATATATACATATATATATATACATATATATATACATATATATATATATATATATATATACACATATACACAGACACGCTTGAGTTTTTATTTTTTTTTATTAGTGATCCTGTTGCAGTGAGTTACCTGTCATTTGTTTATTTGTGTTGCCCCCTTTTGGAGGGGGGTGCGTATTTTTTGTTGTTGTTATTATTAATTTTATTCATTACATATTTACATATCTTTTTATTTGAATATTTATTTAATATTTTTTACGTGCATAAAAGTTATCCATGAACCCGTGTTTCTGTGTATCACTGGCTAAAGTTTTGATAAGGATCAAACTCCTAACTGCCCAATCGGCTACCTGATCTTTTACTACCGATCTTTTACTACCAAGCTACGACACCTTATCAAATGTTTATGCACGATTTTACTGCTTTTAAATGAAGATCTTACATAAAGAGTAGGGGAAATTATTGATAGATAAGCGAGTGTTTTTCATTAAAGTTTGGCAAGGGCAGGGCTTATTTATTTATTTTTTTATTTGCGATTTAAAACTATGGCAAGTGCTCATCTGAGTTCCAATCTACGTCCCTTCCCTTGTCAAACTTTCATGAAAAACACTCGCTTATCTATCGATAATTTTCCCTACTCTTTATTTGTGCTTAAACCTAAACGAAGATTCCATAAGCAAAGCTTCTTTCTTTGAACTGTGGAACTCTTCAGTTTCTTTGCTTTCCAGCTGACTACAATGTGGTCGTCTTCAAGTCCAACGTAAATAAGTTTTTGATGAGCCATCTCCTGAAGTAATCCAATTTACACTACTAACAATTACTGTCCCATTAATATATTACGATATTGTACCATAGACTACAGTACACTCATTGACCCTTATCCTTGAGTGGTCTCCTGCTCTTGATAAGTGATAATTCTTTGCAAAAAAAAAAAAACAAAGAAAAAAATGAATAAATATTTAATACATAAAATTAATATATATATATATATATATATATATACACGAGAGCTGAACATTATTTACGTGTTACCATTAACGGTTTCCCGTTGTGTTGGGCTTGAAACCGACGGTACAAATGCTTTTCTGAACTTCTGTATAATTAATAAACAAATATTTAGCTCTTATATCGAAAAAGTTTTTCTTTGTAATCGAGCACTTTGTCGGAAATCTTTCCCCAAAATACAGTACACACACCCACATTTATATATTAAAAATATCTCTATATAAATATTAACACAAAAAGTTCCCTTGAAAAGCTCAGTAACGCAATACATTTAATATTTTACCGCTTTGATCGTCATTAAGAACAGACACTCATTATGTTCGTCCAAAAAGGTTTATTGAAAGTCCCTGATATGACCTTAAACTATATCCGATGGTGAGGCCCCAGCTTTCGGGAGTGTCAAGCAACCCCTTAATTGCCATTGCTCCCAGGTCCACTCTGACCCGGAGTAGTAGTACCTGTTAGGGTCCCAACTATGGGTTAAATAGCAACTAACTTTAAAACAAAAACATTCTATTAAAAAAAAAATTCTTCAAAATCACTGGATTCGGCATTAAATAACCTGAAAAGGGTTGATATGCCGTAAAAAAAAGACAACCAACCAAAACGGTTTATTTATTGATTGTGTAAGCCGACAATTGTTTCCACCCGTAATAACTTATATACAGTGTGTTTTTAATTGTACTTTAATATGGGTTATCATTAGTGCAAAAATATACTTTAGTTTGTTTTGTTTTTCGTATATCTTTTTGTACTGATGAGGACCCGATTTCGTCTGACAAATCAGTCTCGTATCTTTCAGTCCATATTTATATTTAACGAAGTTTCTATAAATTTATTTCGGCAGTGTTCTGTAAAATTCTAAATTTACAACTTGTAACTTCATAGTTGAAAAATGCTAAGCACTGAAGCCAATCCCAAACTCACAACAAAGGAACTTGCACAGATGTTGGATGTTCCAAAGATTACTGTTTATGAAAACAATTAGTGTACATCCTTCATCACAAATACCGAAAATAAAATTATGCTCCACCACTGTTCCGCATATAAAAACATAGCATTAATCAGTAAATTAATTTTTAATATATAAATCATCATTTCTGATGACCTAAAAAAAAAAAATAAATAAATAAAAAAAAAAAACGCCCACTGTTGATTTGCAATTTAGAGTACAAAATCTATTTCTGAATTAATTTTTTTTACAAGGTGGTCACCACTTATCAAGGCCCAGAAGCCACTCAGTGAGGTGATTGTCTGACTTGCTATTTGTATTCTCGCTTCCTGTAATCCCTTAAAATGATTTTGTTTAGATAGAGGCACATTTTTACTCGCTAACTTTTGTCTAATGAGAGATATATTTATTCATATAAAAACATACGGATAAATACACGTTGATATTTATTATAGAGTGGAATATTGCTGTAATGTTATATCAATTTGATCTCTTTGTATTCCGTCGGCATTATCGAATCTCCTCACTGCTAGAACGATATTCAACTGCATGTGTAAAAATAAAGTTAAAAACGCAAAATTCTACATGAGGATATTTTAAGCAAAGAATGGACATTTTCAGTAGAAGCTACGTTAGAGGTTAGAGTTTCATGTACAAAAAGTCTTCTGTTAGCACTGACAATGGTCTAGTATTGTTGGATCGAAGGATAGTCATCCCCAAAACACAACGAAAAAAGGTCCTACACTGCCTGCATTCTGCACACCAAGGAGTAGTCGGCATGAAAGCACGTGCCAACGAATCGGTGTACTGGCCAGGGATGGATGCATCAATCCGCAGTATTAGGGCGAATTGCATCGTATGCTCAACCATCGCACCTAGTCAACCAAGGGAGCCCATCATTCTAACACGATCCCCAGAGTGGCCATTCCAACAAATCGTCATGGATATTTTTTATATTGGAGATCACACATACCTTGCCTGCGCAGATAGGCTAACTGGTTAGCTAATTTTATACCGCCTAGAATCAGGTCACACTACTACAACCAAATTGATGTCCATATGCCGACAACTGTTCCAAACATATGGTGCCCCAGAAGAACTCAGCACCGATGGCGGCCCACCTTTCACTTCCAGCACGTTCCAAGAATTTCTGAAAACATGGTGTGTTAGGCACAGATTATCTTCTGTTGCGTATCCCCAATCCAATGGCAGGGCAGAGCTCGCAGTAAAAACTGCAAAGAGGATTGTGAAAGGAAACACAGGCCCCCACGGTTCCTTGGACAATGACAGTGTTGCCCGGGCCATCTTGCAGTATCAGAATACCCCAATCCAAAGCATTGGCCTATCACCGGCCCAATTATTACTTCACCGTCGACTACGTGACTCCATCCCATCACAGCCAATCCTCTACAAGCCTCATCCTGAATGGGTGTCAGCGGCACAACATCACGAGGAAATGCTCCACCACCGCAATGCAAAAATAGTAGAAAGATACAATAAATATACCCACAACCTTCCACCATTACAAGCTGGTGACACTGTAGCCATCCAAAATCCAGTCAATCGCAGATGGAACACAACGGGCAAAATCATCAGTTCCCTACCAGATCGACAATACCGAATCAGGGTTAACGGATCCGGAAGGATCACACTTAGGAACCGCCGTTTCCTCAGAAAATGCGAACTTAAGCCTGCACTAACCCCAATACCAAGTGCAGCACTAGGACCAACAATTCCCTCAAGCAATACTACATTCTTGCATCTCCCACTATCTCCCTGTAATAGCACATACACAGCAACCAAACCCCAACAACAAACCACACATATATCCCCATGCTTTCGATCAAGGATTCCCCGAGCTCTTTCTAGGTTACTACCACAAAACAAACTAGGCCTAAAAGAGAGATACACCTCTCACACAACCCAGCCTACTCGTGGGGGGGGGGAAGAGGGGGGATGTAGAATAATCAAAAGAACTGTGTTAGTCAATAACACACAACAACAACAACAATAATAATAATAGCAGCAACACTTACCAAGGGTCAAGCTCATGCACAAGACAGACATCAGATTGAGCTGGACTGAGGGCTTGTATTTATGTACAAGCATATCCAATCAGGTGATTCAGCCAATCATAATCCAAGGAATAGACTGGCCCATGTGTGCACAATGGAATCTCCCATTGTGCCATAAATAGTTCTCCTCTTTCATGAGGAGTAACTTTAGTCTTTGTCAAGTTATCCACAACTTGAACGCTGACCGAAAGTCGTTTCAAATTTCTATTAAAATTAAAATAAATCCCAGAGCAAATGATAATGTTATTTGCTGCTCTTTTAAGTTATTTCAGTTACAAATAATTTTAATAAAATCAAGAGACAACTCTATATGTATCTGTATTTCTTGTATTAACGTAACTTCAATAACGGTAATTAGAGTAATTATTTCATCTTGGCATAGCAGTCAATGAAAAGGAAGGGAACCTTCGAATCGCCCTTGACTTTGGTCGACTACTTTACTTTTTATATCAATAAAATCATTAGATAGTTTAGTGACACTCCTGCTGGTTACAGGTTAATGTATTTAGACGACAGTAACGTCTTTGAAAAGAACAGTACGAACAATTAATGTAGCTGTAATTAAATTGACGAATTAAAAACATGGAAAAACAAATATCATGAATGGGTCTCCAGTTAGCAAGAGCTAACTCAACAACAAACATTGGGGAATGAAAGCGAGAAAACATGAGTTAACAAACAAGATATATTTATATCAACAATTTTACAGAGATGTAAAATATGCCTTGAATAACAAATGTTTGTTGAGAAGTTTTAAAGTTCTTGAACAAGAAGTAGACAAAGGCGCCAGAAAGCGGTTTCAAATTTCCATTGTGTGTATGTGCTTATAACCTAGCAGGTTAAAGGAATTTCAACATTCTAGTCATCTAGGACGGGCGTTGTTGATGTTGGGAGTCGAGGCACGTCGCAGATGTCACCTGGAAAAACTGATTTCATTTGACCAAGCCGCTATTTTATATGGGTTTCTAAGTTCGTATCTGCCCGTTATTTTGAGATAGACTTGTTACTTTTGAAGTGTGAAACGATTTTTATTGGTTGAAAAATATTTTTAATTCACACACTCCTGTGAAAACTAACTTGCCTTTGAAGATATCTCACTGCTGATGCAATTCTCTATCTATATAAGAATATATGGAATGATGTTGCCAAATCTGAGCAGGAGCTGCTAGAAAGGACTTGTCCTGCCTTGATAGAGTTCAAAATAGACTTTGTGGCCTCGTGGGAGATGACCCTTTTTTTCTTTGCTGCAACCTCTATGTCACAGAAGAGATGTTGCGAGTTTGTCTCTGCTTTATAATTATTTTCATGGAAAGTGTTCGACTGAGCTTCAATCTATGGTCCCCTCCATCGCCAAACTTTCACAAGAAACACTCGTCTAGCTGAAAACACTATCAATAATTCCTCCCACTCTTTATCTGTGCCTAAACCTAAACAGATTCCATGATCAAAGCTTCTTTCTTAGAACTGCACGCCTATGGAATTGTCTTCCGTTTTCCTGCTTTCCAGCTGACTACAATATGGTTGTCTTCAAGTCTAACGTGAACAAGTTTTGATGAGCCGTTCCATATAAGTTAAATTTATCGAATTTCCATTACTAACGGTTACTATATTGTCCAATTTCTACTGTGCACTCTTTAACCCTTATCCTTGAGTGGCCTCTCTGCCTTGATAAGTGGTGATGCCTATGTAAAAAAAAGTGATGAAAAGAGCAGGGAATCTCAAGGACACGGAGAAAGAAAAAAGGTAGCAAGTAAAGCTTGTTAAATTGCGTTTGAATAAAAATCCCACGCAAGGCTGCCCTTAAAAATACGTAAAAAGGACAGAAGAGTAGGCGGAACGCAACGAAGAACTACAGAAAAGGAGCAGCTTATTATGATCACTCATCTCGCACATCGATTTCTAATCTATCATACAAAATCTTCACATGTGTGTGCATTTTTCGTATCTACGTAACTTCAAAAAATCATACATTGAATTATTATTACTAGCAGACTACCCGGCATTACTCAGTCGTAAAATATGCTTAAATATGATATTTTGCTTCCTATCCCAGACGCTTCTTTTCAAGAACTACAGGCTTAGTGAACTTTTTTTTTTTGCTAAGTGTTTTCATTCTGCCTATAACTTTGGTCTCTTTTAGTCTAAAGTCAATAGGAATCTTGTGTCTTTTCGTTCTTGTTACCTTACATCAAATAGCTTCACACCTTGTCTTGAGCGATTTCCATAAAAAAAAATAATAACACTTTTTGATATTACCAATAATATGGTAGAAAAAACCATTTGATATTTAGAGGTAAAATTTGATTTGTCCGTTTAAATGCTTTTTGAGTCTGACTTTGAAAATCCGACAAGATAATTTTATATCTTAGAAGAGTTGTCCTCGCTTTTCCATACAGTTACTTGCTTTTCTATTAGGGTTAAATGAGATATTAGATCAGTATCATTATGTGCACGTTTAGTCATTACTGAATTCCACACGGGCGTTCATGGCTCAGTACGGCATGATCACGTCGACACACCAGTTCTCGCCAGATCACTGAAGTTAAGCAACGTTGAGCCTGGCCAATACCAAATGGGTGACCATTTGGGAAGGCTAGGCGCTGTATGTATCTTCCGGGAAGGTTGGGTATCGGGCCAGCACCCTCACCCTGTAAAAAGAACTCCTCGCTACAAAAACATCTACAAACAAGTTGTAGATGGCCTGTGCCCCTCCAGGGGCTCAAGGGCTATGGCATGGATCATGGTTCTGGTAACAATTACCCATACAAATTACTTCAGTTTGGAAGGATGACCTCCTTTGACTAACATTGACCCAGAAAAAATGTAAAAACGCAGCCTCCTAATTGGTGTCTTAAAGCAAAGATTTCGGCAGATCTTTGAGCTTAGATTGCATTCATTCTTGAAAATTTGCTTGAGACTTAGTGGAAAACGCTACAATTCGATTTTTGCGTTTGTCTTGCATTTGTTTATCTTCATTTGGAATCGTTTAGGAAATCCTTTCACACAGATAAGTCATCTGGAACTTGAACTGTGACTACCCCCACCTCATGTATTTAGTTACGTTTTTTAGTCAATTCACAACAATTCTCATCCAAGTAGAGACAGTTATCATTACAACCGCCCAACCGTTGTTCAGCAGGAGGAAGGTTTTCACAAACGTTTGCCTTCGTCCTCTTAAAAAAAAAAAAAAAAAAAAATCTGATATCCCGACTCTCCCGGTCTCTTCAATTCGTCCATTTAAGGTTATCAATCAATCCCAATTTTGTCCTCCCTTGACCACACACAGCTAATGCAGCGCCGTTCCGTTTTATTCTCATGCAAGAAGGGCCGTTACGCGATGACAGGCCTTTTGTTTATCTATCCATTCAACTGTCAATTCTTCTTCTCCTTGAAGGCGATCCAGAAATAAATACTTGATTTGATATTCTATAAGAATTACTAGATCTGCAGGGATTTTAGGATTTTTTTTCTTTATTGTTGTTTGCAGAAGGGGGAGGCAGATTATAAAAGATTCACAAAATCTCACGACAAATTTTTGTAGACTTTGGCAGCACATTGAACATGCGTTTGTAAAAAGTTGAATATGGAATGCTGCAGCAAATCGTGGCAACATGTTTACCAGCAATTGCAGTTGGCAGTAAGTCATGCACCATCCATTATGACTACGCAATTCCAACAGCTACGTACTTAGAAAATGGAGCTATTAAACCCGACATAGTGATATGGAACAAGAAGGCGAAAGAAGCAACCTTAGTAGAAGTTAGTGTGCCCAATGACGGTTGGTTTAACAGAGCATAGCACGAAAAAATAATGAAATACCAAAATCTTATGCACGACATGAAAAGAAACTGGAATCTTAGGAAGATCTCCAGCATTCTAGTAATTATAGGAGCAATTGAACTTATGAAAAAGAATTTTAAAAACTAGCTGGCAAATATACCCGGTGAACTAAGTGCAAGAGAGATTCATAATATTGCGCTTAAAAGGACGGTCAAAGGTCTCTCTGTTGGAATGTATGAGACAGCGGGTGAATGTCTGACATCTAGTAGGATGCCCCATCCCAAGCTAGAATTTTATTTTTTAATCGTATTACTTGCATGATATAAAAATAGTATTTTTCTTATTCTTTATTTTTATATTGAAAAGAAAAAATATTTTGCTATTTAATTTACATACGTGCTTGTGGTGCATGCAGACATACTTATGTAAATTAGATAACGCTACCAAAGGAAATGTATAATAATCTGAGATTTGTGACTTGTTCAATTAATTATAAATTACAACTAATTAGAATAAGGAAAACATTTTTTTCAAAGATAACTCAATCCCAGAACTAAAGTATATTTTGGCATACATTTTGTGTTATCAAATTAATTAAATATAAAAAATTTAAAAAGAAAACAGGGAAACAAAGTAGATGAATTCATAGATATTTTTTTTGCAATTTATGTTTCTAAAATTTTGGATGATTTATAATTTCTATCATTTGGAGTATTCAGACTTTTTGGATGTTATTCTTACATTTCGACCGATGTAACCTCCAGCCTTCTTGAAGTACGGTCGAACCCAGAAACGGTATAAAAATTTAATCATCTTCCTACTCACTACATCTACGATCTTTCTTTCTCTAGCCACACGTTTTGTAGTATTACTACTTCTATGATATTTCCTTTCATTAAATAATCTATTCCAATCTTTTTATTCTTTTCGTTTTTCATTACGTTACAGAGAGAGATTGAAGTTGAAACGATAAATACTGTATAAAATGAGAGGGAGTATCAAACAATGAAAGAGGGGGAGAGTGATAGATAGTAAGAGGTTGGTGGCTTTGAAGAGTTAATTGCAAATTACAGTTAATTAGTAAAAATAAAATGGGAGTGTTTTTAAACATAACCCAATCCTAACACTAAAGAATATTTTTGCATATATTCTTTATGATTAAAATGTATATGGAAAAACCATAGAGAAACAAACGTTGATTAACTCGGCTTTAAAATTATACTAGATTAAATAAATGCCGATCATTTCTTTGTACTTGAAGGTGATGAAGAAATGCTTCATCTGCTAGTCTAAAAGAGTTACGGCTTCTTGTCCAAATTTCCTCTATATTAAAGACAAAAATAAAGAACAATCTGTATGATGTACATACCCGTGACGAAATTAAAATAGCATATTCCAAAAATTACGTAAATTGATCCAGTAGTTTTATTTTTATAAAGAAATTTATTTTTAACCGACTGATGGGAATTCGTAGGCATTACATCATAAATCTCATAGGTTTGAACCCTTGTTATCTCCCTTTGAGTTTTAGATTGTTTTCAAAATGGCGAGCAACACAGACGCTTTTCTGTTACTCATAAAATTTGATTTATTTTTTATAAAACTATGTAATCAATTTACGTGATTTTCGGAATATGATATTTTCCTTTCGTCATACAGAATTTCCTTTTATTTATTTATTTTTTTATACCGGGAGATTCTCAATAAGAACTGAATTACCATATCTGTAAGAATTTTATTTTATTTATTTAAACAAACGGGACCTGTGGAAATTCCACAGCGGCATCTTTCATATGTAATATATTGTTGCTGGGCATTCTGTGGACGTTCAGTGTGAATGGAGACCCCACGATATTATTGTAGCCCTTTTATTAAAACTGTAAAAATATTTATTTAAGTAACCTGGTTAATGTAGTGTCAGAATATATCTGGTTATTACGGTTCATCTCCAATATCCTTATACGAGTCTGTGACAAACACGCTCAGCGCGAACGGAAACCCCCATAATATAATTATACCATCTTTAGACAGAACAGATACTATCCTTGGATCCTAGCCAGAATATAAAGAAGGTATATTTTATTTTCACGTATGACCTAAAAGCGATATCATTTTTATTTCTTATGACATTGCGTCGTCGGTGATCGGGAGATCCTGTTTATTAAAAAGGGGGAATAGAACATTAAATGAGCGTATCTATGTAGTAATTTAATGTTCGTAGTATGTTATCACTTTCTATCCTCCTTGTTGCCTGAGGCGCTCCTGCACAGAATGCCAACGGGGATGCTAAGGCATTTTTCTAGGCCAGAGTGACCCTCCTTTATGGGTGCTGGCTTGAACATCCCACCTCCTGACCTTGTGTCACATCTTGTTATGTTGGGCAGCAAATAAATATAATAAGATCTTTCGATCGAATAATTTATAATCTGGAAACCGTGACACACGTACGTATATTAAAGGTACTACGGTATTAAGATATAGACAAGCAGAACCCATGGAAATTCTAAGGTAGTTGAAAAATTTTTAAACACATTATAAATATATTATTTAATCGGAATTCATTGAGATGAGTATTATTTATTAATTTTTATTTATTGCGGACTATTATCCTCATCTTTTCTTAGTTGTTTCACGACGTTTCGGCCAACTATTCCTCTGGCCTTCTCTACGGTTCCAGGTGAGAATTGTCTGAAGATAGCGGTTTCAATCCTACCCAAAGCCGGCCAAAGGCTTACTTGGTCAAAATGTGATGAGACAACAGCAACTAAGGAAGTCAGTAATTGCAGTGAATGCAGTCAGAAGATTCAGAGTTCTTATCCATCGCAGTTACCACCTGACGAAGGCCAGAGGAATAGTTGGCCGAAACATCGTGAAACAACTAAGAAAATATGAGGATAATGGTCCACAATAAATAAAAATTAATAAACATTATAAATAAAATGAAGAGAAAATAAAACAAAACGAATAACGAATTTAAAACAATTTTTTTAACAAATTCTTTTTAATCTTTTAAAGCTAAAAAGAATTGATTTAAAAAAATTTACATTTTTGCAATGAAAATTCAATACGCAACACATTGTTTTGTTTTTTTTCTGAATATTTTTTTAATAGAAATTATTAAGGAACCGATGGCAATTCACTTGCACATATATTTTTTTTTAATTTTAAAAAGAAACTATAAAAAACAAAAAAAAACAAACAAACTAAAAACAAAATATAAGTAATACTCAGGCGGCGTACCTCAGTCCGAAAGGTAGTGGGCCACGTAAATGGTCCATCACCTGTCGGGGTGATTATCAAGAATAGATTATTGACTAGTATTTTTCTACCCAGTCTACAAGCAACCAAAGCAGCAAAGAGACTCATCCTCATCGATATAAATGAAGGGTAGATATTTATTTGCTGCCCAACATAGCAAGATGTGACACAAGGTCAGGAGGTGGGATGTTCAAGCCAGCACCCATAAAGAAGGGTCACTCTGGCATAGAAAAATGCCTTAGCATCCTCGTTGGCATTCTGGGAAGGGGTGCCTCAGGCAACATGCGATAAACTTGCCCCACCCGACAGCCAGGTGGCAAGGCCTGGGAGGGTGAACCTCTTAGGTAATACCTAGGCGGGCGTACCTCAATCAAACAGTTACTAGCCCAGTTATTAACCTCGCACCTGTCGGGCTGACTGTCCAGAACGGATTCTTGATGGTACTTTCCTACCCAGTCTCTAAGCAAGCGAAGCAGCAAGGAGACTCTTCCTCATCGATATAAATGGAGGATTTGATTAAAGAAAATTGTAACGTTCTACTTATAGATACTCGCGATAGAAATTGACCAATCAAATGGAGCTGCGTTCTGTTAGCAACCGCTCATAATTTTCTATGTCCGTTCGAGGAAGATTTTTGCTCTTCATCTGCAAAATTTTGAGGTTCAAGACTTATACAGATCAGCTCCCCACCAAAAAACTCTTTTTCATCTCCTGGACTTATACAGATGAGCTACCCATCGGAAACTCTTCTGAAATTAAACACTGCTTTCAATTCTAAACAAATACGAAAATTAAAACAAAGAAAAAATAGATGGAGGCACAAATAATTGCTCTGTGACAATATTTAATCTTTACCGTTGATAATTTATTTGTTGCTTTATTTTTTTCTTCTTGTACGACAGCGTCCGTCTCCCCCCCTCTCTCTCTCTCTCCCCCCACCCCCTTTTTTGTGATTAATTTATCGAATAAAAGGAGTATTTGCTTATTGGGATCGCTAAGTGTGTGGGAGCGTTTCAAAGCTGAAAAAGTTGACACGCTGGGTGAGGATGGGCAATGGGGGGGGGATGCAGGTGTAGACGCGAATAATCAATCATTTAATGCGCTCACAGTCCCACCTCAAAAATATTTAAATATACTTGCAAATCTATTCCTTTTAATGTCTTGCATTTTTTTTTTTTTTTTTTACACAAAGCGACGCATACATATCTATATGATATTAATTCACATGTTACATAGTCCCTGGCTTTGGTAGTGACTATTTTGGACGAGGATGGCGTCTTTGTGCATTGCCAAGAACTACACGAACATTTTTTATATAAAATAGGGTTTAAAAGTTATTTTCAACGAATGAAGAAAAATCAAGGATATATACGTAGCATGCATGCATAATAAAATGGAATTAATTGATACATTAAGAAAATAGAAGGCCATAAGTCAACAATAAGAAAAATATAATCTGCATGAATTAAAATATCATATTTAAGCGTATTTTACAACCGGGTTTACCTTTAAGTTAGCAAATTAGAGGGTAACAGCTCTAGGATTAAGCGTATTTTACGACAGGGCAACGTCGGACAGATTGCTAATATATACATATATATATATTAGCAAGCTGTCCGACGTTGCTCTGTCGTAAAATACGCTTTATATATATATATATATATATATATATATATAAAATAGAGTAAACCCCCGGGATACGGTCGATCTCGGATACGTTTTCTTTCGATGTTTTCGGCCCCTGGTTACGGTATTTTCCCCGCCTTATGGTGTTATTTATAATGTTATTTGATTATATACATGTGTATTATATAACGTACTGCATTTTGTAACTAATTTTTAATGCTGTATCCCGGGGCTCTACTCTATAATAAGAGTGTCCAAAAAAATTACGTCATTTTAAATGGCCATGTCTGGGAAACACCTCATTGTATCTTAATGAAACTGCGCAAACTTTATGTTGAAGCTAATAAGTTTTGTTAGTTAACATTTTAAATAAAAGATGAACAGCATCCCTCAATCTGAAAAGGGATACATGTCAAACATTGAACATAAACATCTCTCTTTACAAGCTGTGAAAATTTGAGATAATTTCAACGAAAATTGCCAAAATTATTGGCCTGCGAAATGACATATATATATATATATATATAAATGTTGTTTTGTTTTGGTTTTAGCGATATGTTTTGAATGAATTCAATCATTTACGAAAGTGCATTTTTTACCTAAATGCGAGTTGGAAATAATTTTCCCTTTTAACCAATTTGATACCCCCACATGGGGAGCGGTATATATATTATTTTTAAAATGTAATTATCCACTATATATATATATATATATATATATATATACACGAGCAAACAGTTAATAAAACATGTTAAAAAAACACTTTGAAATGAGTTAAAAAAAATTTAATCTGAAAAGGAAACACTAGATAAATGGATAGTCCTTAATCCGGAGTTTCGAAGAAATACTTTCCTTCTCATCAGAGGGTAGGAATTAGCAACATGCGGGATCGGATTTTGCATGCAGAAGTATTTGATGAAACAACAAGTAAGTCAAAGATCTTACTCGATAACAAAAAAGTGAAGCAGAGGGAATATGGTGAAGAAAAAGGTGATTACATATGAATGGATAGTCTGGTGGAAGATAAATAATCCAGTGACGGTAAAATCCAAATATATAACTTCAAGAAAGTTAATTGAATTTCCATTTGCACAAGTAAAATCCAAGGAAATCCCGTAATTGAAAGAAGATGGCCCATAGTAATCCAAAGGCAGAAATCCATGGAATAATTCACAAAAATGTGTACAAGGAAAAAATTCCAATAATATTAATAAAAGAAAAAATAAGATATGCTTTTCACTCTACTGCTGAGACATAAATATATCTTATATTTAAATTTATAAATTTGTCTTTATATATATATATATATATATATATATATGTTACAGGGAAAAGCTGTTCCCTTTCTATGTAAATAAGAAGAGCATTAGATAGGTGAAAATGAGATTAGGATAAGCCGAGACTCGAACCTTGTAAGCCAGGTTTAGAATTTGGAAAGTTAGAATTTAGTCTATTGTTAAATTCTATTATAATAGTTAGATATTGTTTATATCGTAAAATTAATTGATTGTTTATTCTTTTAGAAAACTGAATATTAAAAATACCAGCTAAAGAATGAACAATACAAATTAAAAATATATTGTTAAAAAAATAGGTTAGAATTATGGGTTGAGAATTCTTTTTCTGTAAAAAAAGTGTGTTTGGAAAAACATACATAGCCACGTGAATTGGTCACGTTTGGGAAACACACTTCTGACGTCATAGAATATAGGAGCTAGAGTTAGTCAATCTGCGAGTCAGAGAGAAAGAGAGAGAGAGTTGAGAGTCAGTCAGTGGTCATTTGACCCTTTGGAAGTGAAGGGTAGAAGATTAACCATGTAGATACAAGTGAATTCATGACGTCATTCGACCGGTCGGATAAATAAAGTAGTCATCATCATATTTTGTACGTGTCGTCTCGTGACGCCATTCAGTTACAACAGAAAAGGTAATTGTTATTATCATTATCTATAATGACCATTGTGTGACCCTTCGAGGATTATGCATCTCCCCTCCTCTGTGTTAAGAACTTGTATACATCTCCAAACAGTATATATATATATGAAGTCCCAACATCCCAGAACTGTATAAATGTCTCTTCCTCTCATCACTATCGTTGTCCCGTTATATATGTGCCCCAATATGAATCTTCCGTCATATCTCTATAATATATATGTCACTCCCTCTCATCACAGAAGAGATGTTGCGAGTTAGTCTCTGCTTTATCGTTATTTTCATGGCAACTGCTCGACTGAGCTCGAATCTATGCCCCCCCCTCGCCAAACTTTCACAGGAAACACCCGTCTAGCTGAAAACGCTAACAATAATTACCCCCACTCTTTAGCTGTGCCTAAACCTAAACGTAGATTCCATTAACAAAGCTTTCTTAGAACTGCACGACTATGGAATTGTCTTCCGTTTTCCTGCTTTCCAGCTGACTACAATATGGTTGTCTTCAAGTCTAACGTAAACAAGTTTTGATGAGCCGTTCCATATAAGTTAACAAATTTACCGAATTTCCATTACTAACGGTTACTATATTGTCCAATTTCTATTGTACACTCTTTAACCCTTATCCTCGAGTGTCCTCTTGGCCTTGATAAGTGGTGATGCCTATGTAAAAAAATATAACATAATATTAT
>NC_136502.1:6036402-6038902 GCF_053919585.1 Euprymna scolopes | reverse complement strand
GAGAAAGAATAATAGATTTATACGTTTAAAGTAATAGATTTATAATTATCACGAGTAATAAAATGAAAGGAAAACAGTTATATATTTATTGTGTATATTGAGTTTGAGTCAAGTTTCGGGGGAATAGAATATAATATGACGGAGTATTCTTTTTACTTAGTTTTCAGAACATTTAGAGTTTTAATTAAAATGTGTTGGTTGATTTTATTTAAGAAAACCAGAGTAATATAAATATATAATTATGGATTAAAGTTTAGAGTTAAGATAATCTGCTTGAGGGAAAGGGTGTTTAGTGGATTAACTTCAGTAAGGTGAGAAGTTTTTTTTTTTTTTTTTTTTTTTTTTTACACAGTGATCACCACTTATCAAGGCCCGGAAGCCACTCAGGGATAAGGGTTATTGCAAGTACATTACGTTAGTGTGGAGATTTGATGAAGTGTTTACTTAAGGGGGCGGTTCATTAGGAATTTGTTAACATTGGACTTGAACACATCCAAGTTGTAGTCCGGTGGGAAGCAGGCAGACGGAACAGAGTTCCACAGGCGTTCAGTTCTAAGAAAGAAGCTTTGTTCATGGAATCCACGTTTTGATTTAGACACAGATAAAGAGTGGGGGAAATTTTTCACAGTGGATTCAGCTAGACGGGTGTTTTTCGTGAAAGATTGGCGAGGGGGGACCAGAGATTGGAGTTCAGACGAGCACCTTCCATGAAAATAACGATAAAACAAGGATAGGCTCGCAACGTCTCTTCTGTTGCTGAGAAGGTGGGATTTATAATGCCTGCAAACAATCGACGATTCATTTTTAAGTTATTTAAATATACTTTTTCTCCCCCCACCCATTTACCCCCCTCTCTATGCATTACCCAACTCTTGGTTTTTAATATCCGTATGTAATAAAAAAAAATCTTTTCTTATAATTTATTTTGGCTTAAATTGTCTGATGACATAGGCTGGATAATTTGTTTATCCCGTCTATAGAAACAATCTTTTAATGATTTAAGCAAATACTTCCGAGGTTGAAATAAACACACACACATTATATATAACAACTGCATATGTATATGCATGTATACATTAATACAATGAAGTCAGCAACGAATATATCTTTAACACAGCAAACTTATTAAAATAGAAAAGGCTTAACACTTAAGAGGAGCAATTAAATATATTAAATGAAAGATTAGGAATAAAAGTTACATATGACTTTGTTATATCGTCAGATCAATAAGGAAAAAATAGAAAAACCTCTTCAGGCCGTGGCATTTCGAAGCTAAATGCTTCAAGATCAAAAAAGAATTCAAAACAGAAAGATCAATAGAGCAATTCCGAGAACTGATAAGTTTCACACCAGTCAAGGTGGACACTTATATCGAGATAAAAAACAAAAAACAAATTGGAATATGACAAATGGCACGATATATCTCAGAGCAGTTCTCAAATAGACGAAGAGTGGTTACGAAAACAGGCACGGTCACGTTCCTGTCAGGGTGGATACGGTATATCGATATAGAAATTTGGAATATAAAAAAGATAGTATTACTATTACTCTCACACGGGGCACAGTAAACGTAACAGAGCGCGTGTGAATATAAGCAGAAGCTGTAAAATGGCTGGTTTGCCGAAAAAAAAAGCACATATGCAAATTAAGAAAGAGCGCACGAGTTCGCGCGGGAAGAAAAAGAAAAGCTACCACGTGATTAGGAGAAGAAAAAGTGCGGTTGAAGAAGATGGATGTGTAAAATCGAAGATGAGAAATGGTTGTCTACGGCTGGCATGTAGTGGAGTAAAAAGAAAAACGCGAATCAGGGGAAATGGACATGTGGCCCCGCAGTGGCAGTGACAAACTTTTAAGCTAGTATCGAGACAGGGAGAAAGAAAAAAAAAAGATAATAAACGACTTGTATTAAAAAAAGAAAGTAAAGCCGAGTCGGATTTATTTATTTTTGTTGGTTTTCAATGGTGCCGGGCAGCGTGGGAGTCCGAGAGAGGTTTGAACTGTAACGAACGGGATTCGAGCGTAACGTGCACGTTACGTAAGAGATTGAGACAATTTGGTGTAATAAAATCATAAAGAAATCACAACTTTCTAATATATAAGAATCGATAGACGATTGATTCTATGATAAAATATACGAAGTCTGCATAAATTAAAATATCATGCTTAAGCGTATTTTATGACCAGGCTACGCCGGGCGTCCATGCTAGCTTAAATAAGTACTTTTATAGTTTTAACCAAAGAGCTACATTATCAGGGCATCTTCATTTACGTTAAACATCCACAGAATGCCAACATCAATATATTACATATGAAAGAGTTCGCTGTGGAATTTTCACAGATTCAGCTAGTTTAGTTTGATTTTTTTTATTATCTTACTTCTAATTCAATATATGTAGACGTGTGTATGTATGCCTGGTATTTATGCGGATGAAGTAAAAAAAAAAAAAATAAACAAACAAATAATAGAATATGTAGAGAGAAAGTAAAAAAAAATCAAAAC
>NC_136502.1:5966402-6026402 GCF_053919585.1 Euprymna scolopes | reverse complement strand
AAAGTATATATATGTATCCCTCGTTTTTCTTTCTTCGCTAAAGCATAAATTATACCGGATTCAAAGGTTGGGGTGGTTTTTGGCTATACTCAAAGACGCTATCCCAATCGTCGTCCAAGATGGCCTTTACCAAAGCCAGGGACCATGACCCATTTTTTTTAACTCCATCATTTTCCTTCCTTTTAATTTCGCCATCTTCTATGTTATTTCATCACCAACATTTATCATCGTTGTCTTTTTATCATTATTATTTCAGCATTTCTGTATTTGTTGAAAATAAAAGTAATCGTCATAAAAATTGCATGTTAATATTTTTGTTAAAAAAAAAAAAAAAATGACCAAACGTTAATTTATTAAATTTTGTTTGTAATGCGTTTTAAATAGATTTATAGAAACGGGTTCTTTTAAATTAGACGAAATTTGACGAAAGCGAACACTGACTACACGATTAAAAACAAAACAAAAAAAAAAATGTGAATTTCAATTTAAAATCCCGGTTTCAAAATTTTCAATTCCTTATTGAATGCTTAAAATAACATTTTTTAATGCAACAATAAATTTTTGTTCTGTAACGTGCCTCAAATGGGTTAACAACTAAATAAAAACTTGAGTTTTCAATTGAAATTATTTCGAATTACATTTCCTTTTATAATGCATCCTTGCATTTATACAAGAGGATTGGTCCGTTAGTCTCAAAATGTTTCTGTTTGGAAAAAAGCATTTTCATTGCTGTTTATTTCCTATAGAAGTGAAGTTGTTATTATCTATATATTAATACGATAAGGTGTGTTCTTTTGTGTATTCTGCTTTCCGGCAAATTTCATTGGTTGAGATTTAATTCTGGATACACATTAATTCCAGAATACACATTTTTCGAACGCTCAAAGTGGTATTCGATTAGCGTGTTCTCGCCACTATATTTGTGTTTAATTCTATAAAATTTAGGGTTTTATCTGTCTGGTAAATGCAAAAGTTGTTAAGAAATAATTGATTTAAAGTTATTCCGTAGTAAAAAACGATAACACAAATCTAATTTAAAATATTTGAGACAAAAGATTGAGTAGTTATTTGTCTTTTTCATTGTTTATTTTTTTACATATTTTATTGTTTGAGAGAGAGAGAGAGAGAGAGAGAGAGAGAGAGAGAGAGAGAGACGTTGATGTTTTCGTTAATTAAAATATTGCTACTGCTACAACATTTTCATGTAAACAAAAGCCAAGATGCCTATCTGTTATGAAATCTTGAACTTTATGAAAAGCCTCGAACTTGCTAACTAAAAAAGCGACACGTTATCAGTGAAAAGAAACTGGTTTTGTACATAAAATATTTTTTATAAGAACATTAAATCTAAAAGAAATCTATTAAATGACATTTCCTTTTTCTAAATAAATTATTCTTATTACAACATTGTTTTAAAATAGTTTCACGAAAAACTTTTTTGGTACATAAAATATTTTAATCTATATATTAATACGATAGCGTATGTGTTATTTTGTGTGTCACATTTAATTTTTTTCCGAGTGTCTGTCGTTTAATTGTTATGCCTTTCCATTTCTTGTAATAAATAATTTTACCAAGAACTCTTCGTGAGTTTTGGTTTCGGTTTCGATTATAGCTGAAGGAACTCAAATTATATATACATATATTCTTTTTTCTTCATAAGTTTTGGTGTCAGTTTCGATTCAAGGTGATGCACCCAAGCCATATGGATATATATATATATATATATATATATATTTGACATCAAAACTTTATAATATATAAGAATGGATCGATAATTGACTTTTATACTAATATATACGAAATCTGCATAAATTAAAATATCATATTTAAGCGTATTTTACGACTAGGCTGTGCTAGTTTAGATAAATACTTTTGCAGTTTTAACAAAATAATATCCGAGCGTCTCCATTTACGCTGAACATCCACAAATTGCAAACATCAATATATTACATGTGAAAGAGTCCACTGTGGAATTTCCACAGATCCTGCTAGTTGTTGTTGTTATTATTATTATTCCTCACCTCCACCCCCAAACAAGGCATATTGCCACTTGAGGCATAAGGGGCAACTATTTGGCATCGTGTCTAACAAGAGAATGAAGGGAGTTAAGCAGCAAGATGTCTGTTCATATTACATTTACATTTCTGCATGGCAGCACAGTCGGGGAAATAAGAAAAAGGGAGACCAATTCAAAAGTCTATCACTCTGAGAGAAGAAACCTTTAGAGTAGAAGACTTTCCGGTATTTAGGGACCACAACAGTAAAGGAATGAGACTTTGATGCTTATCGGGTTAATTCTGAGAAAGTATGTATGTTGTGGGGACACAAGTACTATGAATTCATCAGAAAACATTCCATTAAAGTACTTGTAAAACAATGCTTAGCACAAGTCATCGATTCATCCCAAGGCAGATTTTAGCTATGAAATAGATGAGAGTATGACACCCAGTGACACGATGCACACGTGTGAATCCAATTTAAACCACTAGACATCACACTGGCTGACATATTGCTGTCTCCTTTATAGCTGGAATCTGCCGTAGGATGAACTGATGAATAATTCTTGCCTTGTACGATATACATATTTAATACTCTTGCATAATTTGACCCCGATTCTCGGGATTTCCCATCAAGCATGGATCGGGCGAAACCGGCAATCATCGGTTTAAGCCGAGCCTTGTTCAAACGCTAAATCAACTTTCTTTTTATTTTTTTATTTACATCACTGACAAGGAGTTTTTTTTTTTGGGGGGGGGGGGGGTAATCGTACCAAATCGCAACGCCGAAACCCTCCTTCCAATAATATTCCAATAATAAACAAACATATTCTGCCAGGGACTACAGTCGTATCCGATTGTTGAAAGGGCCTATTACAAAGTAGGAGGAGAAGGATTCCACCAACCACCTGACAGTGAATCTTAAGTATGCATTTTGTAGACCCCGCGACGAAGGCAACAACGAACCATGTCGAGAGGATGTGGGAAGGAAGCAAAACAACGAAACAAGCAAGAATGCGGGACCAACGCGGAGATCTTGGGTACATATATACTTGAATTTATGTGGAGACAAAAATATGGAAACGATCCTTTTGTCTCCATCATAAATCACATTTCCGAAAGCTATCAGGTTCTTGGGGAGCTTCCTTCCATTTCCGCTACTCTCATCTCTCTCCCTCCCTCTTACATAAAGGGGGGGGCATTCTGGATGAGTACAAAAATACATAAAAACGTACCAGTCGCCATTCCCCAGTAGAGTGTCACAAGCTAATGGTAATAAGCCAACCCATTCCTTGAAATAACGAAATACTGGCTGGGAGAGTGCATCCCCGAGAAACAAGATGGCCTATATTTTATTATCTTCTCTATCTATCTTCTATATAAATAAAATGAACTCATTTTTCCCGTCTGATTTTGACATTAATAGGATTAAAAATCAAGATATTTCATGCAAATATAATATGCACAAACGGCAGAACAATATCTGAGGTGTGTTATAGGCTTATTATTTCTCAAATTCCTCGATAATCTTAGATTTCTATACTTTTTCTGCTGAGAAGTCACGGCCAAAATCGGTTAAGATCAATGGAAGCAAATGGTAAAATATTTTCTCTCTAATAAATTCCTCCTCCCCCTGCCACCACTTAACACCGTTTGGGGATCGTTCACAAGGAACAGTTGAGAAGAGAACACCGGTTTGGCTTCGTAGTTCTTTCATGTGAAGTTATTTAAAATCACTAAACTAAGCTGCAGTGCTCTGTGGCGTAGTGGTTAGCGTGCTGGACAATTCACATTATATTTTCACGTTCGCGCCGACCTACCGTAGTCGTTTTTTTTTTTTTTTTTTCCTAAACAACTGGAATGGACTTTTCTTGGTGGCCGAACTGTTAACGTTGCAGATGTTTGTTTTTTTTCACACTTTATTTTCCTACTTTTACTCATGACTCCGGGTTTGATCCTTCCTACTTACCTACCATAACATTTTTTAAAACTTCCCCCGTCCCGGAAACAAACACTCGGGCAACGCCGGGTACCCCCGCTAGTGATATAATAATGCCGCTTGGCACCAAATTAGCTTCTGGTCTATTAAATAGATTGACTTATAAGAAGCGAACTGCTTGACATAAATTTCACACAAATGCACTTTATGCATCTCGCAGTGTTTTACATAGGTTTTGTACTGGAAGGCCTTCAACAATTATCGACAATAAAAAAAAATCCGATGAAAGAAAGAACAGGTGATTTTTTTTTTTTTTTTTTTTTTTACACAGTGATCACCACTTATCAAGGCCCGGAAGCCACTCAGGGATAAGGGTTATTGCAAGTACATTACGTTAGTGTGGAGATTTGATGAAGTGTTTAATTAAGGGGGCGGTTCATTAGGAATTTGTTAACGTTGGACTTGAACACATCCAAGTTGTAGTCCGGTGGGAAGCAGGCAGACGGAACAGAGTTCCACAGGCGTGCAGTTCTAAGAAAGAAGCTTTGTTCATGGAATCCGCGTTTTGATTTAGGCACAGATATAGAGTGGGGGAAATTTTTCACAGTGGATTCAGCTAGACGGGTGTTTTTCGTGAAAGATTGGCGAGGGGGGAATCAGAGATTGGAGTTCAGACGAGCACCTGCCATGGAAATAACGATAAAACAAGGATAGGCTCGCAACGTCTCTTCTGTGGGAGAGAGGTTGCAGGGTAGAGAAAAGGGCATCCCCCACTAAGCCACAAAGTCTATTTTGTACTCTGTCAAGGCAGGATAGGCTGTTTTTAGCAGCTCCTGCCCAGATATGGCAACAGTATTCCATCCTTGGACGTACTTGGCTTTTATATAGATAGAGAATTGCATCAGTAGTGAGATATCTTCTGGAGCGGTAGAAGGATCCCACCATCTTTCCAGCGACCTTGGCAACAGACTTGATGTACGTGTTCCATTTCAGATCAGGAGTAAAGGTCAAACCCAGAAGCTTGTCAAAACACGGGGCATCACCCAGACGAGAGCCATCCATCACAATTGATGCCAGATGGGGATCAGAGCGTTGATGATGTAAGGATAGGAGTTTGGTTTTGGATGCATTAAAGGTAACCAGCCACGTCTTCCCGCACTAAACCACGCGCTCGACATCAGAGGAGAGAGAATCAGAGAGAACTGTCATTTACAGCCTTCGATGTGTTGCTGTAGATGGTCGTGTCATCAGCATAGATGTCAACGAATGATTTAATTATGTGTTTAGGGAGGTCATTGATGTAGATCAGGAAGAGAGTTGGGCCCAGGATTGACCCCTGAGGGACTCCAGCATTTATATTGCAGGCCTCCGATTTTTGTCTATCTACCACTACTCTTATGAGCCTATCAGAGAGAAATAATTTAATGATTGAGAAAACATTTCCAATTATACTGTAGCTGGAAATCTTGTTAAGTAGACCCTTATCCCATACCTTGTCGAAGGCCTTTGATATGTCAAGAGCAATTGCCCTAGAAAGGAAGCCTTTGTCAAGAGATTCACTAATCCTGTGGGATATAACCGTCAGCACATCTGCGGTAGATCTTGCAGAGCGGAAACCATATTGTGTGTCACTAAGAAGGTTGTTCCTGCTGAGGTGGTTGGCTATTTCTCTATTTAATATTGATTCCAGCAACTTACTCATGACACACAGGAGACTTATTGGTCTGTATTGAGAGGGAGATGACTTATCACCTGAATTCTTAAATACAGGGCAAACTGATGAGGTCTTCCAGGGAGTCGGAAGACCTCATTTCGACTAAAGTTAACACCTTACACAGCCTAACATCACAAGTGCATTGGAGATGTTTTATTACCATACAAGCAAAAAGGTCCAGTATATAAAATCAGCAGATTCTTTGATATGACAGGGGCGTGTTTGAAATTAATGTTTCTGTTTAGAACCATGGTACTTGACTTTTGCATTTTAAACTTTAATTCAAGCCATTATATATATAAATAATTTTATAAAATCAACAGTATGTTCTCTACAGTGCAATGTAGGATACAATATACTGTGGACTATGATAGGTTCCCAACTAGATTAGGCAATCAGTCGACTTGATTGAAAAATTGACGATTTCACGGATTTGGATGACTAAAAATATGCGAGTGTGAAACATTCATTGATCATCATTCAATCCCAGGCAACGTCGGACCTCCCTGCTAGTATTATATAGATACAGGCTTTTGTTCCATAGGAACACCAAAAGTTTGTTGTTTTCGAACTGTTGTCTTCATGTTGGTTTTTTTTAGATGTTTGTTGAACTTCCCTGCTTTTTTTTTTTTTTTTTTTTTTACTGGAATTAATGGAGGCCTACGATTGGTCATGTGACGACAAAACATTATACCGACAACCGCTGTCAACGTGAATTGTTAAATTCATGTACAGTTAAAACAAAATAAATTGTTTGGATTATTAAAATAATTTCCAATGCATTTATCAAAATCAATAGCAGGGGTACCCGACATGGCCCGGGATTAACTAAGGATCAACAAATACTCCACACTTTCAATTCTTATACTGTCATTGAAATCTGTGAAATCGCCCATTTTTCAATCAAATTAATCCACTGCCTGCTTTAGTCGGGGACCCATTGTGGTGCACTGAAACAACTTCTGACTCCTAAAAGTAACTTAGTCCACAATACATTGTCTATATTGCACTGTAAAGAATCTTAATTATATAAAATTATTTTTGTATAACGAATTAAAGTTTAATATGCTCAAAACAAACACTTATTTCGAACGTGCCCCTGTCATATCAAAGAACCTACTGTTGATTTCATACATTGAGGCTTTCTGCTTGCGTGGTGATAAAACTTCTCAAATGCACTTTGGATGTATAAGGGTTTTTTTTTTAGTCAAAATCAGCTCCTTCTTTAATCAGATTTTTTTTCGATACTTAGAAAAGGTATTCTAATACAAAACCTATTTAAAACACCCACAGGGACAAAGTACATTTGTGTGTGTGTGTGTGTGTGTTTTTTTTTTAAATCGACCCAGCCATTGTAGATTCAAAGGGAACCAACTCTCTCTAACTCAGACATGGTTCCCTTTGAATCTACAATGGCTGGGTCGATTTAAAAAAATCAAAATTAATTGGAAAAATTGGGAGTATCAGAATCGGTATCGGGAAAATTGATGCCTATTTTCCGATGTCAAAACGATTCTTTTGTCTTTGTTATTAGATTTTGTTTAAAGCAAAATCTTCAATTGCTGGTAATAAGGATACAATATTTATTGATTTTAAAATACCAGTAAAACTAAAATCGATAGATCATCCTACACAAGTGTATTTTGACGTTTAAATATCTGCATATTTAACATGTGTTTTTACGGAAATCGGGGGAAATAACAATGTTATATTTAAATAGAGATTTTTAAAGCATCGGAATTGGTAATTGTATCGGAATCGGGAATTTAGCTCGGAATCGTCCATCACTGATATATATATATATATAACAATGGTCCACAAAAATGCAATCATTTGATCCACCTCACGCTGCTCTGTGATCGTGCGGAAATGCACTTTGAAAAAAGTGAGACAGACATAACAGACATAGTGAGTTTATATATAGTAATTGTCTGTATTTTTATTTATTTTTTTTTGAGATGAGGTATTTTCATTTATTGAGATTGTCGGACTGACTTCCTCATCTTGGTTGTTATAGTCACAACGTTTCAGCCGTTTTGCCCTCCGGCCTTCATCAGGTGTTTTGTATCGAACTGGGGAACCCTTTGTTAGGAGTCTCGAACCCAACCCTTTATTATTACGGGGGTACTGTGTTCAGACTCCAGCTAGGCTCTGGGACATAGTTGCTCTGTTTTGAATGTTACTTTTTCACTGCCTTTGTTCAGGATTGAACTCAGCACCTTTGGGTAACTGTAAACTTTGATACAACGTCTAGGACCACTCGGCCATATGTCACTAGGACATATATAATAATAATAAAGGGTTGGGTTCGAAACTCCTAACAAACGGTTCCCCAGTTCGATACAAAACACCTGATGAAGGCCGGAGGGCAAAACGGCCGAAACGTTGACTATAACAACCAAGATGAGGAAGTCAGTCCGACAACCTCAATAAAGGAGTTATATATATATATATATATATATATATATATTATATATATATATATATATATAACTTGATTCGTTTCTTTTTTTTCGAAGCAAATGAATTTTATTATTATATTTGAATTCATGTTTTGAAACCTGACGGAAATCATAAATATATGGCGTCACGCCAAAGCTATAATTATTCTGTTAAGGTAATGTTTTAAGCTCTATTTCCAAGAAAGTCAATATATAGGTCAGTTGATGGAACCTCAAACTGAAGATTTCAATTTTTCTGTTTCGATCTCCGGTCATAAATTACATTTTATTTGTATGAAATTTATTTGCTGCAAGATTTTTTTATTTCTAAAAGCAAAAGGAAAGGAAAAACACACTCATTCTTTGCAAAGAAATAAGATCGTGAAGATGCTTATTAAAAAAGGGAGGGGGGGTGAAATATGCTTATTAAAAAAGGGGGGGTGAAAAGCAACTTTAGGTAGAATATTGTAATTGTACCTCAATTTATAGATGAAAGAATTAAACGTCTTGAACTTTAAATACTAACCGGCTTTTAAAACTCACTCAAAAAGTAAAATACAGGGCATATCACGGGAAACGGATGTTTGTAAGGTAAACTAAAACTCTGCAAATATATCAACAAAAATTTTATGATGTACATAAAAAACATTTACTAAACACGTGCTAAAAACATCCGTTTCCCATGACTCACCCTGTACTAGTGCTACCAAACTAACCGGTATGAAAATACCAGCTCCCTGGCAACAAATGCATCAAACACTGAAGTTTGTTTTTGCAAAACTCAATTCCATTCTACAAAGCCAAAAACAAAACAACCAATACCTGCTTTCGCCCTCTTCCATTGTTTTGACACGAGTGGCAACCTGTGCTATTTAACGATATGATCCTTCTGGTTGAGCAATCAATAATGCACGTAAGTGGATATGCAATACTTCATCTCTCGCAGTCCAGCAAAAAATGATAAATGCGGGAGTACCTCAGGGGTCTATCCTTGGACCTTTATTATTCCTGATATTCATAAATGACCTCCCTGATAAAATTGTTTCGAAGAGGAGTATATTTGCTGATGACACCACTCTCTATAACAGGCATGAGGGGAAAACAAATAAACACATATCTAAGGAATTGGAAAAAACACTAGAGGAAGACCTCCAGTCTTTAGTGGAATGAGGACAAAAATGAATGGTCACATTCAATGCTGCCAAGACTAAGCTTGTTTCCTTCAATAACTACAAGAAACCTTCTCTACCACCAATAGCAATGGCCAAGAACATATTGCCTGAAAGTACTTTTTTTAAATTCCTCGGCCTAATATTTACATGAACTGGAATATATACATTGAGAGCATTGCCAAGGCTGCTGTAAAGAAGGTGGGCTCTATTGTGATCGAAAATTACTTACGCCTGAAAGTATCCTGTACCTCTATAAGGCTACCATTCGCCCATGTATGGAGTACTGTTGTCATATTTGGGCTGGTGCATCTGCTGCTTGTGTCTCACTCCTGGACAGAGTCCAAAACAGAGTCGCCAATCTGATAGGTCCTGAACTGTTATATAGGCTTCAGTCTCTGTCCCATCGATGAAATGTTGCATCCCTCTGCCTGTTCTACAAATACTTTAATCGTGAACGCTCTGACAAACTGCAAGCACTTGTACCTCCTCGACGTGACTACCTCCGACAAACAACCGTAAATTATGTCCCCCGATAGTAGCCCCCTACTTCAAAGTGGCACTGTGCCTTGTTTCGGTTGAAAATTGAATAAAAAAAAGAGAAAGATTTTCTCAACTTACCAGTTACATATCTGTAAGAGATTTCCTCTGGCCAATCTAAACATACTAGAACTTTCCAATCTGCTTATCAGCCAACTGGTTATTTGTTTCCCACGAAACAAAATGTGACACAAGGTCGGTTTAATGTGGGAGAAAACCATCTCCCCTCAAAAGGGGATTCTACAAAAATAAAATTGCCTTAGTATAGCTTATAAGCCAACTGTATTGGCTTCTATTCCGATATTTTTAGTTGAGCTCAACTAATCACAAACTATATACTAAATTCAATTTCTAAGAAGCCCGGAGGAGATATCTGTGGAAACATTATGAAAATAATAAGTAATGTGAGAACAGCAATACAAATAATATCAAATTCTATGCTATTTAAAACTTATGTGTGACAGACGGATAGACACAATATTTCAGAGATGCGTAGGACGTATGTAAAACAACGCAGATAAAAATGGTAAATTAGAAACGAGATCAGTTTTGAAAATAAAATGACCCGAAACAAAATATAAGTTTAAACAAAAACAAACAAAATGGAAAATGGAGTTGATAAATGGCGTTGTTCATTTTATAGCTTTTTATTTGTTGTATTCATCCTTTGCTAGAAGACATTTATCAAGTTCTGTTGAAGTTTTCAGGTGTTTTTTTTATCATTTGACTGGAGATAATTTATTTATTATTAATGGACAGCATCAGAACGAAGACAAAAACAGAATTGGAATATTTTTTGGGGTTTGTTTTGTTCTTTTTAAAGAGAACTAACATTTGGAGATATCAAAAGATATCAAAAGATATCAAAAGATATCAAAAGATATCAGGCAGTGTCAAAAGTAAATCTATTTTATTGAACTCCATATCTTATCTCATTTAACCCAAACTCGAAGGGATTACATACAATTTTAGCCAATTCCATGTACAATCTGAAATACATCTATTGAATAAAAGGCAACAGTTTTGGAAATGTCGCGGATACACAAAACAAATAAAAAAAAAATAAACGAAAGCAACAACAAATAAAAAAATAAACGAAAGCAACAACAATATTATATTTTCAAAACAGAAAGATTAGAGGAATGCATCGGTTTTTCAGTTTTCAAAAAATTAGGATGGATGAAAAATTATGGAGTGTCAAGGGGAGAGTGGAGAAAATATGACCAGTCATTTATTTCTGGTTCGAGTCTCAAGAGTTTTTTGCCAACTCAAACCCACATAATTTAAGGAGAGTAAAAAATGGATTTGGTTTACTTTCGGCAACTCACTTCCCTTATTTCCTTCTTTAGTCTTCATATTACATGAACGATGTTTCAGACAAAAGAGAAAGAATTGCTGTTTTCTGGGCCAGAATCTATTCCATCTGACACTTGTGAGCAATTTATTTTGGTCATTGAAGTAGTAGTATTTTTTGTAGCTCCTCATATCACGTAGCTCTATACATTGCCTTCCATAAACACCGCTTGTGTGTATATCTCTCTGTTTGTATGTCTAGCTAAAAGTAATAAACAGCTAAACAAATACCCAGAAAGTTGGTATTTTATTAATCAGTGTATCTTCAGATAAAACATGGGGGGGGGGGAATAAAAAAATTAACCCTGAACTACCGCAGATTTTGTCAGCGAGTGTCAGTTTTTTTTTTTTTTCACATCACCACTTATCAAGGCCAAGCTACGTAATCTTATATATATATATATATATATATATATATATATATATATATATATAAGGCAAAAGTGGCACGCGCATTTTTGTATGTCCAAGAAGGGCTTTTTCGGGGAGGGTGTTCTTAAAGGTGTTACTATTTTGGAGAACTTTTTATATACTCCCTAGATATAATATTTACGATTTGCGAACGGACGTCGTCTCTACATTTATTTTGATCGACTTTCATAAAATTCCCTCTATTCCGTCCTTTTGCGTGTTTGTCGTTTTCGTATAAATAAAGTGAATCAGTTCGCCGGCTGTCCAGCCAGGACCTCTAAAAAAGCAATTAGCTTTGATCATTGTGGGGGAACCCTCCATGTCAAACAATTGCTATTCATTTGGAGAGCTCCCCTTCTTGAGGGGAGCTGGTTTTCCCCAATATCGTGGGGAAGCAGAAACTGACTTGCAGTCAACCTTCGTTTCTGTGCCTGCGTGAACCTATTCACTTCAAGTCAACTTTTTAATCGTTAAATTTTGAACGCATTTCACTTCCTCTCGCCTCGTAGCGTAGCGATAAGATCTCAGCTTTTCTTTCACTTTCTTCTTTTCTGCCTTCGCGTTACGGGTTCGAGCCTGCCTCCCTTCTAACACATTTTTTTCCAAACACCCACCAATTATTATATAATTCTCAGATGTCTGTGTTTGTATGTGAACTAAAAACTGTCATGCGCATCATACACGCACTAACTCGGCATCGTAAGAGTGTGATCTATCAGACAATATACAAAAATAGAAAAAAAATGGTAAATTATTTCGTGTAGAAATAACGTTTTCTTTGAAGTGGGCGTCAGATAAATACCTGCCTTTAGACGCGATTTGTAAATCGCACATGCGCTATTCGTCTATACCTTCTTTCGTTGGAAATAACTAAATGTCTTAGCATCTGCGTAATCGTGGCCACGTCGGTAAAAGCGTTCACTCACTATCTACAGTTATGCAAGTTCGTGCCCGGCACGCGTCATTTATTTCTTTTTTTGCTTACGGGACACTCGATTTTTTTTTATTTGCCCTCTCCTCCCACATTTTTTTATGACCGGGCAACGTCCTCCGCCTTCGTTGTCACTTTTTTGCCCCTCCCCCCAAACCCACTGTCACAATTTTTATTTTTTACGACTCCCCCGCTTATTTGTTATATAAAGGAGAGATTCTGTGTAATTTTTTGTTTGTCTCGCTAAACTTGAAATCCAAATCAGACGAGTATAATTCTGGTACTCTCTTGAAGGACAGGGACTCAGACGGGTGAAATTTAGAACAAAATATTCATATTTTCTACCTTAATGACAGTAGAACCTGATGGGGGTCCCGTAAAATCGTCTCTTTTTAAACGATTTTAACATCTGTGCATGCGTGAACAGCTTCGCCTTTTGTATACGTTAAGTACATAAATTTGCAAGGGCATGGTATGACTATCACCCGTGGTCGAATGTGTTAGAAGGTTGTCTCATAATTAGTTTTTGCATTTGCGTTCGCGCCCACCTTACAGCGGACGTTTCGTTTGGTTTCATTTTTTTTAACATATTTTTAAAACGTATATTTCGGTAAGCCTTTGTATTTAAACAGTTAAAATATTTTTTTTAAAGTATTTTTTATTTTGTCACAAACTCAATTTCTATGGAAAACGTTTCTTACCTAGAGCTGCCCGCCTCTGAAACAACGCTGCGGTACTGCTTCCCAGCTGATTATAACATGGCCGTTTTCAAATCTAACGTGAACAAGTTCTTGTAAAGCTATTTTCTTGAATAATCAAATTCTATCCAACTTCCACCGTTACTGATCATTAGAGTTGTTTTATGTTGTGTGTATTTATATGCTCTATAACAACGTACATGTTGAATAGGGTTTTTATATTTTATCTGTATATTCATGTATTTGTAAATGCGTGTATGTATATACGTTGTATCATTTTGTTGATCGTCTAGTGTGTATATTTTAACATTTATGCAACAGTTCTAACAGGAAACGATTGACGTGGGCGTATCGAAACAGTTGTAGACAAACATTTCTTTTTAACAGATGTAAATAACACAACACATACCTGAATTATTTACAAACATTTATTTTCAAGATTCGGCCGGCATCTTCAGAGATTACACGTTTTTACATCTCGGCTGCCTGAGATGACGCCGCCCCTGCGCCATGGAGAGACCCTTTTCTAAGACGTCTGTTCTCTCTGATGTTCAGCTCACAACTCGCTAGAATTTCCCCAAATCTACATTTCACCACGTGTTTCATTACGTGTCTCAAACCAACAGCTGATGTAACCCCAATCTAGTTATGCGAACCAAATATATATTTTCACGTTCCTTTTACCATATTATTATGTCAAACATTTTTTCCTAATATAATTGTTTATTTTTCTAATCATAATAATTGATCCAACGATCCGCTATCACTCAAATCAATTAATAATTGCCACAGTTAACAGATACTACGCTATGATCATAGCCCAAAGGGTCACAACATTAGTCTCACCGACCACCTGCCATTCATTAACCCTTATCCTCGAGTGGCCTCCGGGCCTTGATAAGTGGTGACCCCCTATGATAAAAAAGCTTGTTCACAAACGTGTCTAGATTCACCTTTGATGTCATATCAGGCCACTGGAACTGTTTTCAAAGGAAATTTTGACCGATGTAAAAATCGACTCCAGAAACCCATAATAACTAAGAACTATATGCAAACCGATGTTAGAAACTCAATGTAATCTTCGACTTTTTCCAGGTGTATCTTGAACTCTGGAATCTTTCTGCTGAACTTGGGAATCTGCACAGAATTTCAAACGGAACCCTTTATTTAATCCACGGGTGCAGCATGCTCTCATTCCGTCAGCTAAGATACACCTGAAGAAGGTCGAAGGTTATGTTGACAGAAACGTTGTGAAAATAGAATGAAAAGAGTCGTCTAAAGAATTCAAACAATAGAGAGAAGAAAGAAAGTTAAAAAAAAAAAAATTTTAAACTTGCTTATTCGTATGAAAAGATTTGGTTGGTTGTTTTTGTTTTATAGCATATCAACCCTTTTCAGGTAATTTAATACCAAATCCAGTTATATTGAAGGAAAGTTTTTAATAGAAGATATTTGTTTTTGTTTCAAATTGGTTTCTATTTAACCCATACTTAGGACCCTAACAGGTACTACCATTCCGAGTCAGAGTGGACCTGGAAGCAATGGCAATTAAAGGGTGGCGCCATACTCCCCAAAGCCCGCAAGCTAGGGACTCACCATCGGATATAGTTTAAGATCATATCCAGGACACGTATGAAAAGATTTTACATTAAATAAACGTATCAAGCAAATTCCCATGTAAACTTCGATATCTTTTTTTTTAATCTGAAAAGTTGGTGATTAGTTTTCCAAAAAATTTAAATAAATCAACAAAACTATCAGTGGAACAAAACGCTATGATATTGCTTCCCCGCTGACTACGATATAGTCGTTTTAATTCCAACATCCACCCTTATTCTCGAATAGCCTTCAGGCCTTGATAAGCGGTGACATGTTAATACAAAAAAATGATGGCTCCAATTATCTAACACGATGCTATTATGTTTTTCTACCAAATTGTTGCTCTTTTTGTAAAATAGGGTTAAAAAAAATGATTGCATTATCGTTTGGTCATCATATAATGGAATCAAATTGTTATTAAACTGATGTGGAATGCTAACACCCCTCTTGACAATAATAGACTCTGCCTGGAAAGGACTGTAAAGGTAAATTTATAGGTATGGCCAATAATGGCGAAAAAAAAATAGGGGGGGGGGTGCAGTTTTGAAAGCAGATTTATCATAATTGTTTGTAGGTTTTCGACTACTTTTTCATTGTATTTGAAAGATTAAAGCCTAAAGTTAATTTCCAAAACGAAAAAAAATATTTGTACACGTGAAAAAAAATTATTAAAAATGCTTTCACGACAACATTCGGAAGCTGAAAAGTGCAGCTAAATTTTGAAGTTAAATAAATTCACTGTAAAAATCTTGAAAGATGAAGATTAGTTTTGGGGTCTATTTCAAAAGATAATTAGTAAAGTCCTAAGATATTGAATTAGATCAAAAAAAAAAAAAAAAAGAAAAAAAGAAGCTTAATTAGCCCCTAAAAACAAGAGATTCTGGCTTTGCTGAAACAAAACAAAACAAGTCGTTCTACAAATGCCCCAAATGTCAGAAAGGCTGTCTGAAAATGACGTCAGTTAGTTGGAGGGAGGTAGGGAGTTATGTGTTGTGTTTTTTTTTCTCAGCCATGCACTCGTACATTCTTATCGTAAACGTTTGTATAATTTTTACCATTTTTAATTTAATTATTTTTCTGTATTCCTGCTTTTAAATAAAAAAATGTTTTTTTCAAGATTATATAAAACTATGTTACACTGAAAATTACACGCTCATTCAAGCAAGGAAAATATTAGAATCTTACATATAAAAATTGCGCAAAACATGTAATCTAAGAAATATTTTTTTGCAATTATATTTTTTGTGTGTAAATATTAAATAAACAATGCTTAATTTAATGATTAGATTGATAGTTCGAGAAACTAATTTTTCTTCAAGTTATATCGAATTTATGAATACAAACTTTAAGGCCTTTTTTTCGTAATGTTCCCGAAAAAAATAATTTTTCTTTTTTTTTTTTTAGTGAAAATCTACAATGCTTTATTTGCATAAAAAAGCAAACATAAATTCATTCCCTTTGTTTTTTACCACTGGAAAGCATAACTTTAATAATGGTGTTTTTTTGTTCAAACAAAATAATATATTTCCACTAAAATTCAAATAAAAATTGAGTTCATTGTATTCTGTGATCAATGTTTAATAAATACTGACAATTTCATTAAAATTGGTTAATTTCCGAATTTTTGTTGAATTTTTAAGTAAAGGGATTAGATAAAATGTTTATACATCGGCTAGTCATTTTGCACGAATCTATATATTTATTCATCGTTTTCTAGCCGCTATTCCCTCTGTTCTTTGTATACCAAACAATTTTTGGAATTTATTATGCCCATATACTTTTATCTTATTTTCATGAATTGATAGGTGCTTTTCGTCTGATTGAGTTAAGGGCAGAATAAATTCATTGATTGATATAATTTAATGAATGATTTTGCGCTACGAAACAGGTGCTGTCAAGAATTGTGCACGTCAACATCTTGAAATTTGGAATATAGGCTTTTGTCATTTATTTGTTAAATGCGCTGTAATTATATTGATCTTGATAAATTAAAGCAGTGGTATGAATAAAAGGTGAAATATAATTGAAGAAACATATATATATATATATATATATATATATATATATATATATTATTCACAGAGTGTTTCGTATCACAGTTTTACTAGATATACTACTACTTTAAACTGAGATTGAAACCCAAACTTTTATTTGATACTTGGAGGTGTTCCTCCATTGCACAATCAACACAAGCCAGAAATGGACAACTTACTGTTTCTATTAACCAAGGAGTGCTCTATTCGTTTTTATGAAGAGGTTTGCATTATCATTAAAACAGCTGTCGATTTCCCTTCCCTGAATGCTCAATATTTCTTTTTTTTTATATCATAGCTTCTAAGTAATGTTTCTATTCATCTGTAAAGTTATCTCCAATGTGAAAACATGTCTTATTTCACCGCCAGGCTTTTACATATCGAAAATGCATAATTTATAACAAAACTGTCTGATATCATCCTCCACTCCATCTTTGTTTTTTGGGGTTTTTTTGCTATAAATATGATGAATAGTAGAAACTTTTGATAAATCATTTTATAATGATATTAATCCTTCCTTTTTTCTTCCTTTTTACAGTTTGTGACAGTAAATGATCTATTAGTCGCAGGTCATTTTCTTTGGTAGTCTGAGTAGTATACGTTCAAAGTGCTAGTCTAGCAGTACTGAAGAGTTGTGATACCACGAAACAGTCTGTCACTGGATATATACATATATATAAAATCAATGAATCTATTTTGCTATTAACTCCTACAGAAATTATATATATATATATATACTAGCAGGATACCCGGAATTGAAACCAAAACAGTTCTCCAGTGTTATTTATTACACTGAGTTAAGTCCATATGTGCATAAGAACTGTTAAACGTATGAATATATATTTGCATAGAAAATACACGTTTAGCTGACTTATGCCAGTAAAGTTCCAATATTTTTCAATTTTAACAGCTTAGCAGCTATTTTTACCGGCTAAAACCAAATCCAATTTGTTTCATAAGCCAGAATACCCTATATATAAAGTTTCAAGTCTGTAGAATGATAATTGACAGAGTTGTTTGGTAGAGAACTTTCTGTGCACAAACAGACAAGGTCACACACACATTTTTTACATATACTGACAGGCCACTCTGTGTTTCCTAGATATAAAATACGCTTAAATATATATATATATTTTTTTACAAGGAAGTCACCACTTATCAAGGCCAGGAGGCCTCTCAAAGATGAGGGTTAATGAGTGTACGCTAGTCAATAGGACAATATCGTAATAATCGTTAGTTGTGGAAATTTGGTAAATTACATTACTTAAGGGGACAGCTCATAAAGAACTTGTTTACGTTGGACTTGAAGATGATAATAGTGTAGTCAGCTGGAAAGTAAGGAAACGGAAGAATGTTCCACAGACGTGAAGTTCTAAGAAATTTTTCTTACGAGTTGTTTTCTGCCAAACTTGTATACTTCAGCTGATATGCCGTCAATTCCTGGAGATTTGTTCATTTTAGTTTTGTTAATTGCTTCCCTTACTTCCCCAAGAATTGGTGTATCATTCAGGTCCATCTGCTGGGGGAAGACTATTATGTGGCTTAAGATCTCATCTTATTGGATTCTACATTCAACAGGGTGGTGAAGTACTCTTGCCATCTTTGAATTAACTGTTTTGGTTGGGTTAGTGTAGCGTTTCCATCTTCTAATAAGAGAGTGTTAGTCATCTGGGCTCTGACGCCATACACTTCCTTTAGTGACTTGAAGAAACCAGCAGAATTGTTTTCCTCCGTTTCTGCATATCTTCAGCCTTTTTCAGCCACGAGGTGTTTTTCATTTCTCTTAGTTTTTTTCTGAACTTCTGCTCTCACTTGTTTCAGCTTCTGGCTTGCTCTCGTTAGGTTTTAATTTAAACACTCGGTTTCTTTCATCTATTCCATCTCTAATTTCTTGGTCATTCTTGTTGAATCCGTCTGCATTCCGTTTCTTTGTGTAGCCAAGTGCCTCTGCCGCAGCAGAGAATACAGGCCTGCTTAGCAAGTCCCACGTTTGTTCTGGTGAATCCGAATCATCAGTGGTTTGTTTTAATGCTGAGTTGATTGCAAGTTGTAGTCTATCTTGCCATTTTCTATCTCCGAGCTTTGATGTGTTTAGCCTTCTCTTGCGCTTCGTTGTTGCCCTGCTGTACACAGGTTTTATGGAGAACTTGAAAGTAGTCTTGATTAGGTAGTGGTCTTTGGCAATCTGGTCGTCGCATAGCTCTTGTGTTCTTGGCATCTTTGAGGTCCTTCCTTCTTCTAATAACATAGCCAGGAAATGGGTCTCTTTGACCTGGGATGTTCCCAGGAGTAGTAATGGTTATCCGAATGTTGGCAATAAGTGTTCATAATTGCCAGTTCAAACTCCGTACACAAACAGAGCAGCAGTTCTCCATTTGAATCGGGATTTTCCTTTCCAAACTTTCCGAGAACAAGACTCCATGTATTGTAGTCATGGCCCACTCTGGCATTGAAGTCACTGAGGAGAACTAGCCCTCCTTTTCCTCATATGGGTAGGTCATTGTCAGTGCGTAGACGTTGATGTTACGGTTATGGGATGTGGTGATTCACAGTGTTATTATCCTTTCAGAGAGTCCACTAGAGTTCTTTGAGTCTGTTGGCTAGGTCATTTTTATTGCAAAAGTGACTCCAGCCCTTTTAGGTTGATCCTCAGGACAGCCCTTCCAGAAGTAGGTTCCTCCTGCTTCTTTCAGTTGGCCTTCCCACCGAGTCTTGTCTCTTGCAATGCGGCTATGTCGATATTTATATTCTTGAGCTCCAGATCTATGAGTGCCGTTCTTCTATGTGATTTGTCACCGGAGTCTGTATTGAGTGTAGTTCTCACGTTACATGTAGCGATGTTGAAGTTTTGAGTGATGTTATTTCTTCTTCTGTTGTTACCGCTGGATCGGAGATCCACTGCTTGCAGTTTGACAGTCAGATAGTCTTTGGATGAGCTTTGTTTACCTCACCTTTTATAGGTTGTTTTAGGAAAGACATTTTGCTTATGGAATTTTCGTTTAGTTTTAACTTCAGAGGGAGAAAGGACAATAGTGGTTGTAGCTAGACAAGTGTTGCTGTGAATTTTTTTACAGGAAACGATAGATTGGAGTTCAGTCGAGCACCTGTCATGAGATTAACGATAGAGCAGATAGAGACTAGCAATTTCTCTTCTGTGAGAAATTAACTGCATGAAGGAGAAGAGAGCATCCGCCACTAGATTTTTAAATCGGTTATGTACTGTATCATATTGGGAACGAGTGTTCCAGATGTGGCAAGAGTACTCCATCTTAGGGTCTATTCGGCTCTTGTATAAGTAGAGAATTGCATCATAAGTGAGATAGCTTTTGGAGCTGTAGAATTATCCAACCGTTTTTCCAGAGATTTTTAGCAGCAGATTTTATGCACGTTTTTTTTTTTTTTTTTTTTTTATTACATTTTCACCCCAAACAAGGCAAATTGCCACTTTGGTGTAGGGGGCTACTATCAGGGGCAACAACTACTGGGGTACTATGTAGGGATTTGGGCAGCAAGGTGTCGGTTCACGTTACACTTGAACTTCTGCACGTCAGTACTGTTGGGGAAGCAGGGACCTGGAATGGAATTCCAGAGTCTTGCGGTTCTGGGGAAGAAACTATTGGAGTAAAAAGATCTTTTACATCTAGGGACCTCTACAGTGTGGGGGTGGGATCTAGTAGCCTGTCGGGTTTGTCGAGGGTGCTCGCGTCGTGGGGGCACAAGTGCTTGCAGTTCGTCAGAGCATTCACCACTAAAATACTTGTAGAAAAGGCAGAGGGATGCAACATTTCGTCGATGGGACAGAGGCTGAAGCTTAGATGCCAGTTCAGGGCCTATCAGGTTTGCGACTCTCTTTTGAACCTTGTCAAGGAGCGAGAGACTAGTAGCAGATGCACCAGCCCAGATGTGGCAGCAATACTCCATACATGGGCGAATGGTGGCCTTATAGAGGTACAGGATACTTTCGGGTGTTAGTAGTTTTCTAGCACGGTAGAGAGAGCCTACCTTTCTTGCAGCGGCCCTGGCAATGCCTTCAATGTAATTGTTCCAACTCATGTTTCCTGTGAACGTTAGGCCAAGGAGTTTGAAAGATGGACTCTCAGATAAAGAGTCGTTGGCCATTGCTATGGGTGGTAGAGAGGGTTTCTTGTAATTATTGAATGAAACTAGTTTAGTCTTGGCAGCATTGAATGCGACCAACCACTTTTGTCCCCATTCCACTACAGATTGGGGGTCTCCCTCTAGTGTTTCTGCCATTCTATTCCAAGTATGACGTGAAGGTCAGCCCCAGAAGCTTATCAAAAAGATAATCATCTGTATTAAGTGTATCAAAGTGAAGATCCGAGCGTTAATGGCAAAAGGAGAGGATATTGGTTTTTAACGTGTTAAAAGTTAACTAGTGCCGCCATGTGTTGCCTGCATCGATGTTGATAAATGATCGAATCTAATTTGGAAGATTAGTGATGAAGATCAGCAAAATGGTTGGGCTAAGAATCTTGCTTATCTGAGGTCTGCTGACTATTGATCGAATTTGAATTTCTGAATGAGAAATTGTGCCCATATTATGCTGCTCTCAACAAGTTTTTGAAATACTCCAAAATAACATCTGGGGACTATTTGAAGATTTCCAATGCAAAGTGCGATAAATCCAATTCATTAAAATTTAGAACTTATACAATAAAAAGATGAATATAAAATATTGAAACTTATAATAATATACAACATGCCAGTTGAAATAAAAACCGCTCGGCGAATTAAAAAGTTATCCAACAAAGTCGGAACAAAGAACTGGGTCGTGTTCAATCAGACGTGCTTGAATATATATATATGTATATATATTGAATTGAAAGCCAGAAGAGTTTCCAATAGGTTGGTTGGTTGTTTTTGTTTCACGGCATATCAACTCTTTTCAGGTTATTTAATGCCGAATCCAGTGATTTTGAGGAAAAAGTTTTTGATAGAGTATATA
Organism: Euprymna scolopes; assembly: GCF_053919585.1. Lineage (NCBI taxonomy): Eukaryota > Metazoa > Mollusca > Cephalopoda > Sepiida > Sepiolidae > Euprymna > Euprymna scolopes. Next base: position 6,004,608 of record NC_136502.1, on the reverse strand, counting down.
TTTTTTTTCAAGTCGGTTTCTATTTAACTCATAGTTGGGATCCTAACAGATACTACTACTCCGGGTCAGAATGGACCTGGGAGCAATGGCAATTCAGGGGTGGCTCCACACTCTCCAAAGCCCACAAGCATCGGATATAGTTTAAGGTCATATCCAGGCCCTTCTGATAGGTAGCTAATCTGTACAAGTTTAGGAGACGAAAAATAGTTTTCGGTAGGTAGTAGATCTGTATAAGCCTTCGACTTTAAAATTTTGCAGGCAAAGAGCAAAGATCTTTCCCATGTTATTGAAAACTTATGTGCGGGAATTCTTAATGTCCAATATTTTTATGGAGCAATTCCGGTTTCTGATTGGCTGCAAACAAAACGTGAATCAATTTGATTGGTAAGTTTCTATTGCCAGGGTTAGGGATAGGGTTGGGTTAAGTAGAACTTTCCAATTTTCTTTGATCATACTTTCATATATATTAAAAAAAAAATATTATACTAATAATATGTAGCAATAATATGTAGTGATACGAGATTCAAGGGTGGCAGGGAATCTGTGAGGAATGGTGAGAGGTGTGGAAGGAGTAAGGAAGTCAGAACACCAGAGTTGATTGGCCAAATAAAGAATTTCATGAATAAGATTGTCATGTGTCTATAGAGAAAAGTTTTATGTCAGAGTAGGAACAGTACACACAATTATTTGCAAGGAATTGAAGATGCAGAAGATGCGCCAGTGCACGACTCCATCTTTATCACAGACTATTTGCATCAAGAGGAGATTACTTTGAAGGGGACTAGAGTTTCATGTGTGTACTATCAATAAAACTACCCATACAAAAAAAAGTTTAAAAACTTATTTAAGGCACCTTGTAAATCAATCAATGCCTCCATTCAGTCTTGAAAAACAAAAAATATCCGGGGCAACTGCACATGTAATTGTGAGGCAAGGGTTAAGCAATCGCCAACCACACCTCTCCTAAATCGGCACTGTTTTAGTCCAGTGGCAAGGAGAAGTCCAGGACGACATAAAACAATGTCGAGATAAGTGGAGAGTACATACAGCATCTGGAAGTCTCAAATGGTCACCTATTTAGTACTGACCAGGTTCTACATTGCTTAACTTCAGTGATCCAGCAGGAATTGGTGTGTCAACATGATTATGCTGTATTACACCTCAAATAATATAATTAGTAAGAATATGCATCCAGAACAAAAATAAGTTTAAAGCTCTTAAAATTCATATTCGAATGATTCACAATGGATAAAGTGCTTGGTTACATTTTGTAGGTTGAAGGTTCAATGTTCAGGGAGCACGACACTCAAAATGCAATTGCGAATTATTTAGGACTTCTATGATAGCATGCTTGACACGATGGTTTAAATAGAGGGTTTCGTTCAAATTTCCATGCAGATTCACGAGTTTGACAGAAAAATTCCAGAGTTCGACAAGACGCACCTGAAGAACGTCTAGTTGGGAATCATCTTGATTGATTGGAAAATATATTTTTTTTTTATTCACAAGCAAATGATTAAAAGTAATAAGTAATAATCAGTTGCACAGTTACACTCATCTGGACACCCAAAATACAATTATAAATTACTTAGGACGTCTATTAAGTCATGGCTGATGGAACAAGAGCAAGCTACCTTCATGGTTTAAATTCAGGCTTTCATTCAAAATTCTGTACAGATTCCCGAGTTTAACAGAAATATTCCAGACTTAGACAAAATACACCTGAATATAATCGGAGTTTACATCGGCCAAAACGTTGTGATAACACTCAAGGTCGGAAACAGTATTCCAATAATACAAATAATATTTTACAGAGATAACTTTGAGGATTTATTCTCACGTTGGAATCGTGTCTGCCAAAAAGGTTAAAAGAGAGAAAGCAAGAGTTGAAAATCGAAAGTAAAACTAATCTATGAAACAAATTAAATCTGAGAACGGAAATATTTCGAAGAAAGCAACGCGAAACTCATTTCAAAAGAATTTCAAAGAATTCAAAAGAAAATGAAAAGATTGTTTTGAAATTTTCGATGGCGAAAATAAATATCGGCAGAGGCAAAGATGGGCGTTGTTACTATTTTGGATTTGGTAGCACCATGAAAGAGCAGAAAATGTCGGTATAAATAGATTGAAAGAAATAAAGTTCAATTGCAATGAAAAAAAACAAAAAAAAAAAAACAAATACACCGACCATCGTTATTTGCATTCACATGAAATACCTGGTGGGTTCGAAAAAAAAAAAAAATTGTAAAGGTTAATAATATCACTAGAAGAGTTTGGAAATTCGGTTTTACAAAATTTATTTTCATTTAATTTCTGAGGGTTTTTAATTCTTTTATGCTCAGTATCTTTCAGATCCAATTTTATGATTTTCATTTTCTTTTAGTTAAAAAAAAAAAAAAAAAAAAAAAAAATGGAAAAGAAAATTCTTAACATTTTCTTTTCCTTCTGTTTTTTTTGTCTTTTTTAATTTCTCTTTAATTTTTTGTATTCCGTTCCTCATATTATTCTTGACCTTCCTCCTTTCTATTTTTTATTCATGAAAACTTACCTGGTGCGATGGAGAATAAAGCTTGATAGCATGAGAGTCAAAAAGATCCATAGCACGACTGGTGGAGAAGGATGATGAGCAGAATGAGGATGCTGGAAAACAATGATGAAGATAAGGATGATGATGAGATGGATGCTGGAGAAGGAAGATGAGAATGCATATATGCTTTCGTTTATTTTTTTATCACCAAGTAACCTTTCTTTGTTGTTCATTACCCAGACGACATTCATTCTTTAAAAATTTTGAAATTTTAAAAAGAAAAGTTAAATTACAGCTTATTAAATAATATTCTTAACTTCATTATTCTTGACGGCTCAACTTTTACATTTTTTTTTTGTTTTGGAGAAAGATATATTTTCTCCCAAAATGATTAAAGCCGTCACACAATCCTGGATATTTTTCATTAATATGTGGCGTGGTCAGCGGCTTTGATAGAAGCTACTTTGGATTATATGAGCATCTTTGAATAGTCTCAAGAACCACACCCACATTTAAGTTGAATTGGTATAAAACGTGGACAAACCCTTCCTAGATCTCCGTTCGCGAAGCCATGAGAAGTCAAATTTTTGTATTCATAATAAAGTCAACGAGTGTCTGCATACGAAAAACAAATTCTTAAAGTAAAACGAGTTTGTCCCCGATTTGATATTAATGGCGCTCATCTCAAAGAAGCTTCCTGTTTCGACAAGCCTTTGACTTTCACTCGTGACCTGAAATGGAAGCTTAAGCTTTACATCAAATCAGTTGCCAAGGTCACCAAAAACTGGTTGCGTCATTCTACCGCTTCAGAAAGTATCCCAACGCAATCCTTTACCTGTATAAGAGCCAGGTACGTCCTAAAATGCAGTACTGTTGCCAAATCTGTGCAAAAGCTGCTGGAGCACTATCCAACCTCGACAAAATTCAAAACTGGCTTCTAAAACCTACATGGTGATGCTCTTTCCTCTTCCCTGCAATCTCTTTCCCACAGAAGAGACATTGTGAGCCTGTCTCTGCTCTATTGTTATTTTCAACACAAGCGCTTTTCTGGATGTCAATCTGTTCCCCCACCCTTGTCAAACTTTCATAAAAAAAGCAAAAAAAAAAACACTTGTTTTAGTTGCAGCTCCTGTCAACAATTTCCTCCACTCTCTATCTGTACCTTAATCTAAATGCAAATTCCATAAACAAAACTACTTTCCTGGAACTGTTCACCTGTGAAACTGTTTCGCTGGTTTGCTTTCCAGCTAACTACAATATGGTAGGTCCAGGATATGACCTTAAACTATATCCGATGGTGAGGCCCTAAGCTTGCAGGCTTTGGGGAGTGTGGAGCCACCCTTTCATTGCCATTGCTCCCAGGTCCACTCTGACACGGAGTGGTAGTACCTGTTAGGGTCCCAACTATGGGTAAAATAGAAACTGACTTGAAAAAACATTCTATTACAAACTCTTAAAATCGCTAGATTCGGCATTAAATGACCTAAAAAGGGTTGATATGCCGTAAAACAACCATCCAAAGAATATGGTAGTCTTCAAGTCCAATGTAAACAAATGATTGAGCCGTCCCTTTAAATAATTGAATTCTAACCAATTTTCACCACTAACAATTATTACGCCGTTTTGTTTTTGGTAACCACATACACTCATTAACACTTATCCTCGATTGGCCTTCAGGCCTTGATAAGTGGTGACTCCCTTATACAAACAAATTTGAATGACTATTGAAGCTTCATAAACAAATCATACATAAAGAATAATTCTTTACATGTAAGATTGCGTACATGTTTCATGTTTTGTCGTGGACGGGTAAGGGGTTGGAAGCAAGCACAATTCGGTATTTAGTGAAATTAATTAAATATGCTGAAAATGAAAAGCAAATACAACAAATAAAGAGTGGTTATACGTCAGTCCGACTACCAAGTGAGGAGGACTCGGGCATAAATTTTGTATAAATATTTATAGTAAACAGTTTATTGTTATCCATAAGATAGTGCACTCCCTCACCAAACCCTAATTGATCAAAGTACGTTAACTCTAGAGTTTATCGAGAGAATCTCTTCGGATTGCATAGACCATATCTCCAATCGTTGTCAATTAGATTCAAGGTCCGCGTTTCATTAACATAATTCATTAGTTTCTGAATCACATCTCAATTGTTTCACAATGTTATCAGGTAAATATTTCTATTTTGGGAAGTTGAAATGTTAGCAGCTTGTACGGTGGGCCCAACTTCGTATTTGCCAATTCGGCCTGTGGTTCGGATTGACATTGGCTTTTGCATTTTTCTTAAAGCTTCAACGCGTTTTGTTTGCGTTTCAAAATGCTTTCTTTTGATGCTTCTCATTTGTAAAGTTTTCATTAATACATAAGTTTTTACATGCAAGACATGTGTTGCTTCGTATTCAATAAATGAGAAACCTTTGTTTTTAATCGAATGTTTCTTTTTATATTTCATATTATGCAGGTTTCGTTTTGATTAGTAATACAAGGGACATTCTAAAAGTAATGCCTCCAATTTTTTTTATTTCACCCAAATGCGTTGTTATGATGACTTAATTCACGCATTCATAACTTGAAACTTTCGTCTCTGTTGCAAATATTGACGGTGTGAAATTCTAAAAAAACAAAAAAAAAACAAAAAAAATACAATTGTCATGTATGTACAATAGAAACAGAGATGCGTCATTGAATTCCTGTCAAAAGTGTATTGAGAATGGTAAAAAAAAATAGCCGCTCATTTTAATCGTAACATTCGAGTCTTTGTAACTGTTCAACTTTTTTGAGTGAAAAAAATAGGATACTTTACTTTTGGAATTTTGCCTATGAATGTTCAAATATTGTTTATACTTTTGTCTCGTGACGTCATTCAGTTACAACAGAAAAGGTAATTGTTATTATCATTATCTATAATGAACATTGTGTGACCCTTCGAGGATTATGCATCTCCCCTCCTCTGTGTTAAGAACTTGTATACATCTTCAGTCAGTATATATATGAAGTCCTAAGCATCCAAGATCTGCATAAATGTCTTCTCTTCCTCATCATCACTATCGTTATATCCGTTATATGTATTGTCTCAGCATGAATCCTCCGTCATATCTCTTTAATATGAAACCCCACTATACAACATTTTGTTTTCTTCCCATACATGGTGTTCCAAAAGTCTTAGGCACATTTTCATATTGGATATCTCGAGAAATGTTAAAGGATATAAAAACGCATGGTTACAACAACTTCTGTTATTCGGGCCTTTAGCTCATCCACGTATCTTAGAATGGGAGGCACATAAACCAGTCCCAGTCCGTTCACCCTAAGAAAAAAAAATATCGCAGAATGTGAGATCTAGAGAACTGAGAGGCGAGATCATAAGATCATGATCGCCTTGTTCAGATCATCCAATCCATTTGTCTGGCAGTGCTGTGTTTAGAAACTGTTTAACTCTGAGGCTCCAGTGTGGTGGCGCCCCATTCTGTTGGAAAATGAAATCAGACTTTCTCACTCAAACAGGTATGAGGACTTTAAAATGTACCCAAAACTTTTGGAACACTGTATATTTTTATGGGGTGGAGGGTATTATTTTATTCTTTCTTTTAAGTTTATCTAATAGTATGGAAAAATACAAGAATACAAAGAGTACCTCTACAAGTGTTATGTAGCGGTTGGCTAGGGCCAACCGATACATAAAGGTTAAAATAAAATCCCTTTTTATTAACTTGATAGGTGGACATCGAATGTTGATAGTCCACTAGTATGAATTAAAGACAAATAAAGAATTCGCAGTGTAGATAGAAAAAGTCGGACGATCGTAATTGTTGACAAAACGAGAAATCAGGTTAGTGGAATTCGCATATTTTGCACGGCATTCTACGGCGAACAAAAAAACAATGAATGGAATTTAGTAAACAGGTGAATTATCGGCACGTGCAGAAATAATCACCCGACTAAATAAATAAAACAAAAACGTGCTAAGGACTCACGTGGAAACCGAGACCTAGGTCCTTGGAATTGTCTGTTGGTTATATGTAAATTAGCTCTAGGACGCGTGACATCAGAAATTTGAGCTGAATGCCATATAAGGAACAGACGCGCGACAGAGACAGATAGGAGAGAGAGAAAAGCAACAGAACGTCGCTGAAGACTGCATCGTCGAAACGTCATTCCCTCCTCAGATCACTGTGAGAACGCTGTTACTATCGCTGTGAACTTCAAAACCACCAACAGAAAAAGACGAACTATTAAATTGTAAATATGTATGATATTATAAAATATAATTTTATACAAAAACAAAACAATTGTGACTTACGTCTTTAATACATGTTTTAAGTTACGGCTGATCGTTCTAAGTTGTCACCCGATTTGTTTTCAGGTTCAACACTTATGACATTTTTTTGACATTTGACGAGAGGCAAGATCGAAAAAAGTGCCAGTCTAAGGTGAGATAACTCACTAGTCTTAACTCGTTATGACAAACGTTTAGTAAACAGGTGAAACCACGGACGATCGACGTAATTAAAACTGCTGTGTGCCACAACCAGGGGGCCCTACGAACTACTACGATTCCCAACCTGGGGGCCACACCACAATATAACACAAGGCCACCATTCGCACATGTATGGAGTATTGTTGTCATATTTGGGCTGGTGCATCTGCTACTAGTCTCTCACTCCTGGTTAGGGTTCAAAGGAGAGTAGCCAACCTGATAGGTCTAGTACTGTCATCTAAACTTCAGCCTCTGTCCCATCGATGAAATGTTGCATCCCTGTGCCTTTTCTACAAGTAAATGCTCTGACGAACTGTAAGCACTTGTGCCCTCACGACATAAACACCCTCGACAAACCCGACAGGCTGCTAAATCCCATCCCTACACAGTAGAGATCCCTAGATGTAAAAGAGCTTTCTACTCCAGTAGTTTCTTCCCTATAACTGCTAGACTTTGGAATTCCCTTCCGGGTCCCTGCTTCCAACTGTACTGACATGCAGAAGTTCAAGTGTAATGTGAACCGACATCTTGTTGCTCAACTCCCTACATACTACCCCAGTAGCTGTTGCCCCTGATAGTAGCCCCTACACCAAAGTGGCAATGTGCCTTGTTTGGGGTGAAAATGTAATAAAGAATGAAAAAAAAAAGAAAAGAATAACGGTTTTTACTGATTCATGAACTTCATATTGCCGGACGTAATACACCTTGGTTTCTATGTTCTAAGGTTTTGTAGATCAAGCAAAATTACAAAAAACCTCCTCACCACTGATTAATAACAGTATTAATAAATTCTAGGTGACACTCTTCTAGAGGTTGAAGGTTCAATTTGGGTGAAAGTCAGAATACACTTGCGAATTACTTAGTACTTCTATCAGACAATGGCTGACAAAACAAGAGCATGCTACCCCTGTGGGTTAAATAAAAGGTTCCGTTCAAAAGTCTGAAGATTATCAAGTTTGACAAGATACACCTGGAGAAGGGCGGAGATTAGATCGGCTGAAATGTCGTGAAAGTAACACTCAAGATAAGAACAGTAGAATAATCCTTATAATACGAATTAAAAATTATTGAAAACTTTTACCCGACCATAACTGATCGAGCAACCCTTACGGATTAAATAAAAGATTTAGTTTGAAATACAGATGATTGGGTTTAGCATGTAGATTCCCAACTACAAAATATGACTGAAGAATGTTGTGAAAATAACATCTAAAATTAGAACGGTAATCTAAAACAAACACATTACAACCAGTAGATTGATTACAGTGTTATATCAAAAATAAAATTAAAAATTATGAAATTGATACCATTTTATATAGACTTCAACCTGACAAATGCTTTTTTTAACAGAAATATCTACCGGATTAAATACAGAAATCGATAAAATTGATTGTAATGGATTTGTTTTAAAATGTACCCAATAGAATGCAAAATCTGTATAGCAAAACACCTGTAATTATATCCTTTGACGGAAAATTGTCATCAATAACAAAAACAGGAGAAACAGACCAGCTGTACTTCATATGTCAGATATTAAATATTAAAACAATTTTTTTTTGTGAGAGATGTTAAAATTATCCAAAAGTATGAATAAATAGTATATATATATATATATTTAATAATTATTATGGTAAAAAAATAATTATAACACCCCCTTTAAGAAATTCGTTTCTTATCGTTGAGCACTTTCAGTTGAATTAAAGTCGGTGAATTTAGCTCTTATGCATAGATCATCGTATAACGATTAGATCACTCTCTCACTGACGAAAATGAACATTTAAAATTAAAAATGTTTAAATTCGACGTTATTTCACGCGGTTAATGGTAGCCGAATGGAGTAGGTCTTCGCTAATCGAGCCAGAGATGTCTCGTGATGCGGGGTTCGAATCGTTCGACTGGTATTAATCGTGACACCCTGCACTGAAGATTCCCGAAAGGATGAAACACTAGTGTCTGTAGGTATTTAATAATTATTATGGTAAAAAAAAATATATATATATATATATATATATATATATATATATATATATATATATATATTACTAGCAGGCTTCCCGGCGTTGCCCGGTTGTAAAATATGCTTAAATATATTTTAATTCATCGCATATTTTTTTATAGAACATATTCTCTATTGATTATTACATTGCACCCAATATATAATAATGATTGTAAAAATTAAAAAATATATACGACTTGGGTGCCATCAGCTAGAATTTAAATAAAAAAATTTAGCGTTTCAGCCTTAGTTGTTACTGTTTGACCTATTGACAGACGAATAAAAAAAGTTAAGAATTAAGCGACTTCAAGCTATGATTGTATATTTGCGCATGTGCAGAAGTAATAGGTTTAGTCGACTTACTTCTGCTACGGTCAACAGTTTTTTGGGTTTTTTTTTAAATATTAACCCCTATTTTTTCCCGGCTAAAAACCAAATCAAAGTTGTTCTGCAGATCCAACTCCCTTTATATCAAGTTTCAAGTCTGTCGACAAAAAAGTAGAGACTGTTCTGCACACGCAAACAAGGTCACTTATATATATGTGCATACATATACGTGTGCAGGAACATGCTATGCAATTATACACAATGTAGACAATATGCATAAATAGAAATGAACGGAATAGATAAATGAAACCAGTCGTCCAATAAGAAATCATAAGTGATTAATTAATGAATGTTCATTTGTGAAAGGAATATGCAAATAAACCAATATTTATGAAGTCGCTAGTGTGGGGGTGGCCTGGCCTTTTTTTGGGGAACTGACTTCCTCCACAAATAATAAAAATGAAAATAAGAAATCTTATGTGCAACACAAACGGAGGTTTATTTCCGGAATAGAAATAACAAACAATAACAAGCAAAACATAGTTCTCAATATTTCAGAGTTCTTTTTTTTTTGAGTTCATATGAAAGATGGAGAGTCTCTTTTTTTTTTGTTCTTTGAATGTTCAAATATGTAACAGAGACAATAATAATGTTCGTCTGTTAAAAGAGAGTATTAATGCGCGGAGCAGTGGAAATGAAATAATTGATGTTTGCACGCGGGGCAAGTCATAATGAGAAAGCGTTGAATGAGTCGGAAGAGTTTAAAGAGACGAAAGAATGCTCGAAAGGCTAAGAGACTAAAGAGATAGATTTTGTGTTTGTGCATGTTTATATATGATTTGATCGGCTCCAAACGAGCTCTAGAAAATCAGTTTTAAAATATGTCCTAGGAGGAATTCCATTGGACGGAAAACATCACATGGGGTGCTTTCAACTAGGTCCGCACCTTTGGTATATAAAGGTTACGCCGGAATTTGCGTGGGTGTCATTTTTCATTTTTTTAACGCGCCGAAACAATTAATTGCACTGCGCGCCTAAATTGTATTTAACGATTTTAAATTTGAATATTAAACTGTGCCAACTGGCACACTAGCATAGCCATGATACAGTATAGAAAGATTTTTTTTTCATAAAATTAAATAGACTTCAATTGCTTATTAGCTGTATACTGAGCATCTGCCCAGTATATTAAAGGGAATTTGCCAATGGTAGCTGGATTATGAATACTGTCATGACCGGAAGTCGAATGAGTAATATCATATTTATAACTGATATATTTGTTATGCGATAATTGGCTTTGATATCGAAATTCATGAAAATGGCTGGATGGTCAGAGTGAAATGATTCGATACACAAAATACGATATTAACACATATGCATACACACACACACACATATATATATATATATATATATATATATATATATATATATATATATATATATATATATATATATATATATATATATATATATATATATATATATATTAACACACAAATATATTAGAAAGATTTACAATAAAATATATGCTAAACTGGTATTCTGTCGTCCTTTCGGAGTAAATATTTTTTTTTTATTTCGAAGGATTATTTGCCGGAAGAGACGTCAATTAAGCACAGCTTTTTTACTGTTTGAAAACTTATACTTAAATTAAAAAGAAATCTTAGTTATTTGTTAAAAAAAAAAAAAGACACGTGCAATATTATATTTAAGGAATATACGCATTTTATACTTAGCTACTATTAATTATATTTACTTATTTTATCCTATTATACGTTATCGAAATATTTCTAAGGGAAAAGTGAAATTAGTTTCAGTCTTTGAAGGGAAGATGACGTGCTATGGAAATATAAAAAAACGTCCTTTTCTTAATTATATGTTTTAAAAAAAATATGCGTAAAGAATATTTCTTTTTACTTACTGTACAATATTATATTTAAGGAATATAATTATTTAATATTATATTGATATATTAATTTAATCATATTCTTCAATTTTAAACGGCTATAATTAGAAGGAGACGTCAATCATTCACTAATTCTTTACTGTTTGAAAGCTTATACTTAAATACAATAACATTTAAGTTATTCGTTAAAAAATTTGTACAAACAGCTTTTTTTTTACTTAATGCGCATTATATTTTTTTACTCAATGCATTGTCATATTTATTTTATTCAATGCAAATTACCATATTTTTTTTATTCAATGTAAATTATCATATTTTTTTTCAATGTAAATTATCATATTTTTTTTCAATGTAAATTATCATATTTTTTTATTCAATGTAAATTATCATATTTTTTTTATTCAATGTAAATTATTTTTTTATTCAATGTAAATTATCATATTTTTTTATTCAATGTAAATTATCATATTTTTTTATTCAATGTAAATTATCATATTTTGTTATTCAATGTAAATTATCATATTTTTTTATTCAATGTAAATTATATTTTTCTATTCAATGTAAATTATATTTTTCTATTCAATGTAAATTATATTTTTTTATTCAATGTAAATTATTTTTTTATTCAATGTAAATTATCATATTTTTTTATTCAATGTAAATTATATTCTTTTATTCAATGTAAATTATATTTTTTTATTCAATGTAAATTATCATATTTTTTTATTCAATGTAAATTATATTTTTTATTCAATGTAAATTTTCATATTTTTTTATTCAATGTAAATTTTCATATTTTATTTTTATTCAATGTAAATTTTCATATTTTATTTTTATTCAATGTAAATTATATTTTTTTATTCAATGTAAATTATCATATATTATAATATACTTATTAATTTTTATTTATTGCAGACAATTATCCTAATCTTTTCTTACTTGTTTCACGACATTTCGGCCAACTATTCCTCTGGCCTTTGTCAAGTAGTAATTGCGACGGGATAGGAACTCTGAATCTCCTGATTGCATTCAGTGCAATTACTATCTTCCGTAGTTGTCGTCTCACGTCGTAAATAAATTAATAAATAATACTCATCTCAATAATTCCAATTAAATGATATATAGGAATATACTTATTTAATACTTATGTATTATATTTTTTATTAATCTAATTATATGCCAGGTTTCCAGGCTTTTTTTTATACAGGCATTTAAAATTGTCATAGACTCTTGAAAACTTAGTATGTTATTGCTATACATTTTATGAGATGACTGACCAATTTTTATGATTTCATGTTCAAATGAACAGCTACAGCAAGAATTATAATACACCCTACTAAAGTCTGTTAGTCACAGCTGGTGAGTTTCAAAAATGCAATCTGGACATGAGAATACCTTAGAAAAACGATATGCAATAAAATTATGTTGGAAAAATGCCACAGAAACGTATGGAATGCTTCAGACTACTTTTGGACCATCTTGTATGGATCAATCATCAGTTTTTGAGTAGCAAAAGAGATATTCCAGGAAGGGAAGGAGTCTGTGATGGATGATAAGGTGTGGGAGGAATAAGGAAGTCAGAACACTAGAGTTGATTGGCCAAATAAAGAATTTCATGGAGAAGAACCGTCGTGTGTCTATAGAGACATTAAGTGCACGTTTTGATGTCAGTGTGGGAGCTGTACACACAATTATTCACGAGGAACTGAAGATTTGAAAGATTTTCTCGAATGCAGTAGTCCACAACTCCATCTTTGTCACAGACTATTTGACCAAGATGGGCAGCAAGACAGTTCCTCGCCCTCCCTATAGTCCAGATCTTGCTCCCTGTGACTTTTCGTCATTCTCTAAGCTCAAAGAAAATTTACAGTCTGCCGCTATGATACAATTGAGGAGATAAAAGAGGCCATGATGAGCGTCATTGACGTGCTCATACAAGAGGATTTTCATAGGGCCTTCCAGAATTTGTTGAAACGACACAAGTGCATTGCAGCCGGAGGTGATTACTTTGAAGGGCACTAGAGTTTCATGTGTGTGCCATCAATAAAACTTGCCATACGAAAAAAGTCTGGAAAATTATTGAAGGCATCTGGTATCTCTAACAAAAGTTAAACAAATTTGAATAAAAAAAAAAAACTAAATTTTGTTGTTAATCCTCTGGTGAGATTTAGTTGAAAGATATTTTGGAAAACAATTTAATAAAATGTTTCACTTTTTAAAAATTGTTTTTATTTTACACAAAAGTGCATGAGCAGGTTCTTTTAGCAACAATATTTACAATCACTAAACTGTGACTCCTTTGCTGATCGATCATGCTTATCTTGGGTGTTTATGTTAAAATAGCTGACGATAAGAAAAAAAAGATTAAACATCTCCTCTTCCTCCTCGTTTCAAGGTTCCAGGCTTTTTATCTTTCAACATGACTTGCTAAGAATCAATTGAATTATTGACTAGTGAGTTGGAGGCGTGGAAGATTCAGGAAACAAAACAAAGGAAACATTTTTAAAAAGGAAGGAAAAATGTTTAAATTGAACACCATTTTAATAATAAAATAAAAAAAATTTTTTTTCAAAAAATCATGTCTGACTAATTTAAAAAAAAAAAAAAAAAAAAAAAATCAGAAAGAAACGATGAGATTCCAACCGACCAAAAAAAAATGTGCATGAGAAAATAAAAATAAAACCCTACTTTATTTATGGATTCAAAGAACTAAATGAATTTTTTGTTGAAAAGCTAAAAATCATTCCAAACGTATAAGAAAAATTTGTTAAATATATAACGTCAATCTGCTCTAAGCTTTTTCTCACATGAATTATAAGAATAAAAATATCTTTTCTTCATTCAATATTCAGTAACCCATAAAAGATTTTTATCTTGAACCCCCAAAATCAACAGAAAATATACCATTCCTGTAATGATCAGGTCCTTGTTGGTTTTGCGATAGGGGTTTAGTTCTGTGCAGTTCTAGGAGGTTCATCCTCCCAGGCTTTGCCTTCTCAAAGACTTCTCTCTTTGAGAAAGCAAAGCCTGGGAGGATGAACCTCCTAGAACTGCACAGAACTAAACCCTTATTTTATTTTGTTGCTAATCGCCTGTAGCGCACTTACTGGAGGATGCTGACGGAGTTACCCAGGCAATTTTTGCAGGTCAGAGTGTGCCTCTAGAGCACTGACGTCTCAATCACACTTTACGACCCTGGTGTCTAAGTTCTTGCGGTGAGAGAGAACCAAAGAAAACTAGTCACCGTGATAACGTTTAGCCTTTTGAACAACCCACAGGCTAATTAAATCAAATAATCACTACTTGCAACAACTCGTGAGAGATGGATGCTGAATTGTCCATAATATCAGGATCAGTAGGAATCTACCACTTGCTGGGTTTATTTCAATCAACTTATATTTGACTCACCTTTATCGTCATGCAACTTTTTAAATACACTATAATGTCACATTCTGGTGTTGAATTCGAAAATATATACATTCGATGTACGTCTTTTGCGAATATGTTCGAAATCAGCAGCAATTCTAACGTTAGTGCATCAGCAACTCTGCATAACATTAATGATAAATTAATGGACAAGGGTAGTTTCAAAAAGGTAAAGCCTTCTATTTTTGTTTTTAACTGAAAAAGGTTTAAAAGTCACGGAGACGGGAGTGATACCATTACTACAGGCTTCAAAGGTTGCCCAAAAATTATTAACTTAGAGCGGGAAAACAAATGCTTAAAACAAAGAACCCGATTAGTTGCAAATTACGAGGGTCGTTCTAAAAGTAAAGCCTCCTATATTTTTACTGAAAAAGTTGAAGAGCTATGAAGATGGGAGTGGTGCCATTCAAATGAGTGACCTTTTGTGTTCCAGAATTTATTTTTCTACATAGTTAACACCATTCTCAATGCCCTTTCTATAGAAATTCAATAACACATCTCTGCTTCTGACGCACGTCTATAACAGAGTTTGCCTTTTTAGAGTCAAACTGTCAATATCTGCAACAGAGAGATGAAACTTTCAGGTCATGATTGCATATGTTCAGTTATCGTAACATTGCGATTTGCAATTCCTTCTGATCCATTAGGGCGGAATAAAAATAAGAGGCATTACTTATAGAACACTTCATGTTTATTTCATGTGCAGATTTAAAAATTTTTTTTTTTTTTATTACATTTTCACCCCAAACAAGGCGCATTGCCACTTTGGTATAGGGGGCTACTATTAGGGGCAGCAACTACTGGGGTACTATGTTGGGATTTGGGCAGCAAGATGTCGGTTCACGTTGCACTTGAACTTCTGCATGTCAGTACAGTTAGGAAAGCAGGAACCTGGAATAGAATTCCAGAGTTTAGCGGTTCTGGGGAAGAAGCTACTGGAGTAGAAAGATCTTTTACATCTATGGATCTCTGTGTGGAGGTGGGATGTAGCTGCCTATCGGGTTTGTCGAGGGTGTCTACGTCGTGGGGGCACAAGTGTCTGCAGTTCTTCAGAGCAGATATATTTGTAAGATATAAACTATTAGCATAACTTGTTGCCACGATGACATTTAGCAATATGGACATCGGACACACCCCTTGAATCAAATAATCACTACTTGCAAAAACTCGTGGGAGAAGGATGCACACAAACTGAATCGTTTTACTCTCACAATTAGATGTTTGCAAATAAATTTGTTGAATTTCAAAATATATACATCTAATGTACGTGCATTGATATTCTGTACACATGTAGGAAGCAGCAGCAGCTCCAATATCAGAGTATCAGCAGCTCTGCATAACATTAATAATAAATTAATGTATATGTTTATTCTATATAATATATATATAACTACTTCATTTACTCACATAAAATTAATATACGAAAGTATAAATTTATGCGTAAACTAAGTAATTACTTCAAAAGTGCTCAATACATAGGTAGAGCTTGTTAGTTATGAAATATATATGCTTATGCGCCTAAGCCTGAAGAATCCTAGAGTGGATGAAACGCGGAATATTTAGTGTAGCTTAATCGCCATGTATATATATATATATATATATATATATATATTATATAATATAAAGCTGATATGGTTGACTATTTTAAAAAAACTGATTACATATAATGATAGAAGATGTATCGAGACACAGGAATGGGTATGTTTGATCTAGCAGAACGGTGGTTCATTAAAATTGTGGGATCTGAGTTCACGCTTGGTCCACAAAGTATGGAAATAAATTTAAAAATTAAAAAAAAAACCAAAAAACAAAAAAAAAACGTTTACAAGTATTTTTGATATAGATGTACATAAAACATACTTATCAACGTATTCTTAACTTAAATAGGGATGGTATAATAAAATTGTGGGGTCTGGATTCACGCCTGGCCTCTCTAGAATGGAAATAGGTACAAACTTTAATAAAGACGTTTCATATCTATCTGCGTAAGTATATTTTGATAATTATGTTTCAGTTTGAAGAAATATGGTATAATAAAATTATGGGGTGTTTTTTCGCATCTGACCTCCATAGAATGGAAATATGTCACAAAGTTTAACAAGGTTTTTTTAATATAGATCCACAGAATATTGTGATAAGTGTTTCAGTGTGAACAGGTATGGTATAATAAATTATGGAGTTTATCTATTTTATTTTTACTTTCATCATATTTTGCTTTGGTTTTGATACCCCCAAATTCAACCCAAATTTACAACCCTTCCTTTTCATAACCTATCATACTTTCATAAATCAGAGTCCATTTTCTGTAGGCTATTTTTGAACCCAGTCAACGACGGGTACTTTTGCTAGTATATATATATGTATATATTCTTCAGAATAAAATTATCCAACAATCAGCTGGTATGGAAACCTGTGATTATAAGATTTACAAGATATTACTGGCAGTAATATTCTATAAGTATTATCCCACCTAAATAAGAATTGCTCAATATACAAGATAGAGCAAATAAATCAAATTTTAGTCATTCAATGAATTTGAAAATTTATGACGTCGAAGACATTCACTTTGGATTTTACCATGCAATTTGGATGTGAATATTTATATCCTTTTCGTTAACTTCCCTTACTCTATGATATTTAAATACTTAAACTTTTAATTGTGATTTTCCATGTCTTTTCAATGACTTAAGCAAATATGGTGTAAGCCATTATAAATATTTGCTAATATTTTCTCCTCTGAAGAGATGGTAGACATCGAAATCATATAGGATAAGGAGTTATATTTCAAATGTATTCTTTGTCTTAAATAGAATAATAAAAATCTTTTGATTTGGAATTCAAACATTTAACGTCATAAATTTTTAAATCCATTGAATGATAAAATTTGATATATATATATATATATATATATATATATATACGCACACGCACGCACACACACAGGGTGCCCACAAAGTCTGGCTACATAATCTACAGGATGGTTCCACAAAGTTTAGCTACATAATGTAGCCAGACTTTGTGGACACCCTGTATATATACAAGCTATGAACTATTGGCGTAGCGGCGATTGTGTGTAAGCTATAATATATATATATATATATATATATATATATATATATATATATATTCTTGGAGGGGAGGCTGGAACCTGTTTAAACGAATATTTATTCACTTCCGAGAATGCTGGTTGGTTTGTTTATATAGTTTTTATCCACTTTCCAGGTGTCAATCGTAGAAGAATGGCAAGTGAAGATCTTTGCTTGAGTGGGCAATTCTAGGTCTCCATTGTAAGACATGTTAGCTCCCTCCCCGGTAAAGGGGGAAACGACCTGTTAAACCGTCTGCTCTGCTCAACGTCCAAATTCCAACTCCCATCATCTCCAGCTAACCTGATCTCAGCTGATCAGATGCTTCAGGTAAACTTGTCTATGATCTAGCTTTGTCATATTTTGACAGTTTTTTATCAACATTCTTCATATTCATCTCTTGTTTATCTCGCCAGTTAGATAGATAGACCGAGACAGAAATAAATAGATATATCGATAATACACATAGATAAATAGATAGATCGACAGATAGATAAATAACTTACAAATACTTTCTTGTGTTCGGCCAGCTACATAACAATTGTACCCAGAAGTATTTTCTAGTCAGTACAACAAAATCTGAAACCACGAACAGAATTATTTCTGTTTGCGGTACTTCTGCACTTTTTCCGACAGTCGTGGTCGGCAACATCAGCGAAAAACAAAAAACACTATCAAGGGTATTTTTTATCGTGACGCCATCACTAGATAAGGTGGCTACCATGGCTTAGAGTCCCATCTATCCTCGAGAGGAGGACAGACCACGCCAGTTTATCAACCTTGTATTTTACCTCAAAGTACATACATCTGGTACTGGTCAGGTTCAACGTTGCTTAACTTTGGTGATCCGGTGAATGAGTGTACGGTAGTCGATGTGACAATATTGTAGTAATCATTAGTAGTGGAACTTTGGTAAATTGGATTACTTAAAGGGATGGCTTGTCAAGAATTTGTTTATGTTGAACTTGAAGACGACCATATTGCAGTCACTTAGAAAGCAGGGAAACGGAAGAGAGTTCCACAAGCGTGCAGTTCTAAGAAACTTTGTTCATGGTATCCACGTTTAGGTAGAGATAAAGAGTGGGGGAAATTATTGATAGTGGTTTAAGCTAGAGTGTTTTTCGTGAACGTTTGGCAAAGGGAAACTATAAATAGAAGCTCAGACGAGCACTTGCCATGAAAATAACGATAGAGCAGAGACGGGCTTGCAACGTCTCTTGTGGGAAAGAGATTGCAAGGAAGAGAAAAGGGCATCACTTACTAGGCTAGAAAGTCTATTTTGAACTCTGTCAAGGCAAGATAAGATGCTTCTAGCAGATCCTGTCCAGATGTGGCAACAGTACTCTATCCTAGGACGTACTTGGCTCTTGTAGAGAATTGCATCTTTGTCCACTTCATCAGTCACCTTTCAAATTCAACTTAAGTCTAATGGGTGACCCAACGGGTCGCAGGTTTTTTTTCTATTATATAATTTCTTAATGCCCTTTCTGCCTCTTCTAATATTATTATATAATTACTTAAATAACTAATATTATTATATAATTACTTAAATAACGGATATTATTATATAATTACTTAAATAACGGATATTTTGTTTGACGTAAAAATAAAAAAATAAATTTTGATTAAAAAAAAATAGTTACTTCATTTTTATTTTATTTTGTTGCCTCATTTACATTTTTAAACGCCGATTTAAATAAAAAAATGTTAAAAAAGAATTTGAAATAAAAATAAAAATGCAATTAAAAAAATAAGTTAGTCATCTCCATGTTTTCTGAGAATCTTTCTATTCATTTTTTTATCATTTTAAAAGCATTCAATGTTGTAAACTCGTTTTTTTTAAAACAACGAAATAATGAGAAAACAAATTCTAAATGTAAAAAAAAAAAAAAAAAAAAAAAAAAAAAATACCCCCCCCCCTAAAAATATAGAATGAATAAACTAATTACAATAATGCTTCCATCGTCAAAAAATAATAGCACTGGTCATCAGGAGAATAATAATCTGAAATTGAAGAAAGCACCGAGACAGAAATTAAATGAAGAAACCCTCGAGACAATGAAAATAACAGAAAAACATCATACTACTGGTTTACAAAATTCATCACATGAAAGACTAACACAAAAACTGAAAGGATGTATCCACAAAATGGAAGTACTAGAATGCATGATCCAAAGGAAGAACTATGTTAATATAATCTTGAACAGCTACAGACCAATAACCTGTTTACCAACACTGGAAAATCCTACAACTAAGAAAACAGCTCTACAACTCCCTTGACAATCGTGGACTACTTCTAGAGGAACAAAAAGGATGCCAAAAAGGAAAAATAAGATGGTAAGCGGTTGGTGCAATAAGGCAAAGTCATTTGCAAAAATTATTGAAAGAAGTGGATACTATTGAAAATCTGCGTATACTTTTTGTCACGAAGACACCAGAAAACCACTGTCGCTTATTAACAGTGAGCAATCACTGATGACCAAGAACTCCTTGTGAGTACAAATGATAATTATAATATACAAGTCTGTATATTACAAGCAAGAAAGGACGAAGAGGGCTGATTGTGATTGAAGAATGTGCAGGCGTTGGTAAGAATAAAACTTCATGGTCAGTTTGAGCGAGATACTAAGGCACAAAATTGTCAGGACACGTGGAATTTTCTGTTAAAAGGTGACTTGAAAAAAGAAACAGAAAATCTTATATTTGCTGCTCAGAAACAGACGCTAAATACAAATGCAATAAATGAAAACATCTATGTTGTGTGGTATATCTCTTGAAACAGTGTCACACATTGTTAGTGCATCATTGATTGAGATTGTCGGACTGACTTCCTCATTTTGGTTGTTATTGTTACAACGTTTCGGCCGTTTTGCCCTCCGGCCTTCGTCAGGTGTTTTGTATCGAACTGGGGAACCGTTTGTTAGGAGTCTCGAACCCAACCCTTTATTATTATTTTTTTTATTTTTACGTCAACCAAGATGAGGAAGTCAGTCCGACAATCTCAATCAATGAAAACACCATCTCAAAAATACAGACAATTACTATTGTTAGTGCATGTTCTATACTTGCTCAAAAAGAGTACAAACGTCACCATGACAAAGTTTGTACAAATCTGCAGTGGAGATTTTGCCAAAAGTTTGGAATCCAAGTGACGGACAAATGGTACCAACATCACCCAGAAAGAGTAGAGGAAAATGAGGACGTTAAGATTCTCTGGGATTTCATGATTCAGTGTGACCGAGAGATAAGTCGCACGAAACCGGATATTGTAGTTGTGGACAAAAAGACGAATGAATGCCAAATTATTGATGTGGCTTGTCCAAATGACAGCAACTTAACTGGCAAGAAGAATGAGAAACTATGGAATTATCAGAAACTGAGGATGGAGATTGCTAGATTGTGGAATAAGAAAACTTCCATCATGCCAATAATCATAGGTGCGCTTGGCTCAATTCCTAATGATCTTATGAAAGCTGAACTTCTTGGGAGTCAAATACAACATCACTATACTCCAGAAGTCAGTTCTGCTTGACTCAGCAAGCCTCCTACACCAAATGTTTTCCATCTAATTTACTCTTTGACTATCATTATCAGCTTTGGTGTAAGAGCGCACTCTTGAGGGGGGGGGGAAACGGTGTAAAACATCACAACACTGAAGTTAAGGGAATAATGACAATAATAATAATAATGACAATAATACTTTGTACAAAGCCATTATTCGCCCATATATGAATCATTTTTGCCACTTCTGAGTTGGTGTTCAAACCATTAGTCTTTTCCGCTTAGAGAGGGTCCAAATAGAAGAACCTCTACATGAATAGGTTCCACACTGTCTGCCTAGCTCTTGCTCCTGTCTCATCAGCATTTATTTTACGAATACTTCAATGAACTCAAAACTTGCTACACTTGTACCTCCTCAGCGTAAATACTCGCGACCAACTCGTCCATCAGTAAAATCTCACTATCACTATAGATGCTTGTCTTTGGAATTTCCTCCCTGGTTCCTGTTTCCCAGACTAATATCCTGCAGAAATTTAAATGTAATGTGAACAAACATCTTTCTGCAAAACTCCCGACTTAGGATGTCCCTAATTCTTAGTAGCCCTTCACGTCTTCGTGGCAATGTGCTTGCTTGGAATAATAAATATAAGTAAAAAAAAAAAAAAAAAAAAAAGAAAAAAAAAGAAAAAAAAAAGTCGTTTGTAATGGTGACTGTAAGAGGTAGAGACTACTGGAAATGTGTCACTCAGATTCCAGGGAACACTAATGATTATTGTCAGTGAGAAATCACTGATGATGACCTGTGTGAAAATCCCTAATGAGTTACTAATATTATTAATAATAATTTTCATACTAGGGCTCCGTGCTCATAGCTCTCCCCACACAATCTGTGACGTGCAGAGAAGATGATGCAGTATCTGTTCAGATGAGGTAATTTTTATGTTTGCCTTAATTCAGAGAGACTCCTTATGGAGAACTGGATTTTCCGTCACATTAGAAACTGTGACTTTGCTCTCGTATGGAGGAAAATGAATGGGAATGACTTTGTACACACGTCATATAGTGGGGTTCCGTATACATGTGTCTTCTAGTGGTTAGATTGTATGAGAGTGTATATACATTTGTATATACATGTCAGTCATCTATATGACGTCTGTATGTACATGTGTCCATCTATGACCGTCTAGCGTTGCGATCGTCTATCTATAGTTCGAGGTGTGTGTGGATATACGTTTAAGTACAGTTCATGACAGAACAAGGATATACATAAACGCCTCTCAACATCTGGCCAAACGGTAACATATGAGAGCAATCTTTGGTCTTGTTTGACGGGAAACTCTCCAAGAAACGACAGAGTCTCGAGTTTTATTTTTGCAACTTTTCCTTCTTTTGGAAAATTGCGACACTGATTCTGACTGTCACCATTTCTGACTCCTACTTGGAGACATCACGACCTGAAGACCGTCTCTGTGCCTACCTTGACTCCGACTAATTTAACAAATTTCCACATATCTCAAAAGGACGTCATTAGTAGACGTTACTAAGATAATCACCTGATGTTTTTACGTGTCATTATTCCTAAATTAATGTAAATTTTTATTCTAAATATTTTTATTATTTTAAAACATTATACATGTGTATTCTAGTGGTTAGATTATCTGAGTGTATATACGTGTGCATATACGTCCATTCGTCTGTGACAGTCTAGCGTTGTGATCGTCTAGTCTAGAGTTCGTTGTGTGTGTGAACATTTAAATACAGCTCGTGATGGGACAAGAATATACATAAATATGTTCACAACACAAAACACTTATTTGGGGTTTCAATATCTGGCTATTCGGGAATATACCTGGTCCATCTTTGGTTTTGATTAAATGGATCCTCAGAAAAGTTGCAAATTAAGACTCGGACAACTCGAAGTCTTGGTGGTATTTACAGCAGCTTTATTTCAGATGTTTCCTCCCATTGGAAAGCTGCAACGCTTGTCTTAGACTTTTACAGTCGATATTTTCCCCTACTTGGAGTGTAACCCCTACAGGGCAGCCCAGGTGCATACGCTTGTGGCTTGAGATGCAATTGTAGCCAATACCTGTGGCATCACCAGTGTTTTTGTCTAGTGGCCGAATTCGTTGCTCTCCGGTTCCGCTTTCAAATCAGCTTCCAAATGTCACCTGGGCTATCGGAGAAATATATTGCATTCACAACGGCGTTTCCAATTAAAGAAAGTCAAAACTTAATTGGTTTTTCTTAACATAGAATTGATTATTGTCTTCGACTTTACAAATAATAGTTACACACTGGTCTAGTCATGCAACTTAGGGGGATGGCAGTTTCCTTTCCTTTACCAAGTTCTTTGTTCTTTATCTACCGTCAGTCCACGGGAAGGGATCAGCTGCTAGAGACACGCATATTGGAATGTATCGCAAAAAGAATCTCCGCTCTCCCTTTTCTAACCTTGTTTTATCAAATCGCTAGCTGTAACCCCCCCCCCTCACCCCTCCAAGTATACCCACAAGTGGCGGTCAACCAATCAGCGGCCGCGCCTTGGTTCGAAGAGGGGGCAGTAAGGGCTTGCTTGGTTGACAAAGAGAAAGAAGAGAAAATAATAAAGTAACCCTTTCATTTACCTAAGCAAAAAGAAAAAGATTTTCCCCCTCTCATCCTCTCTCCTAATTTCTACTCCTCCTCTTCGAACTTATCTCTACCGAAATTTAACCCTCATTTGCACCGAGATTCTTATTATCAAATCAGGAGTGATTAGTCATTCCAGGTCGAACAATGCTTGGCGGCAACACTTACCCTTGACCCCCATTTTAAGTTGTCAGCCTTAATCAGCTAAGGATCTCTAGATCTCTTCATACCTCTCAACAGAGGTTTTAAAAACAACCTTTCATGTTAACAGATATATAACGACAATGAGATAAAAACAATTATTTGTTTTTTTCTCTTCCTGACAAAATCCCATAGACATTTCTGTTTAAAACAACATCAAACCATCATTATCATTAGAATTCAACCATGCGAATTCCTCTGAATTCGTGTCAATGAGACCACCCAGGCGACAAGTTGTTCCTTAATCAACTAGCAAGGTTTCTCAGCATCGCTCTGTCCCCATCGGGTCACAGGAGCCATTACTGTCCATGGGCCGTCTTTATCCTTCTGGCTACAGAGCAGGTCGGCTAACTCCCAACTCTTGACTAACTGATATGTGTCTTTCAAACACTCTCCTAATATCCACATCATCTTAAGTGACCTCTATGTCAGACTCAAGAGGTCAGACCTATTTTTAAATTATTGTTTGTATTAGTAATGAAAACTAACATTCCTTCCTATTAAAACATTGACATAATTTTATCTGTAAATATTTATTTCGCTTTGATAACATTCTGAAATTCTATTGTAAAAATATGACAACGCACAATCATCAATCAGCACATCTTTCAGCGTTGCTCTACCAATATCTAACACAAAACAACACAGTCATCACTTTTGATGACCAAGAACTCAAAGTATTATTCAATATCTTTAGCAAATCAAGTATGCTTTGCTAGCTTTATGGTATTTTAAGAGTGTTGGTCAGTGTACATACCTGGTAGTGAAAAAAAAAATACTCCCACTTCCACTTTATACGAATACAATAAAATTAAATTTCAACGTGGATGATTTTGTTAATATTTAAATTTGAAGAGATGGCGGTCTCCTACCAGATGCCAGACATTGACCTACTACTTCAGAAACTTCAACCGGGAGATGCTTTTATAATTCTAACCATTCCTTTAAGAGCAATTATTTATGTCTCTTGCACTTGGTTCATCAGGTATATTTGCCAGGTAGTTTTGAATATTTTTTTTTGTGTCATACATAAGCCTTGGTATTTCGTTATCTTTTCTCTCTCAACTATTTAATCTAGCATCATTATGGACACTAACTTCTACTAAGGTTGCTTTCTTTTATTCTATATCACTATGTCAGATTTGATAGCTCCACGGGTAAGAACTGTATAGTCATAATGAATGGTGCACGATTTATTCCACATAAATGTTCTCAGGACTTGTTGTCACACTCAATATTTAACTTTTTACAGATGGTCCAGTGGAGATATTTACGCACTCCATTGTGTCGATTGTATAGTAGCCATCTCTCAACAGAACCTTGCAAGCCGATGTAAAATGGCTGCACTTGTTGTCATTGCTGGGACCAATCATCTTAAAAGCATTCGTTCTTGATTGTGGGCAGCTATTATAATCCTTTCCTGCCCATAGTGGAGGGATTCCCTTTTTAGCCTTCTATAAAACCTTCCTTCTATATATTTAATCGGAATTCATTATTGAGATGAGTATTTTTTTTTTTTATTAATTTATTTATTGCAAACTATTATCCTCATTTTTTTTAATTGTGGTTTCACAACGTTTCAGTCAACTATTCCTCTGGCCTTCGGGGCCCGTGATACAGTTGATAGAGATGTTGAATCTATGGTTCCAGGTGTGAATTGTCTCAAGATAGCAGTTTCAATCATAGCCAAAACGTGAGACGACAATAAAGGCAGTAATTGCTGAAGATGCAGTTAGGAGATTCTGAGTTTCTATCCCGTCGTGGTTATCATCTGACGATAGACAGAGGAATAGTTGGCCGAAACGTTGTGAAACAATTAAAACAGATGAGGATAATAGTCCGAAATAAATAAATTAATAAAGCCTTCCTCATCTATATTCATTCAGAAAATACTTGCATGCTGTTGGTTATCTTATTCTTCCATTTTTTTTTAATTTTTTTTTTTACACAAGGGAAGTTCTTGGATTCTTGGTGACTCTTTCAAAAATTTCTGTAGCAGACTTGTTTTCTGATTCTGTCCTATCCAAAATGTTAGTCCGGTTTTAAGGTGGAGGTTATTCTGTTGGCTTTTGTTTCATGATGATGTACAATTTTTAGGTGTGGATTCTGGCAGCTCACCAGATATTGCACGGTGCTCACAATAGTAGCACGATGTGGTCAATTCCTGGCGACACATCTATAGCTTCTCTAGGCACACTTTGAATCAAATGAGATACTTATATAGAAACAAAAATAAATAATGAGCTTGTATACGTCATGCTATGAATCATAAAAATAAATTGAATTTACTTTAAATATTAGATAAAGGGATAAAACTTTAAAAAATCAAACGATTGAAAAATTGAAAGAATTTTAACTTCAAACTAGTGCAATAACTCAAAAAAAAAAAAATATTAAAGTGTTAAAAGCAACAGCATAAGTTATTTTCAAAAAACAAATCTAAAACTACTTTCTGCGATTTATTCACTCAGCCTAATCTCCGTTTACATGTCAAAGACAATATGGCTATATATAACTCAATAACTCAAGTCTAGAACTAAAGAATATTTTAGCGTGGATTCGTGTAATCACTCAGCTTTAACAATAACAGATTAAATTCGGTTAATACTTCAAATAACATGTCTCACAATAATTACCTTTCCAAAAGAGATGGCTATTTTGTAATACAAAAATAAAATCAATTTAACATTATAAATTCTTTATACTGTAATATTTTAAGTGATGAATTTATTATATTTTTACTAGAAAATCTTGTCTTTTTTTTTCTTTTCCAGTTTTAACAACTAATCCTTTTAATTTTCTAAGCTTAATCTTAACCATATTACTTTTCATGCTCACATTTTTCTATGTAATCCATGATTTTTACAGGCTTTGTTTTGAAATAATATTCTTTTTTTCTGTTCAATATCATATGCATTGTCAACAATTCATAAAAAAATATCAACTTCTTAAATTGACTAAATAAAAAAATAAAAGACGAAATTAAGTAAATAAACAGACAGAAACGATAAAAAAAGAGAGAAACAGAATTAACGGGCGAGGTCGTGAGTGAAATATTATCAGCCCTAGCATGGCAAAAGCATCACTTTTGTTAACTCTCTATATAATCCAAATAAGATGGCATGCGCACGACATTCCCGCTATGATTTATGAAGGTATCGACACAAAAAGTTATGGTAAGCAACAGCAAATCAGAAGGAACCGTCTCTGACGTTTCTTACTAATTCTGAGGACTTTTGAACGCCAGTAATTTTTATCATAACTTTTGTTTTAATGAACGAAAACTGACAGTTTTTATTTCAAAGTATACCTGAGAAGGTGACCTATGAACTGTAAAAATTGTTTGAAATTTGGTCGCACAATGAGTGAACGGTAAAGCTTTAAAGCAGTTCTAAATGATTAACACTAACACTTGACCATATATTCAAACACGGTAGTGTTTGAATGATTGTTTGGAGTCTTCAGACTACTGTTCTCCTCTTCAGTTTTATTCTCACAATGTTTCACTTGATGTAACTTCTGACCTTCCTCTGGTGTATCTTGTTGAACTTGGGAACCTCTCTGTCGGCCTCGGGAATCTGCATGGAATTTTAAGCAAAACTCTTCATTTAATCCATGAGGTAGTACGCTTTATTTTCATCAGTCATAACCATGTAGAAGTCTTAATTCCGCAAGGATCTATGGCGTATTATATAAAGTACTAGGTAAAATTCCATCCCAAGTGACATTCTTCTGAAGGTTGAAGATTCAATCATCAATTAAGAATACAATTGCAAATTACTTGAGATGTTTATGTAATAATCACGATGACACCAGTTTCCGCTGGATCACTGAAGTCAAGCAATGTTAAACTTGGTCAGTATTAAATGGGTGACTATTTTGGACTTCCAGGTGCTGTATATGCTCTCCGCTTATCTCGGCATTGCTTCCAGTCATGTAGCACTTTCTCTTGCCACTGGACTCAAACGATCCTTATGCGGAGTTGATCGTAATTCAGGAAAAGTGTGGTTGGGAATTGCACAACCCTTGCCACAAAATTTCACATGCAGCTGCCCCTACAGGGGTTATCCTTTGTCTTTCGAGACAGAATGGAGGCATCGAAGATGTTTACTCAGTCATGGCTGACGAAACAAGAACATGCTACCTCTGTGGATTAAATAAAAAGTTCAATTTTAAATCCCGTGCAGATTCCCAAGTTCGACAAGATACATGTGAAGAAGGTCGGAGGTTACATTTGCCAAAACCCGTGAAAATAACACTCAAGCAAATAATACAAATTATCAAACTTCAGCTCACAAATACAAAACCATAAACAGTTGATATAAAATCATGCTTATAGTCATGATAACTATGATGGTCATAACTGTGATAGTAGTGGTCATGATGGTCGTAAGATGGTTATGATAAAGATGGCGGTAGTTATGATAATCACAAACATGGTGGTCATGAGCATACATGTTTAAATCAGAAAAAAAATTTAAAATTTATTTTTTGAAATATGAAAAAAAAATTTTTTAAACACAAACAAAAATTAAAAAACAAGCAAACGATTTCATTAATGTTATGGCTTCAATAGCGGACATTTTTGCAAGATACCACAACCTTTTTACAGACTATTAGAAAAATGGATAAACTGCTGCAAGAGAGTGCAAGATTAAGCTGCAAGGTTCAAATGAATTAAATTTAAATGCAAACAAAAATCTCAAAACAACGACAGGGTCATTAATGCCTGGCGAACCATGCAGCCAAGGTTGAAGATGTTCATGTTTTATTCAAAAAGAGGTTGGACATTGAAAGCGAGGCTGAAAGAAAAAGAAAAAAAATTGTGGCTAAGGACGGGGTGTTTCGCTTCAATAATGGGATGTATAAAATTAATTTTGTTGCATGGTTTGTAATTTAATAATTGGCGAAAGAAAATAAAATTGATTTTGACTGATATCCTTTCTGTTTTTGTTTTGTCTAAAATTCTTCTGTTTTATGGATTCGATTTTTTTTTTTAATATTGGAATTTTTTTTTTCGAAAAGTATGAAAAAAAGGGGGAAGAAGTGTAGAAGAAGTGAGAGAAAGAAAACCTGCTTTGAATATGGAATTGTCGAAGGTTCCTCAGCAATGAACGACACTTCTCAATGGTTCGGTAAAAAGAAGGTTGGGTATTCTAAGGCTACACAATCTTCAATATTCTTCAGATTTTTAGTTTAAAATGTTTTACAAAAATTAAAAGATATGTAAACAAGATGAGACACAAAGAAATACCAAGAATGGTGTATGAGAGATGAGAAAAATAGAAAAAAGAGAAAGGGAGGAGAGAGGAACGGGGGAGAAGGAGGAGAGAGAGGAAGGAGGGAGAAGGAGGAGAGAGAGAAAGGGGGGAGAAGGAGGAGAGAGAGGAAGGAGAGAGAGGAAGAGGAAGGAGAGAGAGGAAGAGGAAGGAGGAAGAGGAAGGAGAGAGGGGGAGAGGAAGGAGAGAGGGGGAGAGGAAGGAGAGAGGGGAGAGAGAGGAAGAGGGAAGAAGGACGAGAGAGAGAGAGAGGAAGAGCGGAGAAGGACGAGAGAGAGAGGAAGAGGGGAGAAGGACGAGAGAGAGAGAGAGGAAGAGGGGAGAAGGACGAGAGAGAGAGAGAGGAAGAGGGGAGAAGGACGAGAGAGAGAGAGAGAGGAAGAGGGGAGAAGGACGAGAGAGAGAGGAAGAGGGGAGAAGGACGAGAGAGAGAGGAAGAGGGGAGAAGGACGAGAGAGAGGAAGAGGGGATAAGGACGAGAGAGAGGAAGAGGGGATAAGGACGAGAGAGAGGAAGAGGGGAGAAGGACGAGAGAGAGGAAGAGGGGAGAAGGACGAGAGAGAGGAAGAGGGGAGAAGGACGAGAGAGAGGAAGAGGGGAGAAGGACGAGAGAGAGGAAGAGGGGAGAAGGACGAGAGAGAGGAAGAGGGGAGAAGGACGAGAGAGAGGAAGAGGGGAGAAGGACGAGAGAGAGGAAGAGGGGAGAAGGACGAGAGAGAGGAAGAGGGGAGAAGGACGAGAGAGAGGAAGAGGGGAGAAGGACGAGAGAGAGGAAGAGGGGACGAGAGAGAGGAAGAGGGGACGAGAGAGAGGAAGAGGGGGACGAGAGAGAGGAAGAGGGGACGAGAGAGAGGAAGAGGGGACGAGAGAGAGGAAGAGGGGACGAGAGAGAGGAAGAGGGGACGAGAGAGAGGAAGAGGGGACGAGAGAGAGGAAGAGGGGACGAGAGAGAGGAAGAGGGGACGAGAGAGAGGAAGAGGGGACGAGAGAGAGAGAGAGGAAGAGGGGACGAGAGAGAGAGAGGAAGAGGGGACGAGAGAGAGAGAGGAAGAGGGGACGAGAGAGAGAGAGGAAGAGGGGACGAGAGAGAGAGAGGAAGAGGGGACGAGAGAGAGAGAGGAAGAGGGGACGAGAGAGAGAGAGGAAGAGGGGACGAGAGAGAGAGAGGAAGAGGGGACGAGAGAGAGAGAGAGGAAGAGGGGACGAGGAGAGAGAGGAAGAGGGGACGAGAGAGAGAGAGGAAGAGGGGACGAGGAGAGAGAGGAAGAGGGGACGAGGAGAGAGAGGAAGAGGGGACGAGGAGAGAGAGAGGAAGAGGGGACGAGGAGAGAGAGGAAGAGGGGAGGAGGAGAGAGAGGAAGAGGGGAGGAGGAGAGAGAGGAAGAGGGGAGGAGGAGAGAGAGGAAGAGGGGAGGAGGAGAGAGAGGGGAGGAGGAGAGAGAGGGGAGGAGGAGAGAGAGGAAGAGGGGAGGAGGAGAGAGAGGAAGAGGGGAGGAGGAGAGAGAGGAAGAGGGGAGGAGGAGAGAGAGGAAGAGGGGAGGAGGAGAGAGAGGAAGAGGGGAGGAGGAGAGAGAGGAAGGGGAGGAGGAGAGAGAGGAAGAGGGGAGGAGGAGAGAGAGGAAGAGGGGGAGGAGGAGAGAGAGGAAGAGGGGAGGAGGAGAGAGAGGAAGAGGGGAGGAGGAGAGAGAGGTAGAGGGGAGGAGGAGAGAGAGGTAGAGGGGAGGAGGAGAGAGAGGTAGAGGGGAGGAGGAGAGAGAGGTAGAGGGGAGGAGGAGAGAGAGGTAGAGGGGAGGAGGAGAGAGAGGTAGAGGGGAGGAGGAGAGAGGAAGGGGGAGAGAGGAAGGGGAGGGAGGAAGGGGAGGGGAAAGAGGAAGGGGAGGTGAGAGAGGAAGGGGAGGGGAAAGAGGAAGGGGAGGGGAAAGAGGAAGGGGAGGTGAGAGAGGAAGGGGAGGTGAGAGAGGAAGGGGAGGGGAAAGAGGAAGGGGAGGGGAAAGAGGAAGGGGGTGAGAGAGGAGAGAGAAAGAGAAGGAGGAGAGAAAAAGAGGAGAGAGATAATGAACAAAGAAAAAAAAAAACGACTGCTGTCAATGTCTTGGTTAGAAGAAGGCTAGACTGCTGTCGTTGGTGCTCTCCAAATTTGATAAGTGTTCGAGAAAGAAATAAGTAAATAGAAGAAAGAAAAACTAAACGAGACGGAAATAGAGAAGCAAGAATGACAGAGGAATAGAAAAAAGACGGAGAGCGATATATATATATAAAAAAATGCTGAGAGCGGATTAAAAAAAAAAAAAAAAAAAAGATGGAGAGCGATAAAAAAAAAAAAGATGGAGAACGATAAAAAAAAAAAAAATGCCGAGAGCGGATAAAAAAAAAAAAAAGACGGAGAGCGGGGAAAAATAGACGGAGGACGGAAAAAGACAAGACGCAGAGAAGAAAAGTTGGACAGAAGGAGACAAAACGAGAAGGAAAGACAAAACGAGAAGGAAAGACAAAACGAGAAGGAAAGACAAAACGAGAAGGAAAGACAAAACGAGAAGGAAAGACAAAGAATCTTCATATGGAGTGAAGATAGAAACATAACTGAAAAATGTAATGTGATTTCGATTCCTCACTCACTAAATACAATGTAAAATACATTAGAATTGACGAAATGGAGTGTGTTGAGCAGTTAAATATGTGAAGATAACAACGGAAAGAAAGATGTTTTGAAGATTGCTATTACTCAGCTACGGGGGGGGGACGATATTTGCCCGACAAGTATCATAGTGTAACAGAGCCGCTAGCGTTGTTAACAATATGACAACGGATATATGCATCTGATAAAGCCGGTTGTGGGAAGTGACGTCACAGTGGAAAAAGAGAAATAAAAGAAAAAGAGACAGAAAGACAAACAAGCGATGGAAAAGCATGTGTTCAAGAAATGTTCAGAAAACTGCGAGCGAACCACATGGGCGACGAGAACGTCTTAAAAAGACATGTCAGAAGACAAACTAAATGTACTGGTTGAAACAAGATGCAGCGTGCTGTTAGAAATACCAAGAATAAATGTATTTTGTGAAAAAAGGAAAAATGCCGAATTTGTTCTTTTCCGTTCCTTTGTTTCTTTGCGAGACTTTCATTTACAACGTTAAAATGTTAGGAAGATTTTTCTGAACCGTTAAAAAAAATTGTACAACGTTACAGAACATAATTTGGCGCCGTGAAGACAAAGCTTTTTTCCCCCCCCCACACAAAAAAGGTTCCAAAAGAAGAAAAAAGTTTACCACGGAAAAAATGCAGTCGCAAAGAGAAGAAAAAGCATCCACCCAAGCTACGAGAGAAAAGAAAAGAAAAAGGAAAGAAAGGAAAAGAAAGGAAAAGAAAGAAAAAAGAAAAAAAATGAAAAGAAAAAAAGAAAAAAAAGAAAAAAAAAAAAGAAAAAGAAAAAAAAAAAAAAAGAAAAAAAAAGAAAAGAAAAAGAAAAAGAAAAAAAAGAAAAAAAGAAAAAAGAAAAGAGAAAAAAGAAAAGAGAAAAAAGAAAAGAGAAAAAAGAAAAGAGAAAAGAGAAAAGAGAAAAGAGAAAAAAAGAGAAAAGAGAAAAAAAGAAAAAG
Source organism: Euprymna scolopes (assembly GCF_053919585.1). Lineage (NCBI taxonomy): Eukaryota > Metazoa > Mollusca > Cephalopoda > Sepiida > Sepiolidae > Euprymna > Euprymna scolopes. The sequence goes on along the minus strand of NC_136502.1, from coordinate 5,971,652 downwards.
AGAAAAGAGAAAAAAAGAAAAGAGAAAAAAAGAAAAGAGAAAAAAAGAAAAGAGAAAAAAAGAAAAGAGAAAAACTTGCACCAGGGTGTTAGTAATATTGTTTTTTTTTCTTTTCTGCTTCACTTTTAAATGTTTTCCCCTGTTTGTCGGTCATAGTTTTAATTCCGCAAGGGTGTTTTGTGGGGGTCGTAGGCAACCGTCAATGTTAGCTTTGATGTTTAAAGACGAAAATTGTAGCCTTATAAATCGGTTATATAATATTATAGGGCGTATAGTTCCATGCTGATTTAACATGAAAATAGCTTATTCGATATTAAAAAGAAATTGAGAATTAAATATTTAGAAATTAACATTTATATTTTTGTAAATTTGTATTTGGGCTATTCACGTGATATCCGACTCCCAGCTGAATGTACTAAACATCCCCAGTTTCTTTTACGGATTACTAAAGTTTTAAAATTTTTAAAAAATATAAAGACACATAGAATTCTTAGCAAGGGTTATGCTGAATGACTTATAAGTATTTTATTTATGAATTTTAAACCGTATCTGGTGTTTTTATTTATTTTTTTTTTTTTGCTACTTGGATTCATATAGGTAAATCTAATACCAAACGCAAAAATAATAATTTTTGAAATTATCTTTAATTTTAAAACTAATGGTAAGCGAAATTGCTTGGTGGTTAAGTAAGACACTTGACGTTAACAGAATATTATCCGTTGATCCTTAAACGAAAACTCTTTATAAAGAAAAGGATACAGCGGTTGCATCGCTATTGTGGTGGAAGATAACTATCTAGTAATCATAATCCTCGGTAACAGAAATGAAGGATGTGGAAACGATGAATTTGTTCGTAGACAGTCTGAAAATTGCTGACAGAATTCGGACAATAAAGCAAATTTCCTGGTGATGAAACGTAATTTAGTCATCAGAAGTTATTAACTGGGCTTCTAATGGTTCGGTTTGTAGTATAAGTAATAAGTGGATAAAAAGAGTGCTACGGTTAGATGGAGGTACTGCCGAACGTAAATAACATCAAACCGTATTGTGACAAAAAGAGGAAAATGCAGTAATAAAGTAATTGTCTCGAATAATCTTGCCAAAAGGGGCTGAGCAATTAAGAGACAAACAAATTGTAGAACTAGGCAAGGGGTTATGCTAACTAGTTTGGTCAAAAATGTCGGAGAGGATGTTTTAACGAGAAAAACAAAACAACTAATTTAGCAGAGTCTTTGGAAATCTATCGAGCACAAGGAGAGAAATACTAATGACTGATATGATAGGTAGAAAAATCGAGAGTTGTGGAAAAGTATGAGAAAGGAATGCAAAGAAAAAACTCCCCCAAAAAACTCGTCCGATCAACAAAAAAAAAAAAAATATATATATATATATATATATATATATATATATATATATATAAACGAATATTTGAATATAATTAACAGTATAACATCTGTTACGAAGACTGTCAATAAGCAATAAACTGACGTTATTACCAAAATAAAAATATCCAGTTTCAGTTTGGGGAATTTACAGATGCGGGCCTGCAAGCATCAGAGGTGTTCAATGAAACTCGCATTTGGTTTTACCTAAATTTAACTTTGTGACATGCTAACATTCAAATCGTTAATCTTGGTCAAACATTTCGGCGCTGATTAAATGAAATTTTTGAAAATACATAAAAAGTGCATTATCCCTATTTAAATAATTAATTGAATTTTTCCACCTTTCAACGTATTAAAATGTATTTGAATATTTAGGGAAATACGTTGGAATTCCCTTTTTTACAAAATATAGAAAAAGAAAGAATGAATAAAGGGAGGACTTTCTAACTAGGAAAGTAAAAAAAAAAAAAAAAAAAGTTAAGATGAAGAAAAATATCTTTTGGATTTATTTACTCATGTGTTTTTTTTTAGAACTTTTGAGGTTTTCTTTTTTTTAAATTTTACCGCAGGTTTTAATAAAATTCTTATAAAGAAAATTTTTGGCATATGAAGGTATGGAACAGAGCCGCTAACGATGTTAGCAGCAGCAGATGACTAAGTTAGCTGTGCGGTGCGGTCACAGCGGAAGGGAAAAAGGAAAGAGAAGGGAAAGAAAAAGCAGAAACGAAAAGACACGTGACTGGAGAAGCGACGGAAAAAGCAGGTGTTCACGACGTGGCCAGAAAATGACACCGAACGCACTATGTGTGTTACAAGAGCGCATAAAAAGATGCAGCAAACAACATCCACTAAGACTTAAAACGTGAGGCAATGAAAAAGCCGAGTGGAATTTCTTTCCTTGTTTTCCTTTGCGACTATCCCAGACAGTGTTGGGTCCGAATGTTCAAATGTACCGACTACGTTACAATAGCTTTATATCAGTACTAGCATGCCGCTTGGCCTTGCCCAGTCGTAAAATATGATATTTTGATTAATGCAGACTTCGTATTTATTATATCATATTGGACCCAAAATTTAGTAATGATTTAAAAAAAAAATTACTCTTGCGTCACCACCGAGATTCGAAATCAAGACGTTTAGCTTACGATTTACTTGACGTTAATGCCTGGGCTATGAAGACATGTTTGCTGCAAGGCTAAAAATTTAAAAACGAAACAATAGCTATTACTTTACGCATGCATATTCGTAATGCCATCGTTGACCTTCACCTAGCCAATTCCATTTTTTTTAATTTTCAGATTTTTCCCAGCTAAAACCCAAATATAAAGTTTCGCAAAGGTTTAAATATTAAGTTTCATGTTTGCAGACCAAAACATGACATAAGTTTGGTAGGCAAACTTTTTTAAACAAATATATATACGCATGCATAAATATATATAGAAAGAGGCTTATGGAATGGATACTGCCAAAGACTATGGAATTAGCCATTTCAAATCTCGTCTGTTTTTAAATCTCTGAAACAGTTACATGGTAAGCAGCTGATGATCCTGTTTTCTAGTTAACAATTTAAGTTAATGTTATTTTTCTTTAGCACCGTTATACAGTTGAATTTTTTTGTATAATTGTGGATTTTCTATCAGAAAGTTGGCTTCTGCAAGTGCTAAGTCTGTGATATGTTCAATTTAGTTGCGTTTTTCTCCAGGAATTAAAACGGCATTTATTATTATTTTAATATCTTTTTGTAAAATAATTAGAGCTTCTTTAGACACACGCACACACATGTATATATATATATATATATATATATATATATATATATGATAGATACACATGAAAAACTTGAGTGTTTTGAGAACAACTTTTGCATCGAAAGCTCAAGTCTTTAAAATAAAAAAATTAAACAAGTGACGCATGCATGGTCCCCCGTGAATGCACAGTGAACGAGGCATAAAAAAATGACTAAGTTCAGCATTCCTCTCCCACATTTAGCCCCAAAAGTTCCCAGGGGACGTCAAATCCTGATGTAAATAAACAAACGGTGCAGTTTTAGACCTTAACATATGTAAATTTGAGTTCTGCACCATGCAAAAAAAAAAAAAAAAATGACTAAGTCCATCATTTGCCCAACCCAACCCCCATTCAGCCCCAAAAGTCCACAAGGCCTTAATATATTTAAATTTGAGTTCAGCACCATGCAAAACTGCTAAATAGACATACAGAAAAATTTGGACAAATATGGTAAAATAGTCCCAAAAAAGGAGTGTTTTTATTAGCTCTAAAAGAGCCCCCCGGGGGGGGGGGTGACACCCAAGAGTTATCGCGAAGTATAGACAAACAAAATTATATAGAAATCAGTTAGTTACAACTTTTCAGAAAGTTTTATAAAAATCCAACGCATAATTTTTTTTTATAGCCATTTTAACATGAAAGGCATCGCTAGGGGGCAACCGGAGTTTTCCTGGAAAATCCGTTCTGTTACATTTTTACTCATATCATGTTTAATGTTTGTGCAAAAGTTAAAATTCCAATACGTAGTTATTGAGAAAAGTGCTGACAGATGAACTGATGTACGGACAAGGGTGAATTTACAAGTCCAACCTCCTTTTGTCGGCTTTCATAAATTTGTATTCAAAACATGTACGTGTTTACTTTTTAGTGTGTGGTATAAGCTAAGAATAACAAAAACTTACATCAGTAACAAACTCTGTTAATGGAATAGCTCTTTCATCATCACTACATTGGTGAGAAAGGGTTGGATTTTTAGAGGTTGATGAAAATTCAGAAATCAACACCATGATCCATTGTCTTCTGGTTGTCTTTACCTCTGCATGAGGCAGATGCAGGTCTGTAAAATACTAGAATGAGGATTACAAGGTCGCTGATGCACATGTGAACCCGCCATTTCTTTGTGTATTGGGCCAAACCTTCTGATTGTATGCAACCGATGCGCATTGCTGATCTTAGTGTTGAAGATTAAACCTGCAATCTTGCAAGGTTTCATGAAAAGTGCAACCAACAGCAAAAGGAGAACTTTATGAAGAAAACGTGTAAGGCAATCGTAACTTACCAGAATAGCGTGTTTGCTTTGTAGGTTCTGGTCGCTTAAAAAAAAAACTGGTGACTCACGGGTACTTTTATATCTTACTAGTCCGAGTGCCTCCGTTGTCCGGGTGTTTGGAGATGTGAGTTGAGAAAAAAAAAAAGTTATACTAGGTAGGTAGGTAGGTAGGCAAGCAGTCTTGAACCCATGATGCGAAGGCGGAAAAGAAAGTGAAAGAAAATATGACGTCTTACTGCTACTCCATGACACGACCGGAAGTTCAGAAACTTAAAATTAAGCAAAGTTAATCCAACCAATAGCATCTTGCAAAAATGCCACACAAAAAATCGCCTAGTTGAGGGTGAAGGAATTAATGTTTTTGGCTACTTTTTTATATTTGTCGTCCGAGGCGCCGAGCTTCAAAATGATATAAATCTCATGAAAATCAGTCGCTTCTGTCGAAAGTTTTAAGCAGACATACAAACATACATACATTTAAACAGACAGGTGAGATTTATATTATAGATGATCACGTGTGAGTAACACAAACTCTCGCCGTCTCTATGCAAATGAGACCATACTAGATGCATAAAATGAACTGTGGATAAGGCGTGTTATGAAGATGGACACATGTGACAGACTGTTGGAGGTGATTAGAAAAACTGTGCTCAGAAACCATAAAACAATAAAACGTTCAAACTAGACAAAGCATGATTCTATTCTGTGTAGAAGTCCAATTCGCTTAACAGCAATAACAGACAAAAGTAGAAACAAAGCGAGTGTCCTGAAAAGAAACGATCGAAATTACAACTTTCTATTCTAATT